>NC_138977.1:86772364-87372789 GCF_964341445.2 Mesoplodon mirus
TCAAGGTGACAAAAAGACAATATATAAGTGATAATTTATGTCATTATCCCCTGTGTACACTCTCACTGACAGCTTGATACATGAATAAATTCAAGGTGTAGACTGAGAAATAATACATTTTTAACTTAGAAGTTGAATACAAAAACTCCATTGAACAGATGACTATTTCCCTAAAGAAATAAGCAGGCATGTCCAACACATGGCAAGACCACTGATTCAATGTTTATTTAGAAATAAAATTAAAATATATGGCAATGTATTTCCCAAGCTCATGTGGATCTCTGGATTAATAGCTAACATATCAAGTCTTTTTTTTTCTCATGCGTATTATTTAATACATTTAAAATTATTGCCTTGAACTGATAGATCCAATTGTTTGTGTTACAGTGATGAGTTCAAATTAGTCAAGATAATTACCTTTTTATGGCAAGATGTCAGAATAATTAAGTTCCCATAGCCACATTACCACCAAGCTATGTTATACAATATTCAAATATATTTAAGAAGGCCAAAGTTTGATTCTGGCAAACCTCCACCTACATTGTTTATCTTAGAGAGCTAGATTTTTATTTCATGATTAAAGGAGACTTTGTTTTCTGTCTTACCTCTGTATTCCAAATGCTTTGCATAGTGGCTAACATAATCAAGTTTCAATAATTACTTGTGAAATTAATCAGTAAAAATGAGTAATGAGTGACATAACCAGAAGTGTGACTGAATGAGAGACAATCACTGATTGAAGAAACACAAAAGCTGCATTGGAAAATAATATGTAGTGAAGAAGGTTTATGAAACCTTTTTAAAAATCTGCTACTTAAAATCCCTCAGGCAGAGCAAGAGGTTTAAAGTAAGAGATGTCAAGGAAAAAAATACCCCTCAGGAATCATCCTAAATCAAGGGGAATATGCTGGATTGTTTACTGAACCTAGGATAGAAGTTCTAGCTATATCTAAACTTGATAATTGAAGGGAAAAAACTGAAATGGGAAAATTTGGAGATATTTATGTTACAGTGTCTTAGATTAATATATCACTCACTATGCTGTGGAGATAAATAACCCCCAGGAATAGTTGGCAAAAGAATGATCAGAATCCTACAAAATTAGACTAAAAAGTCACATTTGATTTTGTCATTATTAATTAATCAGCAGTGACATGTTATTTTCCAAGATAAGAGCACAAATATTTTCCAACGTAAGTAGCCTGCATGGAAAAAAAGAGTGAGTTATAAACAACAGAACTAGTCATATGCATACGTAGCTCACAGGCAGAGTTTGGTATGGAGAGATACGTTTAGAAATGTGTCTTCTTCAACCACTATTTCACTAATTTAAACATTTTCAACCTGTGTTCACGTCTCACATGAAGAGGAGTTTGGCTGAATATGTATGGCTTAGGGTGACTCATAAGGTTGCAACAGAGCTATTGTCTGGGGCTACTGTATCTGAAGACTTGACTGGGACTGAAGAATTCATTCTAATCTAACTCACTTGAATGTTGGCAAGAGGTTTCAGTTACTCATCATGTGAACCTTTCCATAGGGCCGATAGCAACATGACAACTAGATCCCTCAGAGCTAGTGATCTAAGAGAGAAACAGAGAATGCATGTAACAGAAACAGTTGTCCCTGTGCCTTTTTTTTTTTTTTTTTTTTTTTTTTTTGTGGTACGCAGGCCTCTCACTGCTGTGGACTCTCCCGCCGCGGAGCACAGGCTCCGGACGTGCAGGCTCAGCGTCCATGGCTTACGGGCCCAGCCACTCCGCAGCATGTGGGATCCTCCCGGACCGGGGCACGAACCCATGTCCCCCGCATTGGCAGGTGGACTCGCAACCACTGCACCACCAGGGAAGCTCACCCCTGTGCCTTTTATAACCTTATCTTGAAAGTGACATAACATGATTTATGCAAAGATCCTGTTGGTCACGCAGACCCGCCCTGATGCAATGTGGGAAGGGATCACGCAAAGTCTGAAGTACAAGATGTGGGGATCACCGGGACTATCTTGGAACTGGCTACCTCACTGCTTAAGTGTTTGCACCCTCTGTCCATACTTATGTTAAAAGCCAGATGTAACTTAAAATGCTGTGTGTCTTACCTTATGATTCTGTAAGACCGATAAGACTCATTTCATGATGAGGGATTTTGGATGTATAGTCATTAGGTGTCCCATGGTCAGCCTTTCTATCTCTATCAGGAACAATTAGCATGTCAGGGGTTGTTTTTCAAAAACATTGAACTTTCTGAAGCAGATGTAATGGACTTGCTTCAGAATTCCAATATTCTGGGTTATGATTCTCCCATGGATCTTGTCTCACAGTCCATATAATATCTTTTCTCACCATTGATAGTACCAAAACCAAAGGGTCTTCCAGATTCAATGGTCCAAGGGGCAGTGTTGCTTACATTACAGCCTGGACTTGCTGCAGAGCTAATTCCTGCTCTAGGCTTCACACACAGCTGTTAGCCCTTTGTAACACCATGATATAGGCCAGAACATTTTTCCTAGACGTGTAGTATACTGTCTCCAGAATTCACAGAGGCCCACCAGGAATTGAGCTCCCTTCTTTGTGGTAGGAGACATAAAATGCAATAATTTGTCTTTTAATTTGGATTTGTGCCAGCATTCCCTTGACAACTTGTCCCCTAAATATTTTATACCTGTGACCTCTTCCACCACTGTAGTTTTTGGGGAGAGGTAAACAACTTGTCTCTTTAGTTCATAAATTTCCAGATTGAAAGAAATATATCTGGGAGCTACACTTAAAGAACAAAACCTGAGGAGCTATATTTGCCCCTAAACCTGAGGAGATTTTAAACTTTGCTCTGATTCTGTAATGGGATAGCATGTCTGTGGTCTATAAGAGTAGATAAATTAATCTTGCATGTGGGGAAGAACATGAATCTCTTTGAGGGTATGAGAGCAGACTGTAGTGGTCAGGTTTCAGCATGGCCCACAGTCATCCCTGCCTCTTGGTTTTAAACCCTGTGTGTGACCCCTCCTCACATTAAATAGGGCTGACATATGTAATCACAAGGATATTGTATAAATGATGGAGTGTGACTTCTGAGATTAGGTCATAAAAGACACTGTTGTTTTCATCTTGCTCCCTTAAATCTAAGACCTTCTGCCAAGAGCCAGAGTTCACCTGAGGCCTTATGCCAATAGTTACACAAGTGATATCTTGGTAGTACACCCTCCAGCCCCAGTCAAGCCTTCAGATGACACTAGCTCTGATGACATCCCAATTGCAACCTTTTGTGAGATCCTGAGCAAGAACTATATTGCTAAGCCACTCCTGAATTTCTGATTTGCAGAAACTTGAAATTAATAAATGTTTGTTGTTTAAAGCTGCTAAGTTTTTTAAACATCAGTAATTAACTAATAGAACTAAACCTCCCCTGGAAGGAAAAGCAGTGGACTTTGCATTCAAATGGACCATCTGTAATGTTTGGTAGCACATCTAATTTGGAGATCTAGAATTCAGCAAGACTTTCTATAATATACATCCATAAATATTGATCAAAGACTCTCCACTAGGTTTATAAGTTATCTGAGCTACTGCCATCATGGATGTTAATTAAATGAGAACCAGAGCTGGAATTTTTTTTTTCCTTTGAGAGGTTCTCCCCACCCCCACCCCCCATGAAATAGAGATAGGCAATAAAGTTGCTTTTTACACAACAGAATTTCTAGGGACTAATCACACACACAAAAAAAACAAGTTGGATTTCAAAGTTTCCTTTTTTTTTTCCAAGGGAGAGAAAAAGGAAAACCAATTCGTGCAACAAATTGATGGGAATGGTATGGTAAGCTTTAGGCAAACAATTTTAACCATATTAATAATGAACACCTGTGTATATACAGCCCTACTAGCAATGACATGTATGCTACTGAAATACTCTGAATTTTTGCCCAGAATTCTCAAAAGGAAAGTAATTTGGAGACAGATAACTATGCAGATTCTCCCATACGGCAAGGAATACGGCTTCAAACTGTAATTGAGAGTCACTTGGTCTTATAATTTTTATGCAGGTAGATATCTGAAGGTGAGCTCAAAATCTGCAAAATTCCTTTAAAGGTTAATTCTGCCCAAAGTACCTTAGATTTTTCTTTTCCTTCCTTACGGAATGACACATATCTTACCGAAAATGATTTTGTTTGTTTATTTGGAGACAAAAATAATAAGTGATACAACTAAAGTTCAATTTAAAGTATCTTGGGAAAGACTAGAGATTTTTAAATAAGCATTTTATCACTAGGGTCAGAAAACAGTAGAGCCTTATCTGTTGTTTGCTTATATATGTACAACTAAAGGTAAACTTTTCTCTTCTTTCCCTCATTTTCTGCTGAAAAAATAAAGCCTGAGAAAAGAACACATATTGCCTGTATTCCACATATTCCAGAGTGATGAGATAGCCCACCTACAGGTGCAAGCCATTCCCGTTACTAGCTCACACTGAGGATTTAAGAAGCCTGTAATTAAATAGAGAAGAATTTCTTTGGAAGGGGTTGGTTGTTGGTTGGACTGTGATCTGCTGCTTATCTCAAGCATAGGGGAGTGAAGAGGGGCACTTTCTCCTCGAGTTAAGTCAGTACAAAAAAGGAATTCATGGCAACCACTTTGTTAGCTTGTTATGTGTCCTGTAACATATTTTGAGTTTGCACCATGTCTGAGAAATATAAAATCTAAGAGCTGCATTTTTTTTATTATTATTATTTTTACATCTTTATTGGAGTATAATTACTTTACAATGGTGTGTTAGTTTCTGCTTTATAACAAAGTGAATCAGTTATACATATACATATGTTCCCATATCTCTTCCCTCTTGCGTCTCCCTCCCTCCCACCCTCCCTATCCCACCCCTCCAGGGGGTCACAAAGCACGAGCTGATCTCCCTGTGCTATGCAGCTGCTTCCCACCAGCTAGCAGTTTTGGTGGAAAAGTGAAGAGGAATGGCTCTGCTGGGAGCTAAGTGTGCTGCTTTCCATTGATGAAAGGTGGCTTTCACTTGTATATTCTGTGCGTCACATGAGCCACACTGGGGCCTTTGGAAATTAAATGCAACCACAAGTATGCTTTGCATAAGGGGACCTCAGCAATAAGTTGTTTGTCTTAGGTCATTATACATATTTGCATAGGGGGGTGGGAGTGGGGGAGGGGTAAATGATCAGCCAGAGAAGAGGCATTGACCTGTCAAGAAAGCTCCCTTGGTAAGCAGAGTCACCTAAGGAGGCTCCCTTTGAGGAAACCATAAAAACTCCCAACTGAAAAAAAAAAACAGATAGATCAACATTGAGACTCTGCCATGCCTAGAGGAAATCTGAACCAGATTATTTTGTGCTAATTAATTAAGAGTTTTCTTTCATTTACCTCTTTTCTGTATCCTGAATTCCAATGCTGGATGTATAAGATGCTGTTTTGGAAGGGGGAAGGAGTAGGAGATAACTAAGAATAAGTGAGAAGTCAACCACAGTCCCCTTCCCCAAAGGAGTTTCAGACTGTCAGAAGGGACAAACTTTAATGTTAAATGAAGTTGAGTGTTGACATGATTAAACTGGTCTGGACATCTCCATTTTACTACCTAAAAGTAAAAAAAAAAAAAAAAAAATTATAATTACTTTTATAACCAAATGTCAGAAATTAAATAGTACACTGAGTAGGTCTGAAGATATCTGAGGCAGAGTGGGAAAAATAAAGTTATTTTCTGATTCAACCGTATTGAATACTAATTACACAGAAAAAAATATAGACAGTATCAGGTACATAGTAAGTGTACAAAAAACATGGCTGTTTGTGTATATAGAATTTCAACATGCAAAAATAAAATCTACTTTCATTTTATTGCCAAGGATGACATAGATATTGGCATCAGAATGACCATGGCAAAATGTCCATGTTTTACACACTAAACTGCATCTTTCTCATTTAAATGTATTTTTGTTCAGAAGGAAAATTGATTTTTTATTTTGGTTTGAACTTTTTTTTCATAAAGTGATCATTAAATTTTTCATGGGTGAAAAAGTTATAACTCATTGTAAAAGTTGTTCTGATATTCTGTTTATTTACAGTAAATACATTGCAACAGAATGTAGTATATACTAAATGTTTGTAGATATTGACAGTCTGGCTTCTGGCCAGTATCCTCTGTGTGATTGTTCAGGCCTGACCACAAGCAACTATGTGGCATTGCCTAGCAGGCCTCATGGGGGAAAGTGACTATCCACACACTAAACTGGGCACATAGCCAGGACATTACAGTCTCTGGAGGGAGTTTCAGTCAAGGGCTCGAGCTTGCCAAGACCAGCCAAACTCCTAAGTATATTTTCATTTCTAGCCCAGGCACCTTCATTCTGAGGTCTTTTTCTTAGGTGGCCTTGGCAAGACACTTTTCTCCACTCCGACTCTGCTTTTCTAATACTAGTCCTTCCCCCTCTCCATCCTCTGGCTCCTCAGGTCCATAAGGAGACTTCTCAGGCATCTTTGTTCAGTCCCCCTCAGCAGTGAGAAGATTACTCCAGTCTCTGCTGCAAGTCACCTGACCCTCTCCCATTACCATTTTGTGGCTGGAAATGAAACACTCGGGAGCTGGTGCTTTTCTTTTCTGCCTCCTGCATATACTGTCACAATATATACAATGGAATATGACCTAGCCATAAAAAGAAATAAATGAATAAAGTCTTGGTTGCTACTTTCAGTTTAGCTCATTGTCCTAAATGACCACTTCCCTACCTGGCAAGCTCAACAGATGAAGCTTTCATTAGATTCTCAAAGGGGACTCGTGCCCCCAAAATGATAAAGTATCTTGCTCGGTGAGTCTCAGACAATCAGGAAGCTTAGCTTTGTGACCAAGAATAAGAATGGATTTGAAGAAGTCTCTCAACCAAAATGCAATATGTTTTTCAAATACTTGTTGAAAGAGTCAAGGGAGCCACTGACACAATGAAGCAGGTAAAAAAGCTATGGTTCTTATATGGTAGTAAATATGTACAAAGCTCAGCACTCTGCACATTACATTTTTTATCTCATTTAATCAATAAAACAGACCTAAGAGTAAGTACTATTATTATCCTAATTTTTTTAAAAACAAACAGATAAACTAAAGCAAAGTGTGACTGAGAAATGTTAACAGTATTATACAAGTATGATGTTTGACTCCAAAGTCTACTTTCTTAACCACACTATTACCTTCTATGGTGAAAATAAAACTTTCTTCATTCTTAGATTCTTAGGAAATTTTCCATAAGACCTAACTCATCCAGAATATATCATTTGTCTTATAATTTACTTTAGTAGACAGGGCATAATAAAAACTTACTTAGGTCCAAGTATTCTTTACAGTTTTTGTTTCCTTAATTATCACCAATTCAGCTGTCTTCAGTACCATAAACTTTAACCCACTTTTCCACTACACTTAATCATAAGGTTGAACATCCAGGTACATTTTTGTTAGGCCTGCCATATTCTCTTGGTCGTTAAATCTGACAATTTGTTTTTCTAATAGCAAATAATATTGTATCCCCTACAAGATAACAGTTACCCACAAAATCACAGAGTTCATGTTTCCGTTCCCACATCCTGCTATAGCCACATGGTAATCTTGAAAATCACCAACAATTGGTGTACACCATGAATCATCACTTTTTGAAAGTGGCACATTTTGTGCTATGTTCCATTATATTCCCTCTTTCCAATCATTTTTAAAATTGTAAAAATATTAGGTATATGATTGTAAATATAAATCACCAATAACTACAGAAAGAAGAGGTATCTTGGCTTAATATATAAAACTGGGCTTTGGAATCAGACAGACAATGGTGCTAATCCTAACTCCAGCCCTGAAAAGCTGTATTATTTTGGAGAGATACTTACTTCTCTGAGTCTCAGTTTCTTCACTGTGAAAGGAGGATTACTCTCACTTTGCAGTTATTTTGAAAAAATCCCCATAATGTATCAAAAATGCTTGGCTCACAGCTTGGCAGCCAATAATATGAAGGTCAAACCATTTTGACAGCTAGGCTTGTGTTAAGAGCTTTACACTTTTTATCTGATTTGATTTAATCCTCACAAGAACATTATGATGTACAGACTTGTTACAAGAGGTGCTGTCTCCATTTCTTCATTTTCTGAAGAAAGGCATATACATACTCCATTTCTGATGTTTTTGTTGAGAGCTGTGCTATGTCCCTGATAAAATTCGTATAGTGAAACCCTAACTCCCAATATAACTACATTTAGACATGGGGCTTTTGGGAGGTAATTAAAATCAGATGAGATTATGAGGGTAGAGTCCTCATGATGGCATTAGTGGCTTTATAAAAAGAGAGAAAGATTGTTCTCTCTCTGTCTCTTCCATTGAAGACACAGAGAGAAGGTGGCTGTCTGCAAACCAAAAAGAGGGCCTTTACCAGGTACCCATCCGAGGCCACCTTGATCTTGGATTTCCAGATGTTGATCTTAGCTTCCAGAACTGTGAGAAGTAAATGTCTGTTGTTTAAGCTACCCAGTCTATGGTATTTTGGTATAGCAGCCCAAGTAGATTAACACAAGCTGAGATGTAATATCTATATATCCTTATTATTTAAAATAATAATTATTATCTGATTGCACATGTTTATTCCAGCAATTGAATGTCACTTATCAAATTGTATATATTTTTAAGAGCGCCATTAAATAACCATTTCCTTTTTCTCTCATGTCATCTAAAATATAATCCCTTTATTCTTTCTTCTTTTCTCAAAAGAGACATTGCATTCTTGAGTACAGGGACTATTTCTTTTCAACTTTTAATCCTGTGTAACCTATAGCAGAAACTTACTAAATACCTAGTGGATCTAATGCAATAATGTGATGGACAGAGATTAAGTTTCATTCTATGTACTTTGTACTATTTGATTATGTTGATAAGGAGAGGGATGTGTTATTTATTTATTTTATTAAAAAATCTCATAACAAATAATTTATGAAGTTTGAGTTCATTCATATATATATATATATATATATATCATAGGTATATATAGAGAGCCATATATATATATATATATATATATATATATATATATACATATATATATTTATGATGAAATGACACATGTTTGTGCTACTGGATTATGGCTTATGATACACTTTACCTTATCAACCTCATTTGAATCTTATCAATTCTTCTGTCTTTAAATATTGACAGTTAAAATTGGTGTCTGGCTATTTGGTCAAAATTATCTTTTTTTTTTTTTTCTGTCACTGGTTGCAAATGAACTACACAACCTAAAAGAAAATAATGCTAGCTTAACATCTCTTTCCATGATGATTCTCTTCACTACTCTTCAATGTGGTAAGGTATACTAAAAAGCTTTTCTGTCATAACAGTTCCCAGTACTTCTCTCTCTCTCTTCACCTATGTGCAATTTATTCAAGTATTCTGCTTTAATAAAGCATTCTATTACATTAAATAACTTGGGGTGATGGGACAGAGGCACCATAAATGTTTCCATAATACCCACATCGAGCCTTGAAGTTCACTCTTCTCTGAACATAAAATTAACTTTTTCATGTTGTTCTTTCAGAATGTTCTGACCCTTCATTCATCCCTTGCTGACTCTTTTCCCCATAAACACTACTCATTTTGCAAGATCTCATGATGTTTCAACTTCTTTAATGAAGATTTTCTATTTCTCTAAACATTTTTTTTGCCTTTTTTTATTCCTCCATTCACAGTCTTTGGTCCTTAACCTTATTTTAACACATAAATAAATTGTATAGCTATAACTAGATGTATTTTAATAACTGTCCAGTCTCACCCAAGTACACATGTTGGATTAGACACATGCTCTTATCCTCTACTGGCTCTTTGGGTGTCAGAGAATTCTGCTATAGTTTACTTGTTTTCCAGAAGTGTGGTTGGAAAGACTGACTGAATGGAGGAGTTTAACTAGACTGGCATTACTATTACATTTGTTTTTTGTTCATTCTATAGAATGAGTTGACATGACTTATTTACAAGCCTGGTGCTCATGTAAATCGTGCACAGGTGTTAGCTCAACTTCTACCAGGCTTCTTGATTTTGGCCCCAGACTGCTTGGTCATCTCCCTTCCCTAAGGACTCTTATCTCCAGCCTCCCCAGTTCACATCCTCTTGAGATATTTTCTCTCCTCTCTTTCAGCCCAGATGATGCACGTTTACTTCTCAGGGAACATGGAGCAGTATTATACATTCTTTTCTCTATGTATTCTTGTCATAGCCTGATTCACTCAGACATTACTGCCCTGAAGAGTAAATACTGGAAATAAAATACAAACAAATTAAAACTGGATATTGGCCTTCTTGTTCTTTTTAGGATCCCCTATCAAAATGTTAATTTTCTTCAAGGAATAATGGATAACTATGAATAATTGGAAAAGAGCCAACTAGATGAAAAATGAGAAAGAAAAGTTCAATGATTAATGTTACAAAGTATTAATTGCTATACAATCTTTTATGTATCTATCATCATGTCTGTACTGTGAACTCTTCCACGTCAGAAACTGTATCTTATTCATGTAGCACAGTGTCTGGCAGGTTCAGAGAAGACACAACAATGCCTGCTTTCAATGAATAAAGTTAAACTACATTTCTCTAATTTTATGCTTAACTATATATTCATTCTTCAGTTTGAACTTTAAGACATTTTTTTTAAATTTTTTAGAAATAAAGCAGAGCTGAAAGGTGTATGAAATAGCTTACCTGGTAGACTCATGATTCAAGGACAAAGGACATCTTCATCAAATTCTATAACAAATGAAGCTCAATAGAAAAGCCATTGCATGCTCTCCTTTCCTGCATTTGCAAGCAGCCAAAAGCTTTAATTAGTGGAACATTTGGCAGCTATTCTTCTCCATGACACTTTTCTGTGTGTGATGTCTGATTGTCTTATCCTCTCGCTTAGCTAACAGTGACATGGTCATTGTGTTCACAGACACAGAGCTCCCACTTCTCCCATGTGAGACTTTCTCTGCCCATAATTTACTCATCATTTGTCTTCCTTCATGTTCTTTCCCTCTGTCTCTGTCTCTCTCATCTCTCTGCCTCTATGAATACACACAAACACACACACGTACACATGTCCTATTAGCTCTATTTCTATAGTGAACTCTGACTAATACAAGGATAAAGTTATTATTATGATGTAGAAAAACAATTATGTTTTAACAATGTTTTGTATTTTGATTGGCCTCTCAGCTAATTTTGTCAACATCTACACCTATACATTGTTATAAAGTACAATAATAAAGCCCAAATGATTCACATGTATTATGTATAATCCAAGATAATATTACTCAATTTTATATATGAGAGGATGAGGCTCAGAGAAGCAAATAACTTCTCCAAGATGACCTGGGTGGTGATCACTGAGCCCCTGGGTCCAATATTATTTTAATCTGATGTCCATTGCCTTTCTTTTAGGTTAGATGGTTTTTCTTTAATGCAACTTCTAAATAATTGGACATTTCTGGTAATGCAAAGGCCATTAAGTGGCAACTATGTATATTTTTTAACATCTTTGTTAGGAAGTTCTTCCATATTTTGAGTGGGATCTTACCTGGGTTATGCCTTATGTAGCTACATTTTCATGTCAGCCCTTCAAACAATTGAAGTTGGCTATTTGACCCAAAATATTCTCTTTCTGTCTCTCTTTTAATGTTTTGTCATAGGAAACAAGAGAGAAGAAAAAAAATTCCTTCTCTCTTATGATTGCTTTTACTGATGTTCTCTGGTTAACTGTCCGTTGGTCTGTGGCTTCTTGTTTCTAGGGCCAGAGAGAAAGCATTGCAACAACTTTGTACAGACAGGGGAAAGCTATGGATACTAAGAGGTTTCTGCTGCTTAACTTGTAGAGAATGAAAAACACTACATGAGATCATTGCCCCTCAAAAAAAAAAAAGTACAGGGGAAAAATATTGTACTTAGGCATTTATGTTTCATTAAAAAAGGAGAATCTAATGACTAGAGGATGACTAGGGAAATTTAGCATGTATGACTACATTATAACAATAATTAAATAAAATAAATAATAAAGTTATAAAACATACTGATTATTTTCTACTCAAGCTAAATATTCACCTTAATTTCTTACATAAAAAGAACATAAATAGTTTACATGAGTTTTTGTTTTTCTTATAATCAATTTTATTGAGATAAATTCACATATAATAAATTACATATATTTTGCTGGAAAGTTTGACAAATGTGTATACCGGTATCAAGACTACCTCAATCAATATTAAAAACAGAAAGTTGAGCAAGCAGAGAAGAAAAAGAAATAAAAGTAATCCAAATCAGCAAAGAAGAAGTAACACTGTCACTGTTTGCAGATGACATGATACTAAACAGAGAGAATCCTAAAAATGCTATCAGAGAACTACTAGAGCTAATCAATGAATTTGGTAAAGTAGCAGGATACAAAAGTTTTGCACAGAAATCACTTGCATTCCTATACACTCATGATGAAAAATCTGAAAGAGAAATTAAGGAAACACTCCTATTTACCATTGCAAAGGAAAGAATAAAATACCTAGTAATAAACCTACCTAAGGAGACAAAAGACCTGTATGCAGAAACCTATGACACGGGTGAAAGAAATTAAAGATGATACAAACAGATGGAGAGATATACCATGTTCTTGGATTGGAAGAATCAACATTGTGAAAATGACTATACTACCCAAAGCAATCTACAACTCAATGCAGTCCCTATCAAACTACCAATGGCATTTTTCACAGAACTAGGACAAAAAATTTCACAATTTGTATGGAAACAAAAAAGACCACAAATAGCCAAAGCAATCTTGGGAAAGAAAAAATGGAGCTGGAGGAATCAGGCTCCCTGACTTCAGACTATACTACAAAGCTACAGTAATCAAGACAGTATGGTACTGGCACAAAAACAGAAATACAGATCATAGGAACAGGATAGAAAGCCCAGAGACAAACCCACACACATATGGTCACCTTATCTTTGATAAAGGAGGCAAGAATATACAATGGAGGAAAGACAACCTCTTCAATAAGTGGTGCTGGGAAAACTGGACAGCTACATGGAAAAGAATGAAATCAGAACACTCCCTAACACCATACACAAAAATAAACTCAAAATGGATTAAAGAACTAAATGTAAGTCCAGACACTATAAAACTCTTAGAGGCAAACATAGGTAGAATACTCTGTGACATAAATCACAGCAAGATCCTTTTTGACCCACCTCCTAGAGAAATGGAAATAAAAACAAAAATAAACAAATGGGACTTAATTAACCTTAAAAGCTTTTGCACAGCAAAGGAAACCATAAACAAGATGAAAAGACAACCCTCAGAATGGGAGAAAATATTTGCAAATGAAGCAACTAACATAGGATTAATCTGCAAAATTTACAAGCAGCTCAGCAGTCAAAGCAACAAACAACCCAATCCAACAATGGGCAGAAGACCTAAATAGACATTTCTCCAAAGAAGATATACAGATTTCCAGCAAACACATGAAAGGATGCTCAACATCACTAATCATTAGAGAAATGCAAATCAAAACCATAATGAGGTATCACCTCACACCAGTCAGAATGGCCATCATTAAAAAATCTACAAACAATAAATGCTGGAGAGGGTGTGGAGAAAAGGGTACCCTCTTTCACTGTTGGTGGGAATGTAAATTTATCCAGCCAGTATGAGAACAGTATGAAGGTTCCTTAAAAAACTAAAAATAGAACTACCATACCACACATCAATCCCACTACTGGGCATATACCCTGAGAAAACCATAATTCAAAAGAGTCATATACCACAATGTTCACTGCAGCTCTATTTGCAATAGCCAGGACATGGAAGCAACCTAAATGTCCATCGACAGATGAATGGATAAAGAAGATATGGCACATATATACAATGGAATATTACTCAGCCATAAAAGAAACAATATTAAGTTATTTGTAGTGAGGTGGATGGACTTAGAGACTGTTATACAGAGTGAAGTAAGTCAGAAAGAGAAAAACAAATACCATACGCTAACACATATATATGGAATCTAAAAAAAAAAAAAAGGTTCTGAAGAACCTAGGGGCAGGACAGGAATAAATATGAGAATATGAGAATGAACTTGAGGACACAGGGAGGGGGAAGGGTAAGCTGGGACAAAGTGAGAGAGTAACATGGACATATATACACTACCAAATGTAAAATAGATGCTAGTGGGAAGCAGCCGCATAACACAGGGAGATCAGCTCCGTGCTTTGTGTCCACTTAGAGGGGTGCGATAGGGAAGGTGGGAGGGAGAGGCAAGAGGGAAGAGATATGGGGATATATGTATATGTATAGCTGATTCACTTCGTTATAAAGCAGAAACTAACACACCATTGTAAAGCAATTATACTCCAATAACGATGTTAATTTAAAAAACAAAAGCAAAGCCAGAAAGTTACCTCATGTCTCACTGCAGAAAATCTTACTCAGCCCTCTGGCCTTGGTAACTAGTAATGTGATTTCTATCACTATAGATTAGTTTTGGCAGTTTTAAATTCATATAAATGGAATCATAGAGTTTTTACTCTTTTGTATCTTTTTTCAATCAGCATAATGAAGGTGAGATTTATTCTTGTTGTTGTACACATGAGTATATTGTTACTCAGTGTTTCTTTGCTCAGTGAAGGAGTATACCACTGAGTTGATTTTTGCTTATGGTGTGAAGCTGGGGTTGAGGTTCTTTAATTTTTATGGATATCTGCTTCTTTCATTATTATTTGTTTTGAAAGAGTATCCTTTCTCCTCTGAATTTCCCTAAAATGCATTGCTTAATTTTCAAATGTTTAACCAACATTTTATTCCTGGGGTGAAACTCAGTAGGTCATGATATTATCAATTTTATGTATTGTTGGATTTTATTTAACAAAATTTTCTTGAGGATTTAGCATCTATGTTCTCGAAGTATGTAGGTCTTCATTTTAGTTTTGTCATGTGTATCAAACTTTAGTATCAGACTTATGCTGACTTCACAATGAGTTGGAGAGTGTTCCCTCTTCGGTTTTGTAAAATAGTTTCAGTAAAAGTTTACCTACATTTTCCCTAAATTTTCTTTTAGTATTCATCAATGAAAATATCTGTGCCATGTGTTTTCCTCATGGAGAATTTTTTTTAATTTTTCCTTTAAATAAAAACTCAATTTCTTTTACAGATACATGGCTATTTATTTTAAAAATGTGTTCTTGAATCATGCTTGCCTATTGTGTTTTTTAAAGAAAAGTGTCCATTTCAATTAAATTATTGGACATATTTTTATAACTTTATTATAACCTCTTAATTTTCATAGCATCTATAGTGGATCATTCCTATTCCATTCTTGATATTGGTAATAAGGGTTTTTTCCCTCCTTTTTCTTGATTATAATGTGTAGGGATGCATCAACTTTATTTTTTTTTCAGAAAAAAAAAACTTTGGCTTATAACATTTTTATAACTATTTTTATTTCATTGATTTCTTCACCTCTCATTATATATAATGTCTGTAGATAGCACATTAAGTCCATCAATCTGGTTGATATTATTGATTAGATGTTCTATAGCCTTACTGGATTTTGTCTACCTGTTGTATTACTTACTCTGAAATAGATGTTAAAATCTCAGACCATGAGTTTTTGGTTTTTTTTCTTTTTCCTATTCTCAGTTTTGAAGCTCTTGTCAAATTATGCCTTCCTGATGGATGGATGTATTTTTCATTATTTCTATTTCTCAAAGTCTACTGTTTATCACTTTACTATAGTAACATAAACATCCATGTGTCTTTTGTTTACATTTTATATCTTTTCATTTTTTAGTTTTATCCTATTTTTGCTTTTGCATTTTAAAGTACAAATGACAAAGACTCCCTTCTTGACTAAACTTTAGCCAGGATCCTCTGAGCCCCCTTCTTGACTAGGCCTCAGCTTTGGCAGCTATCCTGCCCTTAACCTGCGCAGTCCAGTTTTACCAAAGAATCCAGCTAAATCACTTTAGCAAGAATCTGCTCACCCTTGCTATTTGATTAAATTCTCATCCTCCATTGATGTCTAAGTCTTTGCCTTCCTTTAGCTATAATCCTGTTAAGCCAGTTTATCAAGAATCCTTCTACCCTTGATATAACTTCTTAGTAATTTTCCTTCCACTGACCCCCTTGCTCTGCTCACTGGCTGTAAATCTTCAGCTATCTTTGCTGTATTCAGAGATGAACTCAGTTCTATACTGAAGTCTTTCTCCTGTACTGCAACAGATCAAGTAAAATCTGTTTTGCCATTTCTATCAAATGCCTGGTATATATATTTTTCTTTTCGCATCTCTTTTACAAAACTTATAGTAGGTACTTGCTTTTATGTGTAGTCTCATACTCTTGGCCTTTTTATTGGAGAATTTAGTCTATTTGTAATGTAAGTTCTATAATTGTATCTTACTTTTGATTTTTCATTTGACTGTTTGGCTTTTGTTTCTGTTTCTACCTTCTTGACTTCTTTTTGCTTATTTCTTTTCCTTCAATATTACAGGGAATTCCCTATATTAACCTTTTATCTCTATCTATCCTATTGATCTATCTATCTATCTATCTATCTATCTATCATCTCTCTATCTGTCCTTCTTCTTGAATACTCCAGGTAATACATGATGCATTTTTAACTTATTAGAATCCACTTAGAATTAATAGTGTACTATTTTATCCCACATCTCACTTCAATTAAGAAATTATGCTTCTTATTTACCACTTTATACTAATATCTTCACATTTGTAGCACTAACATGACTATAATTCCATTTCCCCTCATACTTTTCTTGCCATTATAGTCATATAATAATGCTCATTTTATAATGCTATTATTTTTAATTAAAATTTAATTATTTTTTAAAGAAGTGATGTGAGGAAAAACACCCAAGTTTGATTTAAAGTAAGCACTTTATTAAGCACTTTTGAAAAGAACTATAGAAGCACATTTGTTTCTGTACAAACCAAGTTCAAAAGTATTTCTTATGCATTTGCTTTAAGATCCAGTTTTTAACTTTATAAACCATAACTGAGAGACTTGGCACTTCTGTGTTATTGTGTGTTTTTAATTTATTTTATTTTGGTTAAGAGGACAGTAGAAAAAGATTCTCTGACACTCTTGTTCATTTGGTTATATTTGTATAAAGTTCTGATTGACAGTTGCTCAGATGATAAAGGCAGAATTCTTTAAAGTTACTTAAACCTAAGGATAAATCTTGAATACATTATTGAATTCTTTAATATCCTTATGGCTAGCAGATTGACAGCTGCACCTGTGGCATTTTTAAAAAATTTTTATTTTACATTGCAGATTTATTTGGCAATGTATAGTAAATATTGTGAACTTGTATCAAATTTATGAGTAAAGAACTTTTTTTAAAAAAACCTTTTTTAAAAAAAAAATTACTTCACATACCACATCTGGTGCCTTTCTTTTCTTTCTTAGATCTGGTATTTCATTTTATATCATTTCTTCAGAGTATCTTGTAATGAAGTTCTGTTGGTTACCAATTATCTCACTTATCTAATGTGATAGTGTCTTTATTTAAAAATCACTTTTACAGTATATTTTTACTGGGTATAGAATTCTGGGTGGCTTTTTTTCCAGCACTTTAAAAATGTCTTATTGTGGTATTTTGGCCTCCACCATTTCTGATTAAAAGCTACTGTCTCTTTTTACTCTGATTGCTTCCAATAGTTTCTCTGTTATTGGTTTTAAGCAGTGTGAAAAAGATGTACCTATATGTAGAATTATTTTTATTTGTTTTTCTTTGCAGTTTGTTGAGGTTCTTGGATCATTAAATATTCTTATGCAGGTGAGGAATTCTTACTGTCTGTAAGTGAGACTTCAGACTTTATTTTGCCAAAATCATTTTGTTAAGGTCAAAATTTCCTGTTCTTGTTTACTAACACTAATTATCTACAACATAACTAGTTATCACAGTGAATATTAACAATATTTTAAAAGCAATAATTTGAATCATCTAGATTTGAAGTTAGTTTTAATCACATGTTGTTTAAGCAGAAGAAAGATGAATAATTCCCAGGATTGGATTAGGACTTGCTCCCCCTGTGTGTTCCCAGAGCCTCTTGTACTTAAACTGGTCACAACACTTATGTGGTAATATATTCTTTATAGTTTCCTTTCTGCCAAATTCCACAGCAAAATAGTTACAGTGAGGAATCATTACTGTCCTTATTGTATTTTCATTATATAGAATGGAAGGGGACATAAGGCATTCAGTAATATGTTGTTGATTGAATAAATAAATGAATGAATAGGATGTCATACCTTCTTACTCATAGTTCTATAACCTAAGACTATGCCACTGCCAAGGTGGGGGAAAAATTATAACCAAACATACAAACCCTGTCTCAAGAAGACCTTTATATGTTATCTTTCTGTCAAGGGCATTATACCTTCCCATTGTTGCTTGCCAATTTTGCAGAGTATTTTGTTTTTCTTTTCTTATTTAGCCCTGTGCATAAGAGATAATCTAGCATGAGACTGTTATTTCTATTAAACTAGAAAATAGGTAGCCTTTTTTGATTGTTCTCAGGATCCATTCTCTAAGGGTCTGGGAAAGAGTAGGTAACACTCAACAGGTGGCTTGTGGTCAGGTGTGTCTCTAAGCCCCCGAGTTATTAGTACTCTATGCCATTTTAAAAAATTCATGAAAATCTTATTCTCATTTGAAGTGGTTTGGGACTGCATCTTCAAGACATGTGCCCTAGCTGCATCCCCAACCACATTGCTGCCCTAAAGCCTTCTTCCATCCCCACTCAATAAAGCAATAAAGAAATTCTAGAGCTGCCTCTGGCAGAAACTGAATCACTGCCTTGTCTGACCAAATTCCTAAGATATTATTAGAACTCCTTTCGCAGCCCACATCATTTTCTGATCCCCTGGGGAGGGAGATTGGAAAATTTCAGTATGAAATATGATTGATGTCAAATGTCCAATTTTCATTTAATTTTTTAAAATGAAATTACACTAAATTAATGTACAATAAGGTAATATTAAATAAGTGACTTTTGTCTAAAGGGATATGCAATTAATGATCCATTTTGTTGTGGTGCATTTTGGGGTTTTTATATGTTTCTTAAATGTAATTAAGATTCTTCTCTAATTCTTAAAAGTAGAGAAAACATTCTTCATATTAGAAGATTCAAGATTTTAAGTGTTTATGGAAAATACTGCAATGCTGAAAAATTATATTAAAAGGATGAGTTAACTTGAAGACAGATTCTGAAATTAAAGTATCTGCTTTTAGATTATACATAGAAAATAATTTTAAGACAAGAAACTTGTTACGAATGAAGGTATATAAAAATGTGTAATAATTTCTTAAATGAATTATAGAGTTATAGCTCCCAAAACAGGAAAACTGATATTAAGATTTGAAATAAGTGACTAGATCCTAAAAATTAACTTAATTTTGTTTCCTAAAATTTAGGACAGATTAAATCTTAGAAATAAATCTGCAGCATTATGGACCAGAAGGATCAAGTCAAACTTTATTTGGGCAAATATCACTCATGTTAGCTATAATCAGATTGTAGAAGCTTCAAAAATTCAGGTTAAATATACTGCTGAAAGCAAAGTTACATGAAGCTAAGGCTTCAAGAAGGATATGCCTAAATAATTTTCCTTGCACATTTTCTTCTGTTTTTAAAATATAGCTTACTAAGCAAAGGATTTTCTATTTATCATAATATCCTAAAGTACATTCTACCCAGTTCATTTTTAAATGCCCAAGACAAAATACAATTTGGGGGAAATAGGTAAAAAAAAAAAAAAATGTTAAGACACGTTTTAAGGCTATTGTCCTGCTATATAAAATGATTTGGAATAGGTCAATTTAATAAATAGATTTACTTTGCAAATATTATGTTTTCCAGTGCAAAAGTCATAACTCAGAATGAAAACTCTGTGTATTGGGGAAAATAATAATCAGCCTTCATCTCACAAAAGAAAATCACTGTTACTAATGATTTAAATATTTTTTACTATGTGTTATAATATATCCCTGAGAATATCGTAAAATAATTTGCAGCTTTTCTTTTGCTTAATATTACAAATAAGCTTTATACAACCTATAAATTATTTCTAAATATTATTTTAACAATATTTAATGTTTTAATGCACATATTTTGTGACTACATATAATTATACACACACTCACACTATCATTTTGTAATACCCACCATTTATGTGTGAGAGGAGAGAACATTCCCTTGTTTAGGAAAAAAACAAAATAGGAATACACAAAGAAAGAAAACTTCACTTTGTACTGTGATGAGTGGGGACATCCTTTTATGCAGAGAATGCAGATGCTTAAATTTGAGAGATTCTGAGAAAGGTTCTTACATACTATCTAGTCTAGAGCTAATCAGATCTGGAAACAAGCAGTATTGTGTACTATTCAAGGTTGCATATTGGGGCCTTTAATCCCTTGTCTCCCAATACATATTCTTTTTTTTTGTTGTTAACTTTTTATGTGGAATCTAAAAAGAAATGATACAAATGAACTTATTTTCAAAACAGAAACAGACTCACAGACTTAGAGAACAAACTATGGTTACCAGGGGAGAAGGGCAGGGGGAAGGGATAGTTAGGGAGTTTCGGATTGACATGTACACGCTGCAAATACATATTCTTTTAGGCACATAATGTCCTCATTTTTCTCCCTTCACTTATTACTTGGATTTAATGCAGTGCTTTCTGTATTCCTGGGAAATATTTCTGTATGGAATTGCTGGTCAGTTATACTTATCCTTCATGTTTTATATCCTATATTATAGGCTTTATTGATGCAGTTAATTCTATCAGAATTTTAATATGTAGGTAATAAAAATGGTGATGATGAAAGACACTTTAAATTTATATAACTCTTTTAACTCTCCAAGGTTCATATACATGTAATTTTCATTTTCTTCAATGGTGAATGCCAAGTCTCATTCATCTTTGTACCTGGTCTAGTGCACTAGCAGGTTGACTGCCATATTTGTAGACTTAAGTAAATGTGTGAGAAAACATTATTCATAGAAATCCTGTCAGGTAGGGAGGACCAATGTCATTATGCTGGTTAGACAAATGAGGAAAATGAAGACAGAGATATTTAATTGATTTATTCAAGGCCACACTATTTTTTAACAGCAAAGTTCATACAAAAAATACTAAGGTTTTATTTTGTAGCCTAGAAATGCTTACAATATAATAGAATATGCCCTTCTTGTTGATAGAATTTTGTGCAAAAATGTAAGTATAGGTAAAGTATGTGTTGTTATTCAGCATTTTCTCCTTTTTTCCCCCCAAGGAAATGTAATATAATACCAAACAGGTTCATTTATGGCAGTAAAGTGAATGTATGAATTAAAATGTATCTGGGATTTTTATTTAATCAGGAATGGCAAAATTACAGAGACAACTGCCTTGAAAGAATAACTTATTACTTACAGTTCCCCCCAAAAGAGGGTACATCACAGCATGTAGCACTACCTGTGGAAGCACGTGGGTTGATCAGAAGGGAGAAGGGAAAAGCCAGGCCCCGATCCTTTATTGTGATTTTCCCTGCGAAGAATGGGCAAGGCAGGGTAGATATTCCGAGTAAGTTTAGGATGGAATACATTGAATAATTTCCATTGCCTCTGGTATTAGAGGCAGACTCCTTGTCTGGTACCTGACCCTGGGGTGATCTGGTGGAATTTAGGGGTATCAGGAATATTGTCATATGTGAGGTAGTTGAAAAAGGAGGTGGTTGGCCAGTTTGGACTCTGGATTGGTTGGTTTACATATCAAAGGCATGCTTTTAGACAAGGTGCTATCGTTAGGAATTAGCTAACTCTGGGAGGAACAGGGCCTCCTCTGGGTCTACAAGGCTCCAAGATGCCAAAGCATTATAATAAATGGAAAAAAAAATGCTTAATGGCATTACATACATGCAAAATACATTTTCTAAATCTCAGATTACTTAGAAAATTGGGTATCATCTATCTCTTACATATAACTCTCTAGATGTGTCTTGATGAATAAGAAAAATGGCACAAACTAAATGGTATTTGTTTCCAAAAACTGCCATAATAAGGTACCACAAACTGGATGGCTCAAAAGAACAGAAATGTATTGTCTCACAGTTCTGGAGGCTACAAGTCCAAAAATCAAGGTGTTGGCCGGTCAATGATCCCTCTGAAAACTGTAGGGGAGTATCCTTCCTTGTCTTTTCTTATCCTCTTGTGGTTTGCCAACAATCCTTGGCTCCTTGGCTTGCATACTTCAGTCTCTGCTTTCATTGTCACCTAGTGTTCTCTCCTCATGTGTCTCTCTCCCTGTGTCTCTTCTCTTCTTTATATAAGGACTACATTTCTGTTGGATTAAGGGCCCATCCTACTCCAATATGACTTTATTATAACTAATTACATCTGTAGTAATCTTGTTTCCAAATAAAATCACTTTCTGAGTTTCTGAAGGGTTAGGACTTCAACATATCTCTTTGATGGACATAATTCAGCCCATAATTGGCACTATTCATTTATTTTTCTTTTTGCTGTTACAGAAAAATAATTTAAATTGCAAAAATTATTCATATTTTTGTACTGTACAGTCGATGCTTTCTCAAAATAACACCAATCTGTGATTTATGAGAGAACATAAACTAAGGTTACATCAACAATAAGAATATAATTAAGGTGTGCACTTAAACTTTAAATAAATTGTCTCCCTACCCAATGCTATTATTTACTTCTTTTATTTTCATGTAAAGCTCAGTCTTCTAAAATTTCAAAAATCATATACTTTTCACTTCCTACTCTGGTACGAGAAAGGAAGTTAGTATAACTATAACAACTAATGTCAAACTTACTTTAAAAACCATCATTTAACAACATGGAAACGTTGCTTTTTGTAAAATAAGATTTAATGCACATGGCATACTCAGTAAATGGCCATAAAATGTACCTAAACTTCTAATCTAATGACAACAGCCTTCAAGGTACTAAAACAGATAAGAAACTAATATATAAGAAGCAGTCTCACCATTCAGAAAGAGAAAATAAATGAATGCTTCTGCCCTTTCACATGAGTTTAGTAATGAAATCTCATATCTTTTCCCTGCTCAATGATATATAAATGGAATTTTATTCTACAGCAGAAATGAAGTTAAGTGATTTGCCCAATATTCCATAGCATGAGCATGATTCTGTCAAAGTTGCTAATTCCCTTATCAGGGCTGACTCTGATAATTCTTTCAATATTCTATTTCTGCCAAACTTCTCATAATTCAACTATGATATATTTCTTTTAAGGTAAATATAGAAATTAATATAGATAAGAACACTTCAGATAAATTAACTTTATGGTTTACTTACAAATAACATTCTGTCTCTTCTCAAGTACTCTGAATAGCACAATTTCCAGCACCAAGATTATTATATACGAATGAAGAGAGAGTACTGGTCTGAATTAGAGAACTTGGAATCGAGTTCTGACTTTTCCTCAACTAAGTACCTGTGTAACATCATACAAGTCATGTAACTGTGGACTTTGATTTTTTAAATGCCAACTAGAGGCATTAGATTAATAATCTCTGGAATTCCATTAAGTGCCTATATTCTGTGATTGTATGTTTTTTGTTTGTCTGAATTATAGTCTCTGATGTAAGGTGACATGGAAAAATAATCATCCAAACATAATTTTTTTAACATCTTTATTGGAGTGTAATTGCTTTACAATGTTGTGTTAGTTTCTGCTGTATAACAGAGTGAATCAGCTGTTTGTCTACAGATATCCCCATATCCCCTTCCTCTTGCACCTTCCTCCCACCCTCTCTATCCCACCCCTCTAGGTGGTCATGAAACACCGGGCTGATTTCCCTGTGCTATGCAGCTGCTTCCCGCTAGCTATCTGTTTTACATTTGGTAGTGTATATATGTCAGTGCTACTCTTTCACTTCTTCCCAGCTTACACTTCCCCCTCCCCATGTCCTGAAGTCCATTCTCTACCTCTGGCTTTTTAAACTACTATTTATAACCGCTGTTGTTTATATATTTGGTGAAGTGGAGGAATAAGAAGAAAGAGTCAAGAAAGTCCCCTGTCAGAGTCCTTATGTTTATGAGGTATGAACTTCTTTTATTTGAGTTTCAAAGGACATCACTGCTACAAAGATATATATCTTAGAAGTCTGGAAATTTCTGATTCTTAATGAGTGAATTTTGAAAATTAGCACATTAAAGTAATATTTTATTATATTAAAATAAGTGTGTATTGCAATTAACATGGTTTGAAACTAAGCTCTGTAGTTAGACTAGCTGAGATGGATCCCCAAATCCACCACCTTTTTGCAGTACAACCTTCAGCTAAATTAGAAATGCTTCTAAAATTCATTACATCTTTAATCTTTTTTAACAGTCTTCTCCAGGTATAATTTACATACAATAAAATTCACCCCTTTTAGATGTATATTTCTATGAGTTTTGACAAGTGCCTGAATTCTGTATCCTCCATTATAATCAAGATATACAATAATTCCTTCACCCCATATATTATCTTCGTGAAAGAGTCCATTCACTTAAAATTCAAAAAATTGCAAGCTAGCTTTATAGTGACAAAAAGCAATTCATTGGCATCATGGAAATTGGGTGTGGTGGTTAGGGGGGTGTTGATTTGCATAAAGGACTAAAAAATAACTTTTGGGGTGATGTATATATTTATTATCTTGCTTATGGTGTTGGATTCACAGGTATATGCATCTGTCAAAAATTATCAATGTGTATAGTTTAGAGGTCCTAGTCCTTAGAAGGGAAGGACTACTACTAGGGGAAATAGCTAGTTAATTAAACTTTGAACTCTAACTACCAGTTGGTCACTATAGGCTTCTAATACCAAAAGCCAAAAGGCAAGGAAAGGAGTCCCTTCCTCAGAAGGGGTAATTTACCCTGATCATTAGGAGTCTATAAGACCCCTCATATAAAATGGTGACAGATAAGCCTAAATTTGGCAAACAGGTGATCCATCAGAATTTCTTGGCACTCTTGACCAATTTTGACATGAAATAGACAAGAACTGCAACCATGGGATGAAAACAGCATGGAAACCAGGGATGTGACAGACTTCTGATCTATAGAACTGTAAGATAATAAATTTATGTTCTTTTAAGTCAGTAAGCTTGTGGTAATTTGTTACTGCAGCAATAGGAAACTGATACACCCTATATATCTCTTTTACTCTGTAGAGATATTATAGAATGATAGAGCTGTTTCTGATTTATTTAAACCAGCTTTTGAAATATCTATCATAGTCATGTCACCTAGGAGATAATTAAGAAATGTTCATTTTTCATCCATATTTTAATAAAAGAGAAACAGTGACAGCCTGTATTCTGTCATTCCCAACACTCCATACTCCTAATTTATAAGATTCCCAGTATCTGGGAAAAGGATTACTGTGAGTTAAAAAAAAAAAACAAAAAAACCTATTATTTTTTTAATTACAACTTTGCTTATGACACACCATAAATTAATTATATTTACTTCTTCACTAAACTTCCTTTAGATCTGAAAGATTATGATTATTGCTAAATTTTCCTAGCAACTTTGGTGTACCTCCACTATTATGGCATAGCAACTACTAGATATTTAAGATACACAAATGTATATGATCATTAAAAGATTATAAGAATATAGCAACCTTTTTTATAATAGTCTAAAACTGAAAATAAACCAAATGTTCATGCAATGGAGCCTGGATAAAAAAGAATTGTGTTATGTCCTACGATGGATTTCAGAAGTGGAACAAATGAATTACTCTTGAAGCAAAACTGGTGAACCTCAAAATCAACTATATTTCAATAAAAAAAGAAATTAAAGTAAAAAGTGAGAAAAAATAATATGTTGAGTAAAAGAAGCCACCCTCTTACATACATACATGCACACAAAACATACATTGTTATTTTATTTATATAAAGTAAAAGAGCAAGAAAAAAACTATGATAATATAAATTAAAAAGTGATTTCCTGAACGAGGACTGAAAAGGAGTGTGAGAGTACTTTCTGATGTGATGGAAATGTTCCATATCTTATTTGGGTAATGATTACACCATTACACTTGTATATAAAATGGTTGGATCTCGGGCCTCCCTGGTGGCGCAGTGGTTGAGAGTCCGCCTGCCGATGCAGGGGATACGGGTTCGTGCCCCGGTCTGGGAGGATCCCATATGCCGCGGAGCGGCTGGGCCCGTGAGCCATGGCCGCTGGGCCTGCGCATCCGGAGCCTGTGCTCCGCAACGGGGGAGGCCACAACAGTGAGAGGCCCGCATACCGCAAAAAAAAAAAAAAAGAAAAAAAAAAAAAATGGTTGGATCTCATAGAATTGGGCAATTAAGACAATGAATTTTAACATGTATAACATTTTCCCAATAACATGATAAGCCTTGGGGACAATGACTAGTAGGGAGCAAATGGGAGATTCTAGGAGAGTAGTAGTATTCTTTCTCTTGATTGTTAAATGTTAAACTATGTGTTACTTTATGAAAATATTTTTATTTGTTTACTTATGCTTTTTGCTCTTTTCTGTGGATGTGTTATACTTTTACATATATATATATATATATATATATATATATATATATATAAGTTTACTAAAAAATAGTATTTAGGTAGCAGATAATTATAGATAAAATGTTCTCAAATAAAATGCAGACTATTATCATTGTGCTACCAAAAAGAAATTTAGAATAGTTACAAAGAAACCTGTCATCAAGGGTCTGACATTTCAGATTTTTACTGCAACTATAATATCTTAAGAAATGGTAAAAAGACACATAAATTTAGATTTAGATTTCTCATGCATAATATGGAAAGAGTGAAGAAAAGGACTGATACAAAATTTACAGGATTGAGGGGGGTCAAATGATATTATATATATATAAATATATAGAACTGTAAAGCACAATGTAAATGTTAGATATTAACATCTTCCTTATCAATTGCACTTTGAAAGACTATTCTTTAACAATAAATTTCACCAAATTTTTCAACAACACCAGTCGAGATTGTTAATAAGAATAGCTCCAACCATGATGGTTTGTTTTTCAGTGATCCAAGAAAAAAAGCTTTGGGGTCTCTGGATACAGAATGAGACAAGTATTTAATTTAGACTGACATTGGTCTTTGGGCTTTCCAGGAGCAATAAAATTTGACAGCCGAGTCATATGTGTCAGCTGAAATCAGACCTACCCAGAGTCTGTGAGCATAGCCTTCTGTCAAATCATGCTCTTCTCTTCACTGTCAAATTTTCTTCCTATGTATATAACTATTCATCATCATCATCATTATCATTGTCATTGCCCTTGTTATCACTACTTTCATTCATGAGATACCTAACTTTACATATGCTTTTCATGGATTATCTAATTTCATTTCTACAATACTAGAGTGACTGTATGCCAATTTTCTTAAAGTTTCCATTGTTCAGCACATCTACATAGGTCAGACTATTTCAACCTCAATACCACTGACATTTTGGGGTGGATAATTCTTTGTTATTGGGGCAGAGACTCTTCTGTGTCTGTAGAATGTTTAACAGCATCCCTGGCCTTGACCAACTAAATGCTATTAGCACCTCTACCCAAGTTGTGACAATCAGTAATGCCCATAGACATTACCAAATATCCTCAGGGAAGAGGGAATGTAAATTCTTATCCCCCTACCCTGCCCCTGGTTGGGAACTACTGCTGTGCATTAAAGTAGCCCCAACCTAATGCCAATTAGGTTTCATGAAACATAAATTTTACTTTTTAGTAAAAAAATCCGGGCTTAAATTCCAACTTTGTCATTATAGTAGCTTTCTGACCTAGCACAAATTATTCAATTAAGTGCTTACTTTTTTGACTATAAAGTGAGAGTAATATATTTTCCTGTGAATAAGTGTCATTTTTCAGTCTTAATACAAAACTGTTCACATGTTCCCATCATACTTAAAGTAATCCTTTACCTTACTTTACCTGTTACTTTTTAATAAATCAAAATGTCTATTCCCTTTGTAAAACATTTCTCAATAACAATTAACTTATTTCTGTTTGTTCATTTGTTTTTATTAACATCAAATACTCTAGAATATTAAATGCATGAAGGGGAGCTCTGTCTGTCTAGGTAAACATGTTGTGTGCTGTACCTTACACATGAAAGGTAGTTCCATGGAAAGTGGTCAGTATGTATTTAGTGTGTAATGACCTCCTGTGATAATTTATGGGAAAGTAACAGACTACTTACTACATTGCTGGTGCTCACTAAATGACACTTCCTTCTTCCCTTGCATTTTAAAGAAGAATGTGTCTCAAGATTATTTCCTTTGTGGAGAAACCACTGTGTAACAATCTGGAATAGGGTATGTTGCAGGCAAAATAAAGACTCCCTGAAGATATCCATGTACTAATCCTTGGAACATGTGAATATGTTTCCTTAAATGGCAAAATGGACTCTGCAGATGTTATTACATTGAGGTGGGAAGAGTATCCTAGTTCATGAATCCAATCTAATCACAGGGGCCCTTAAAAAAAGTAGAAGAGGGAGGCAGCAAAGTGGAAACCCAGACATAGGGCAACATGAGAAGAATTCAGCCCCAAATTTCTGGCTTTGAAAATGTAGTAAGAGGACGACAAGCAAAGTCCACGACAAGGTGGCCTTGAGAAGCTGGAGAAGGCAAGAGAACATTTTATCTCCTAATGAACCCAGAAGGAACCCAGAGGTGAACTCATGTCAACAGCATGATTTTATCGCAGTGAGACCAGTTTTGGACCTCTGACCTCAAGAATTGTAAGAATATAAATTTCAGTATTGTAAGAATGTAAGAATGTTCAATATCAGTATTGTGGTAATTTGTTTTAGTAGCAATAGAAAACTGATAAAACAAGGTACCCTGCATATGTTTTTTAACTTGTGTTTTCTCCTCATCTCTCTAACAGAAAGTACCACAGGTTTTTCACATTTCTTGTTCTTTACCCTTTCACTTCTATGTGATACTAGCTTCCTGATTTGAGGAAGGTAGTAGTTTCCTGGAATGATAAAAACAGTTGTAGTGTAAGGAAAGTACAAATATTCACTACATGCAGAGAATATAAAATAGTTAAGGCAGAGTATCTTTCCTTTATAAACTCAGACTCAGTGGAGAGAGGAAAGGGGGAAGGAATGGACACTTTAAGAGATATTCTTAAACACTGTCAGATACAATAACAGAAGTGTTCCTTAAGCCCCACAGGGACATATAACTCTTCCCCAGGACATTCTTTTGGAAAAAATAGATACATACTGGCTCTCCCTTGTAGTACATCCTTTTTAAGCTCATTGAAATGCTGAGTGAAATCTTTTCATAGAGAATTAAATTAATTCACACAATACAAGGAAAAGAAACATCTCTTTTCAAAAGGCATTAAATCTACTCTCCTTAATAGAGAAACCGAGATTAAAAGAGGTGAAAAATGATGAGAATGACCTTTTTAGTTCTAATCACACAAATAAATCAGTGCACTGGTGATGAATTCATTAATTTTGATTAAGCACGGAACTATGAAGTCATTTGAATTAATTCAGTAATCACCATGAAGAAGAGATGCTTTAGAGCTTGATATTGAGTAGCCCCTTTAATTTGCCCTTTGACCCAGTCTTAGGGAAGTATGTACCAAGATCTTCAAGTGAGCTGACTTTGTATACAGGAGGATCAAGTCACGGAATTAAACACCTAAGGCCCTTGGTTCTGAGAGGGGATGAGTTGTTGGTGAGAAGCCCTAGCCACGATTATAAGCCTATTCCCTTTTTAGGGAAATAAAAATGCTTTGGGGTTAAAATTTGCAGGAATATACAGCTAGCGGTAATAACGGAAACTACTAGATATTTTTCATAGAATTTTATCAAGATAAATGAAAATAATTGTACTCAAAATTGATATGGTTTTCCCAGTCACCATGTTGGAAGGCACATGGCTTAATGCACTAGAAGTGTCAGAGTATCAGAGGATCCTCACAAGTTCTTATAACAAATCAGAATAGGAAAAGATCTAAGCCATGTGTACAAAGTACATTTTCATCTCACTTTTAACTTCCTTCGGGTTGCATTGATAAATTATCATAATAGAAAATGGAAAAATAATTTTCACACTGAACAGTTGAAAGTTTTCTATAGAGTAATAGTTCAAAAAAGCAGAGAGAAGTTATTGACTTCAATAATTTTTATAATAAGCCACAGAACTTTTCACTGAATATGTCATGAAAAACATTATTCAATAATAAAAGTACTTAATTGAATTAATCATTCCATGTGTTACCTGGTTCATAAGTAGGTTGAGATGAAGTTGAACAGAATATCTGCACACAATTAAAAACAATTGACCCCTTTGAAAACTGTTGTTTTCAGGGTAGGATAAAAAGCACAGTAAATCAGTGGTGATAGGGAGTAAACTTATTTTTCTCTCTTATTCAGGAAACCAGAATTTTGACTATTTTACCAGGCAGAAATCACTCTGAGCAGGACACTGTTGGTAAGAATAATAAGAGAGACTCTTTAATTCAGGATTTTAAATAAAGTCAAATAGATTTTTAAAGACAATCCCGACTCTAAAATTAAACATTCTCATACATAGAGGACTGTTCCTGTATCGTATATCCTGTTGCTCTATTGTGCAAGAATCCTGACTGCATCATATACAAAGCTATCTACTGGGATTCTGCTATGCCTTCCCAGTTCCTCAAACTAATGCACTCCACTAACTGGGGAGCCAAACAACTGAGTAATCTCCTCTGTGTTGTAATCCGGGCTCCTTCTATGTTTTCTACGCCACTCATTCCATTCTGTTCTGGGCTAAAATTGTAGGGGTATGTTTTAGCACTCTTATTGCTTGGAATTCATACACTACAAATCCTCAGTCTTTGCCTACAGTTTATATCAACTGATTCTATGAAAGGCTTTGCTCCTCATTAATGCTTTTGTAGAATGTTTATTTCTTGCTTTATTCAGTAACCCATGCGTATTTTTTTTTCTGTTTGCTTGGCCTTTTAACGCACTCTTTAGGTTCAGCACTTTTTTCCTCCTAGCATCTGCCAGTAAGATTTCCCCTTGCTCAGCAATAGGGTGAGTTTTATTACTTTTTTCTCTCTTTGAGAAGCATTCACTTCACTATTTGAGTCCATCTTGACAATCAGGCCCCCACTGTGAATTATTTTATTACTTCCTTTGTAACAGTTACTTTCCCCCTAGGAGCAATCCTTAGAATTTCACAATCCAGCAACATCTAATCCAGTATCTTTCCTTATACAAGGGGTGAATTCTCGTTTTCTTCAGTGGTAAATATTTTAAAATGTTATTGTTACATGGTCACCTATATATATCTTAGCCTTCCAACTTTAAAAAAAAAACCTTTCTAATATCAAAGAAAATAAATGCTGGGAGGTATAGCTACTGAGCCCTAAATAACCCAACATAAGCAGTTCTATTATTTTTAAAAATCATATTTGTCATTTTCCTCCATAAATTTGCATTGGTTTTATTGGATTATCATAGGTTATCTTTAGTTTTTTGAAGTCAATATACATATTAACATAGATAATGACCCTGTTAAAGAAAACAATGTTCTGACACATTAAAACATTAAGGAAGACTTTATTCAAAGATTTGCAGCAGGTGTCAAGACTCACAGCAAGGGAGAGAGATGGGACTCAACTCCAAATACAAGAACAATGGGGATTTCCAGTTGAGGAGCAGGTTGTGGAGCTCATGGGGGAACCAAGGGTAAACTGATGTAACGCAGTTCTTGCTTGAGGCAGGCCAGGGTGACCAGCTATCACTTGGGGGAGGGTGGGAGATGAGGAATGTGATCAGATATTTACTGTGATCAGGAATTAAATGTGGGAGGATCCTCTCTAAACCTAGTTTAGCAGGATTTTGCTAAAACTGGATTCTGCAAGGACAAGCACAGACAAAGAAGATCAAATTTGAAACCTAGTTGAGAAGAGGGCTCAGAGGAGCTTGACTAAAGTTTGGTCAACTGACTAAAAGTTGACTAAAGTCTTTGTCAGCTTACAAAAAAAATTCACTTTACCCAGTGAACTGTTTTATTATTTTCTTCCTCTTAAGCTGTTCAAAAATCACTGGCTTTCTTACTATTTTTGAACGTACCAGGCATGCCATCTACTCAGATCCTTTGTGCTTGCTCTTCCTTTTTCTAGAATTCTCTTTCCCCACATATTTACATATTTTCTTCCCTTACTTCTATTGAATCTTTATTAAAATATAACCTTTTTTAGATTAACCTAACTAAAATTACAAGAGTTTCACCTACCCTCTACACTTCTCCCTTTTTTCATGATCTTAATAATAAGATCTCATGATCTTAATAATTTCATATGTCCTATCCATTTATTTGTGAAAAATAAATAAACCACAATGTGAAATTTATGAACATGAATTCTTATAGCAAAATTGATCTTGTTTCATATATACAACTCTTCAATAAAATAGCATTTGAATCAATCGTCTTTTAAAAGACATTTATAAAAAGAAATAATATGCATGTTTTTCATTGGTTAAATGACACATCCTTGCTTACTCTAGCACCCATTTTCTCCTATATTTGTCATTTTCCTCCCAACACATGCAGAGGGTCACATGAGAGAAGAAAATATAAGTGACAAAAGTGCAAATGCTAATGTTGACAGGCTTTAGTTGTACTGCTTCTAAATAGGGCATTAATAGCAGTGATCTTATGATTTATAAGTCGGACATAAGTTGGAAAGTTGGAAACCATCACACTATATTAATGTGCAGAGGGAAGTATACATGCAACAAGTAAAGCAACAGGATTGGAGAAAAACACATTGCCTAATACTAGATTTCATAAGAAAATGACAAAAACTACTTGATGGTACAAAATTAGAGGTCAAAAGGGCTGGCTTGAGTAGCCCAGATTATCAAGAGGTAAATGTTGGCTTGATACTAAATGAAAAATCCTGTGAGACAGAGTTGTGGCAACTCTGGAATCACTTCTGATGCCCTGATAATACACACGTGGAACAGAACAGGCACTATCACCATGGCTCAAACAGTCTAGCCCTAATCCTCTTACACAATTTTATCTGGGTAGCAAAATAAATGTATCTGATACAATAACAATAACTAGTGACAGTGTGCTAGTCAGTTTTTGCTGCCTACCACACCAATCACAAATCCCAGTGGCATATAGTATTAAGTACTGTATTTCTTGCTCATACATCTTATGCTATAGAAATAATAGAAAGGATTGGTAAGTAGAATCTGAAAGTCACTTTTTATATTCTTAAGCCAATTATAACATGCAACTGTAAATAAGCATATTCTATCATATATGATCATTATTATGGATTAATGATTATTACTCTGGTAATAATGGTTTTAATATTGTTTATTTTCAACATCTTCCTGAAACAGTGTCTTCCATTTACATCTGAAGTCTCATACCTTCCTGTATTTCTTACTACAACTGATTATTTTCAGTTGCCTTTGCAGGGTCATCAACTTCTACCTAGCCATTTAATATTGGTGGTTATCAAGGCTTGGTTTTACCCTGTGTTCCTTTCCGACATTATTGATTTACTCTGTGTAATCTCACCCATGATTATGGATGCATTTATATACAATAATGGCTTCCAACTATGTATCTTCAACCAGAATCTCTAGACAAATCCAGATATCCAAAAAGTTTAAGTCTACAATCTTACTATTTTCTTTCTCTCTGTACCATCTGTTCTTCCTCTTCTTCTCCTCCCTCCTCCTCTACCTCCTCTTTCTTTTTCTTCTTCTCCTTCTTCCTCTTTTTATGGTTTTCTTTGGACTACTTGGCTATTTATTTACAATTTTGTTTTTTCTCTACTATTGTCTCATTAACTATATGTTTTTTAAAAAATTATTTTAGGGTTTATAGTATGTATTCTTTACTTACTGCAGTCTAACTTCAAGGTTATACATGCAGTGTAAGAATCTTACAACATTATAGTTACATATGTTCCTTCACATTCTTTGTGCAATTGTTACATATTTTATTTCTACATGTTATAAATTTTAATATATGTTGTTTTATTTTTACTTTAAATAGTAAATTATCTTTTAATAAAAAATTTAATGAGGAAAACTTTCTCATATATATTCCTATATTTAGGAGTTTTGTAGCTCTTCATTTATTTATGTAGACTTAAATTTTTATCTTGCATCATTTTCTTCCTGCCACAATCGTCTCTAAAAATTCTTATATGGTAGATCTGTTGGATGTCAATTCTCTCAGTTGGTCATGTTGCAAATATCTTCCTTTTGTTTCCATTTTAGAAAGGTATCTTTACTGTGTATAAAATTCTAGGTAGATAATTTTTCTTTCAGCTCATTAAATATGTGATTCCATTGTCTTTTGGATTACAGGGTTCCAATGAGACATGTGTTCTTATTTATATATTTCTCCTCTATGTATGATATGTTTCTTTCCCCTATTTCCACCTACTTTCAAGATTTTTTCTCTCTCAGTTTTGTTCAACAATTTTATTATGATCTGCCTTGATCTGATTATCTTTGTGTTTTTTTTTTTTTTCTGTTTAGATTTCTTTGAGCTTCTTAAATCTGGGTAGTTACATTTTTTTCTCAAATTTGCAATTGCCATAGATATTAGGACACAATATTTTCTATAGTTTACTGATAATATGTCCTTTTCTAATCATTTTTCCTTCTGCACTTTATTTTGGATAGTTTAAAATTCTATGCCTTTAATTTTACTGATCCTTTCTTCTGCTGTTCCTAATCTATTAATTTTACCTTATGTATTTTTTTTTTATTTCAGGTAGCATATTTTACGTTTCAAGAAGATCCATTTTGTCTTTTGTTTTATGCCTAATGTTTCTATCCTTATTATGGTCATATTTTTTTTATATATTTTGTACATACTTACAAGGTTTGTATAGCTTTCAAAAGAACATCTCTGCATTTAGAAATTTCTTTAACTAATTGATTTTTATCCCGGTTATGGGTCAAGCTTTTCTGCTGCTGTGCAAACTTGGTAAATTTTTATCAGTTCTTGTACATTGTAAAATTTGCAATTATTAGTACCAGAGTCTTAATATTCTTTTAAATAGTATTAAAATTTATGTCCTGTAGTTATTTTAGATCAGTTTAATACTGCTAAGGCTTGTTTTTAAGCTTTGTTATGCCATGTCTAGAGCAACCTTCACTTTGAGACTAATTTAACTCTCCTCTCAAAGCATAATGCTTTTAAGGACTCTGCCCAGTGTCTTATGTAATAAGGCCTCTCTAGTCTGGCTGATGGGAACTATAAGTCTTCCCACATGTGCATTTACTCATGTGAATTACAGAAATTATTTGCCTACTATGTTTTTTAGTTAATGGCCTAAAGGCAATTGTTGTGAGAGTTAAAACAGAGTCTGAAGGCAGAAAAATAATTCTAATTCTAAACATATTATTTACAAAATAGAATATGAGGGAACACTAAATAACTCATTTATATTACTACCAATATCCTGCCACAAAAAAGAGACTAAGGCATTGTAATAAAACATTATCCTCTATGAATACAGATGACAAGATCCTTAGCAACATTAGCAAATTGAATACAGCATATATAAAAAAGATACCTTATGATCACTAAATGGGTTTTATCCCAGAAATGCAAGATGCTGAATTAATATTGAGAAACAAATCAATATAATTTGCTTCATTACAGAGTATAAAAAATGAATAATTACAACAGATGCAAAAGAGCATTTTACAGAAACCAATACCGTTCATGATAAAAAAAACAAACAAAAAACAAAAGACAAAAAAGACAAAACGTCAGCAAACTTGGAAGAGAAATAAACTTCTTCATCCTGATAAAGAACATATACAAAATACTTGCAGCTAAAATGATACTTAATGGTGAAAAATGGAGTGCTTTTTCTCTAATATTGGGGACAAAATAAGTATTTGCTCTCATCACTTCCATTTAATATTGTATATTAAGATCCTAGCCAGTGCTTTAAAGCAAGAAAAGGAAATAAAATCCATACACGTTAGAAAGGTGTATAAATTTGTTTTTGTTTACAGACTACAGAATAGTTTATGTATAAAAATCCCATGGGCTTCACAAAAAAGGTACATGAATTAATAAGGGGGTTTAATAAGTTGACAGGATACAAAATCAATATGTAAAGGCCAATTGTATGTACATATGCTAACAATGCAAATTTTAAAATTGAGTTTAAAAACAAATGCCCTTTACAAAAGAATTCAACAACACAAAACACAAAACCCTTAAAGATAATTTTATAAAAGTATTTGCAAGACCTCTGCACTAAAATCTTCCAGATTGCTGAAATAAATAAGAACAGCATAACTAGAAAAACACCTATGTGTAATGATCAGAATATTCAGCATTATAAAGCTGTCTATTCCCTTCAGATATATAGTTTAAGCACATTTCCATTTAAATTTCTGGAAGGATTTTTATAGAAATAAACTGTTTCTAAAAAAGATATTTTACTGCATCTCTGCTTTTCAACCTGGATTTTATTTTATTTTATTTATTTTTTAACATCTTTATTGGAGTATAATTGCTTTACAATGGTGTGTTAGCTTCTGCTGTATAACAAAGTGAGTCAGCTATACATATCCAGATATCCCCATATCTCCTCCCTCTTGCATCTCCCTCCCACTCCTCTAGGTGGTCACAAAGCACTGAGCTGATCTTCCTGTGCTATGCGGCTGCTTCCCACTAGCTATCTATTTTATATTTGGTAGTGTATATATGTCCATGCCACTCTCTCACTTCTTCCCAGCTTACCCTTCCCCCCCATGCCATGTCCTCAAGTCCATTCTCTACATCAACCTGGATTTTAAATTAATCTATTTCAGTCAAGATGCTTTTAAAAACCTATGTTGCAATAGTAAGAGAGCCTAACTTTCTGATAGAGAACAAACAGAGTAAAAGTAGTCTAATATCCATTATCCACAGGATAGCTGTGTTAAAAGTGTGCTTGGGACTTCCCTGGTGGTCCAGCGGTTAAGACTCTGCACTTCCACTGCAGGTGACGTGAGTTTGATCCCTGGTCAGGGAACTAAGATCCTGCATGCAGCAGGGACAAAAAAAATGTGCTTTACTACAAACACAATATACAAGGGAAAAAACAAAACAAAACTGTAGACATATATTTTTCCCAGAAGCTCATAAACATAAAAAGTTCTAGCAGATAGTGCCAGCAGGGGTAAAACCGAGAGTCAATCAAGGAGTTCATATGTGCCCCTAAAATCTAATTGCTAAAAGCTAAATAAACATATTGCTATGGCAAGTGGCAGAGTCCTTAATACAAAACCCCACATAAATATTTCAGTATTTCTGTGGTAGTTTCAGTTATGCTTTTGCTATGCAAAGTATTTTATTTGTGGGAAAATGTACAGAGGACCAGAAGAAAATATAGAGTAAAACATGATACCCCAAGCTTTGTGGCACATGCTTAATCACAAGCACACTCACAAACATGTGTATTCCGGATGATTTTCCTAAAAAATTATTTTCATGTTATAGGATTTGAAGTTTAGAGACATTAAATGTATTGCCCAGACTTAGAAACAATGATTTGATGGCTCAACAATGATTAGAACTTGTTTTATTTTAAACGTTGTAAGTGAATATATGTACATATGATTTATATATATATATATATATATATATATATGTACGTTTGATTTAAATTTCACAGATTACTCAATAAAAATACCCATCATTTTGTTACATTTAAATTAGCTAATTTATATAATACAAATGCTACCTTCATAGGAAATTGAGTGTATATCTTTAAAAATAAGGAAATCTCCTTCAGCAAAAATTAAAAAAATATAGTCATGTGATTATTTTAATAATCTAAAGATGATTTGGCAATAGTATTCTCATAATTGTGCTTACTCAAATTAGTTTTTTTGTTTGTTTATCAGATAGCAATATTATAGCATGTTCATATGCTAAGAGTAATGAGAGAGAAGGATGAGAGAAGGTGGGATATGATCCATTGAAAGAAGAGTTGGCCTTAGAACCATGGATTGTCCGTCTGGAGTAATAGGAGGGAACGGAAAACATATAGGTATACAGACAATGATTTTATAGATGTGTTTCTGAGAATGCATGAAATTTGTCTTCATATATTTTTCTCATAAATTAAAGTAAGAAGAACATAGAACACACACATACAGTGCAGAAAATAGTTAACACAGAAGACTGGAGACTGCTGTTGTGAGAAAGATTTGTTTACAAAGTGGACTATTTTCTAAAGGTGTCTGGAAACTTATAATCATGGGAGCATACCCACCATTCTCATAACTTGTTAAGACTGGCTCACACTGTATAAACTGCACACACACCAAAAAAATGTGGCTTTATGCTGAGCACCTACTTTCCTACTGGATGTCTTAAAATGTGGTAAGTGCTACACAGAGGGTGCCTATATAAATAACACCCAACAAAACCTCTGAACACTGAGTCTATAATAAGTTTCCCTTTTAGACAATATTTTATATGTGTTGTCACACTGGTTACTGAAGGACCTGAGCACATTCTGTGTGAATCCACTGGGAGAGGACTCTTGAAAGCTTGCACATGTTACCTCTGGATTTTGTCCCATGTGCCCTTTCCCTTTGCTGATTTTACTTTCTACCTTTCATTGTCATATGCCATAGTGATGAATAGGACTATATGGAGAATCTTGTGAGTTTTCCTAGCAAATAATCAAACCTAGGGTTGGCCTTGGGGGACCCCTTACCAAAACATACACACACATGCACATACATCCCTACACATCCTATATATGGCTAAACTATTAAACAACTTGGATCAATAATTTAATCAATTTTTGGTGAGAGGTCCCTCTTTCTATCACTGTTGGGATTATTTTTTAATGAAGTGTGAACATATCTATGAATATAGGATAAATATTTTAAATCTGACAAAATATGCATAATAAATGCAAAATTTACTTAACTTTTAAAAATTCCTAATAAATTAAATAGATAGAGGATATGCAATTGACAATTTAAAATTAGTAAGATCCTGGGGTTGGACTTGTGTAGTCTGGGGTTCTAATGTACTATCTTTTAAATTAGAGCTTATTCAAAATAAAGTTTTGGAAATATTGGGAGGGGAATATAAAATAATAGTATTTTAAGGATATAAAAGTTAGAATCAAAACCAGAAAAAGAAAAGACATATTTTTAAAAATAGAACTTTAATTAATGAAAACGATAAGCCTTACAGAAAAAAGAAGAAAAATTATTAATATTTTAAACAGCAGTATAGAGATAAAGAATTATATAAATTATATATATATATACTGTAAATTATATTTAAAGACATTTTGCAGAATTCAGAGGATACAGTCAGAGAGGTAGAAAATATAAAATAAAAGATGAATCAGGGGCTTCCCTGGTGGCGCAGTTGTTGAGAATCTGCCTGCTAATGCAGGGGACATGGGTTCAAGCCCTGGTCTGGGAGGATCCCACATGCCGCAGAGCAACTAAGCCTGTGAGCCACAACTACTGAGCCTGCGTGTCTGGAGCCTGTGCTCCACAACAAGAGAGGCTGCGATAGTGAGAGGCCCTCACACTGTGATGAAGAGTGACCCCTGCTTGCCGCAACTAGAGAAAGCCCTCACACAGAAATGAAGACCCAACACAGCAAAAATAAATTAACTAATTAATAAACTCCTACCCCCAACATCTTAAAAAAATGACATAGAATGTAATAAAGTCTAATATATATGATTGACAGAAAATGTTTCCAGAAATGATGATAGACTTTAATAAACACTAAGCAGTATCAATAAAATGAAATCCATTGTAAGCCACATAATAATAAAACTACAGAATGTTAAAATCAAAGATATCTTAAAGCATCCAGAGTGTATAGACAGTTTACCCATAAATAATAACAAATCAATACAAAAATTATCAGTAGCAACAGTGAAAGCTAGAAGACAGTAGAATAATATCAACAAAGTTTAAGAGAGAATGGAAATTCCACAGTAAACCTTATCCCTAGTTTAATCCTAATTCAAGAATGAGAGTGAAATATAACATTTTATACTAAAAGAAATTAACAAAATGTACTATTAATGGACTTCACTAAAATAACCATTTTTTTATACTTTTAAGAGCAGGTGAAACAATCATTTTTTATTTTTTTAAATTTTAATTTATTTTTTTGAATGAAAGATTCTTTAAATTCTAAAGTGTTTTACAATTTTCAGAAGTTTCACACATATTTCCTATAATCTCATAATAACACTTTTTTTTCCCATCCCTGTATTTTTCCTCCCCCTCTTCCCTCTCTCCACTGGTAACCAGTAGTTTGTTCTCTGTATCTGTGTCGGCTTCTTTTTTGTTTTATTCACTAGTTTGTTGTATGTTTTTAGATTCCACATATAAGTGATATCATACAGTATTTGTATTTCTCTGACTTATTTCACTTAGCATAATGCCCTCCAAATCTATCCATGTTGCTGAAAATGGCAAAATTTATTGTTTTTTAATGACTGAATAGTATTTCATTACACATTTTCTTTATCCATTCATCTCTTGATAGATGGAAGCAATTTAGTTTGCTTCCATACTTTGGCACTTATAAATAATGCTACTATGAACACTGGGGTGCATGTATCTTTTCAAACTAGTGTTTTTGTTTTTAAAAATAACTTTGAAAGGCTATACATCAAGAAAATGGAAAATCATCCTTGAAAAAATATGAAATGCGATAAATAATCAGAAGAAAAATAACATGAGTAATTACAAGAAAATGCTTACTGTTTACAAATACTAATGATAATGTCTATAATTGGGAAGAAGAAAAGCAGAGCTAACAAAGATGCACAGTCCTAACCATGAGAAAGAATAGAGATGAAAGGAGTTATTGTGCTTTAAGATACTTAAGAGATGTATATTTATAGTTTTATAGTTTTTCCTAAAGTATGTTTTTCACAGTTTTAAGAGCAATCAATAAATAATAGTAATACAATAAACTGGTATGTAACTGTCATTCAGTAAGATGAAAAGTTTTTTCCATGCTGCTAACATTTGTTGAGCTTGACAAATTCACACTGTGCATCAGTATCATTTATATCATTATTTGAAGTGAGTTTCTTTCACCTTGTACACAACATATAGTTGGATTTTTTTTTTTTTGGTTGTGCCACATGGTTTGCAGGATCTTAATTCCCCTGGATCTTTTTAATTTTTTTAAAATTCATGCTGTCAATCTTTTATTTCGTGTACTTAGATCATTTACATTTAATACAATTATTAATATGTTAGACCTTGAGTTAGGCATTTTATTCTTTAGAGTTGTTTGTTTATTCTTCATTGCTTTGTTTTGTTTTTTGTTTGTGTTCCTGTGTGTTATTTGTCCTTTTTAAAAAAATTAATTTTGATTTATCCATATATCATTTCTGAGCATATCTCTTTGTAAATGTTTTAGTAGTTGCTTTAGACATTACATTATACATATAAAATTTATCACAATCTAGTAATGCTCACCAGTTTGAATGAAGTGTAGAAAACTTATGTCCCTTTAGGTTTCTTTACATTTTCCCAGTTTTTAATAATTGTCATATATTTCTTCTATGTATTCAAGAGCCACATCAGATATTATTATAATTTTTACTTACATTTTCAAACATAATTTAGAAAACTCATGAGTCTAATGTACTTACTTGGATTTCAACTTTTTACATTGTGATTTCATCCTTTTTTTATGTTCCAAGATTTCTTCTTTTATCATTTTCTTTTCGTCTGAAGGACTTCCTTTAGGCTTTTATTTATGGTCGACTGATGACAAATTCTCTTGTCCCAGACCTGAAAATGAAATTATTTGCATCTTTATTAATTAACTCATAGGCTTATTGTAGTTTTGAGGATCTGTTTTATTCTAAAACCAATAAACAATTATCATTTTATCTCTTTCCAGATTGAGCAAGTACCACAGAGACTGAGAAAAACATTGACACCTTAAATTGTCCCTAATCTCTTCTGAGTAGCCAACCCTCTATTTAAATCTCTTTGGAGAGAACAGTATTTTTTGGAGCAGGTAAGAAGTCAACGTCTTTGAAATTCTAGGAGAATTTTATTAAGTAGACAATTAGGATATCTGTCTTTAGTAGATCTGGATGATATATGGAAGGAGATCCTCCTTTGTAACTTCCTTTATTGTTTTTACTTGAAGTTTTCCATTACCAGGATTGTTCTCATGAATAATCAGAGGCCTTTGAATTGCTAGATTATTACCACCCCCACAATATATTAATATATAATACATTAATACTTATATTAATATATTAATATTTCTGTGATTTCAAATATTATTTCAAAACACAGTCTCAAGAGTTTCATCACTGAAATACCTGTTGTCACCAATTCAGTATGTCCCAATTTGACTGAACTTCCACTTTTATTTCTCAATCTTCTATCACCAGATTGTTTGCAATTTACAGTTAAGTTATGTTCTGGCTTTTTTTTTTTTTAATGATTTATCTACTGACTGGTTTTTGGTCATATTCTTCTTAAACTTTTTGAATTTTCTGGTATTTTGTTATACAGAGAGGCTGAAGTGACCTACAGATTAGGTGTAAATCACTTAATCTTTGAAATAAATACCTGGGAATAAGTGAAAGAAATGAAACTTGACTGAGGATAGACCACTGTTCTCCACACTTGTTTAAAATAGACATCTTGCCTGGATCCCAGAAAATGAGTTGATGGGTTTGAAGCTCTCCCAGATTTCCTCAATCTCTTTTTAACATTAACTCTTCTTACAAAATACCACTTGTTTTTATGATACTGGGATTTTCTTTATTATTCTAGACCATCTCTTTTAAAACCTGACAAGTGAAGTATTGTTTAGTTTTTGTTATAAGTCATCATATCTTTTCTTTAATTTAGATTAACCTTGTTCAGAAATAGATGATTCATACTTCTTATGGCCACACTTTAAAGCTCTAGGCAAGAATCACAAAAACACTGCCAAAAGTTATCAGTTAAACATGAGTGCTTGGACACAATACCCTTTTTATTTAACATATTATATATATATATATATATATATACAGTAATATTTATCATTTGGCCAGTTCCTAGTTCCATGATCTTGCCCTGTGGTTTACTATTAACAGGTACAAGTATTGTTTAATAAATTCCATAATGACTCTTGGAAGAGTCTAATGGGAAAAATAAACTTTTTCTTTGGAATTTTCAAGTAGCCTTTTTTACAATATCTCATGTTTTAAAAGTTAATAAAATTCCAAAAACATAATAGTAAAAAAGATAAAACTATTAAAATAGATTTTAATAATGAGCTATATAGTCACAAAAGGGAAAGCTTCAAAATTACTCAACATTAATGCATCAATTAGGAGTGTTTTTCCTGTCAGGCAGTGACTGGAAATTTCACAACTCTTAGAGAGATTTTATTTTACATAGAATAAATTTAAATAATAATGTTTTTATCAGAATTTGCTTCTTAGTTCTCTAGTCACAATATCTCTGGCCTTCAGAAAGTTCCAAGCTCGGAGAGAATTAAACATAAGATGTATTAGAAGATACACATACAAAAAGCTCTGTGGATAAGGCATGCACAGTGTTCCTTTCTCTTAAGATGGCTTGTCTCCCTCTTTTGCACAAAAATAATTGACACAAGACACATAACTGCAATTTTCCCCTTAACTTAGATTGTTTTAAAAAATGTTTTTTTTTTATTTTCTAGTAGATACATAACAAATTAGCAAGCATGAAAATATTTTTCTTACACAATTCAAGATAAAAACTAAAGATCATACTATATATTTCTTTTATTTCCCTTTTAAAATACTCTAATGGCTTTGGTCTGTCATGTTCTCCAACTGACATATTTCAATTCTGTTTTTTTCAATTGATACATTTTAATTCCATTTGCTAACAGATCAAGTAAACAAATATCAAAGGTCCAAAGATTCTCACTCATCTTGGTTTATGGAACATTCAACACTCACTAAACACATATTCCTTCTCCAACACACTGGCCAAAAAAAATTGGCTATTAATTTACTGATAGCTAGAACATAAAGGGAAACAATATTAGACATTTCTAATTAGAGAAAGAGAATCTCCGGGGAAACAAAATTTTCACAGGATTTGGTTGTGAATGAATTTTCTCATTGTCATTAGGTATATTTTATTATCTTATTTATTGGTAATACCTTTGGAAATAATTTTATATTAATTCTAAGAGTGATTTCCTTACTTCCATTCCTTGTACTAATCAAAAAAGTCAAGTTCTCACATTAGATATGATTTCCATAAAATGATTCTCTGAGGATCTGTGCTAGTGTTCAGCGGTGCACCTTAATTGAAGAATATGCCTTATAATAAGAAAGCAGGGGAGGACTCTTCACCAACTTTACACAGACTTCTCTAAATATAACTCCTTTCTAAGCTTTTGATAGGTCCTGGAGTGAAGACAACTTGAGTTTATATTTTATGACAAGTATTATAAGTGTTTTCTTTTTAATTTCTTTGGTAAGCTATGATAGAATTATATGCTCTGTAAAGAAGAGAAGTGTGTAGTAGATTTGACATTTTTATACAAAATCTAAAAAATTGTGGAGAGTTAGAAAAACAGGAGTTAAAAACCTCATACACAACTATGCAACATATGAAGGTGTTTTCATGGGTTCAGACTTTGGCAAGTAATCAGTAGCAGTTTTAGTTTCTTTCAAATTACAATTAAAATGTTTATAAATATTGAGAAGAAATGTGGATAAAACTGCTATAGGATTGGCAGCTAAGACAAATAGATATCAAGTAAGCATGACAAAAAGAAAGCAGAATTATAATTTTAACACCCATTGCAGTAGTATTTAAGGCAAAAAAATGCTATATGAAAAAAGAGCCACTTTATATTAATAAATGTAACAATCTTAAGTGAAAATATAGTGGTCATGGACTTTTATGCACTGAAAAGCAAGGTAGTCATCATTGGCACACTCCTATCCATCTTTGTCAGATCAAGTACATAAAAAAATTAGTTAAGCCTTGCTTTGAAAGATTCAGATATGGGAAGCAGCTGCATAGCACAGGGAGATCAGCTGGGTGCTATGTGACCACCTAGAGGGGTGGGATAGGGAGGGTGGGAAGGAGGGAGATGCAAGAGGGAAGAGATATGGGAACATATGTATATGTATAACTGATTCACTTTGTTATAAAGCAGAAATTAACACACCATTGTAAAGCAATTATACTCCAATAAAGATGTAAAAAAAAAGATTCAGATAAAAATTTGAATGAAGAAAAGCAGATGAGGGATATGCATTATTTTCAAATAGTTAAAGGGTGATATATGAGGTTTGAATTATCTTTGTATGGTTAGAGTACAGACAGAGATAAAGCTAGAGCTCCTCAATTATTGAAAGGCCTTATTAGAGGCTTTAACTTGTGTACAGATATTTAGCAGGTAAATTGACATTTGAAGAACATTCACGCTGAACTATATAGGGTAGGTAAGAGAGGACAGAGGCTGAAAGGAAAATCAGGATTCTATTACAATGGTGCCTTAATGAATGGTGAGTGCTGATATAGGGTTAGAGAAGATCTGAAAAATATTGTAGAGGAATCAGTGGTAGATTGCCATGGACTAAATGAGACTAGTTGGCAAAATCTCATAAATCAATGGGAAATTTACATGTGATTTTGGTTTATAATGAGGAGTCTATGTTATTATAATCAGCTCCCACCAGCATCAATTCTTATTCACCTGCAGATCTCTTTTCTCCCAGATGCTGAAACATCTATGTCTAATTGCTTTTTCCTATTAAAAATTATGCAGGGATAAGAAGTTATTCTGGCCAATGAATTCTTCATGGCCCAGTTCATTTAGTTGCTAGAAAACCACATTATACAAGATGAAAATCATTTCATATACATAAATTGCCACAGATGTTTTTCACCAATTATTCTGAAGATATAGCCTAACAAGGATGCAGGTCCCTAGAAAATAATTCATTAGTATATCAGAGGGAGCTAAAAATAATTGTAAAACACATGATTGTATGCTAACTCTGTATTTAACTGTTTGAGAAACTGCCAGACTATTTTCCAACGTGGTTGCACTATTTTACATCCCACCAGCAGTGTATGAGTCTTCTGATTGATGCAATGACATTCTTGCTAATACAGTTTATCATCTGACTTTTTGATTATAGTCATTCTAGTGGGTGTGATGTGGTATCTTACTGTAGGTTTTGATTCACATATTTTTGATGACTAATGATGATAAATATCTTTTCATGCACTTAGTGACCATTTCTATATCTTTTTTGCAGAAATGTCTATTCATATCCTTTGTCCATTTTAAAATTTGGTTATTTTTCCTTCTATCATTGAGTTATTTATATAATCTAGATACAGGTTCTTTATTAGATGTATGATTTGAAAATATTTTCCTACATTCTGTGAATTGTCTTTTCATTTTCTTGATTGTGGCCTTTGAAGCATTCTACTCCCAAGTATGTACCCAAAATAAAACATCTGCCCACACAAAACTTGTACACAAATGTCTATAGCAGCATTATTCCTAACAGCCCAAAGTTGGGAACAACCCAAAATCTATCAGCTGATGAATGGATAAACAAAATGTGGTATGTCCATACAATGGAATATTATGAATAAAGTACTAATAGATGTTACAACATGACTGAACCATGAAAACAAAAGTATATGTTGCCATTTATATGAAATGTCCAGAATAGGAAAATTTATAGAGACAGATTAGAATAGTGGTTTCTTGGAGATGGGTGATGGGGGATAGGAGATAACTAAAGAGTATGGGGTTTCTTTTTGAGTCTAAGAAATTGTTCTAAAATTGACTGTGGTAATGATTGTGACCATCTGTGAATATGCTAAAAAAAACATTGAATTGCACAGTTTAAATGGGTGAATTATATGTTATGTAAATTATATTTCAATAAGACTATTATTTTAAAAAATACATGATCAGATTGAGGGACTAGACTAGACTAGACTGAGGAACTCTGACAATTATATTCAAGATTCTACTCCTCAGAGTAGGCAGCCAGGAGCACAGCCCACTTACAGCAAGAATTGTTAACCTTCTAGCCATAAAGAAAATATTTGAAAAACTATTGAATGTTTAGAGATCTCCAGAAAAATTATACTTAAGCACATTTTAAAACTATAATTTCCTTTATTACATTGGAAACTGATTTTTTTTTAACACAGGCACAGAAAAATATGGCCTTCACACTTGTCTGTTTTTTCTTGTAAAAGTAAGTTTCCACTGATTGATAAAAAAGACAATATTATACAAAAACACAAAAGCAAGTTTGGATTCAGCTAGAAAGTGATTTCAATTACATGAATCTTTGGTTTTGCTTTCATAATAATTAATAATGGTTCATGATAATAAGAAGAATTACAATAGAATCTCATGCTATACATTTTTATTTAGAATAAATAAATATCTTCAGGACATTGACAAAAATTATTTTTTCACATGAGCAATTTTCAAATAGAAGAAGTAAATTGACATATAAATGTTTTGCTTATTTGGCTCATGGAAACATGAAGACCATCAACAGAATTTCTATATTTAACAACTTTTTAAGAGAGAGTAAGCCCTGGATTCTGGCCAAGGCATACATTTCTTAAATTCCAGAACCAGTGCTTCTTAAATGGGGCTTATCTGCTAGAATCTGCCAGGACCCATTTGAGAAGTAGCAGGTTCTTCTCTCTCTCAATGAATCTTTCCTCAGCCCCAAGAATAGCTTATCATTCTTTATTTATCCTCAAATATTTTATATATGCATTGTACATATAAATAATAATCAGTAATTATTATGGTCTCTCCTTATATATTCTCTTATCATGTATAGGAAAAAAGCTATCTCCAATGCATGATAGAGAAATTAAGAAAATGAACTTAACTCCACAATCTTTCCACAAGCAACATGTCCCTTCAAACTGCAAGTACATCTCGAATAAAATAGGATTTTTAAAAAAATGTGTGGGTAGAAATATCTTACAGAATAAATTAAATGAAATAGTTTACATTAGAAGTAAAAATATCTGTCAAGAGAAGAAAAAAGGGGGTGATGTCATCATCATGGCAGCATGAGATACTCCCTTTTATTCTCCCCTTTAATCTACAAGTGAAACATCTATAATTCAACAAAATGTTCCTCTGCCTAACACACCAGGATGCCAGAGAGATCCACACATCTGTACATCCGAAGGTGGGTAGATTAGAACACATAGAGAAGGTGGAACTCTGAGAATAGCAGAGACTATGCCTCTGATCATGGCCACCATCTGTGATGGCTGAGCCTGAAGGCCCAGAGAATCCAGCACCTGCAATAGTGGTTAGAGGTGACACACAGGACTCCACTTTCCTGGCCTCAGTGGCAGCCATCATGGGCACAAGGACCTGGGCAGCAGCAATGCTCAATAGAGCAGATCACATGGAAGAGAGACTTAGTAAGCTCAAAGATAGAAGTCTACAAATAACTAGGTAGAAGAGCAGAGAGAACTAAGATTTTTTTTAAATGAAGAAATTCTATGAGGACTATTCAGCTCCATTAGAAAAGGTAACATAAGGATAATGGGTAACCCAGAAGGAGCAGAGAGGGAAAAGGGGGCAGAGAGTTTAGTTAAAGGAATAATAGCTGAAAATGCCCCAAACCTGGGGAAGGAACCGTATATATATGTCCACAAAGCTAATAGAACACCCAGTTACATCAGTGCAAAATAACCTTCTCCAAGACACATTATATTAAAACAGGCAAAAGTCAATGATAAGAAAGAATTTTAAAGGCAGCCACAGAATAAAACACAGTAACCAACTAAAGAACCCCCATTAGGCTATCAGCAAATTTCTCAGCAGAAACTCTATAGGTCAGGAAACAGTGGAATGACATACTCAAAATATTGAAAGATAAAAACTATCGGCCAAGAATATACAGCAAAATTATCCTTCAGATACGAGAGGGAAATAAACGCTTTCCCAGACATACAGAAGCTGAGGGAATTCATCATATTGTATATTAATGCATTTAGGTGGAATCTAGAAAAATGGTACAGATGAACCTATTTGTAAGGCAGTAATAGAGATGCAGTTGTAGAGAATGGACATGTGGGGGGCTTCCCTGGTGGCGCAGTGGTTGAGAGTCTGCCTGCCAATGCAGGGGACACAGGTTCGTGCCCCGGTCCGGGAAGATCCCACATGCTGCGGAGCGGCTGGGCCTGTGAGCCATGGCCGCTGAACCTGCGCGTCCGGAGCCTGTGCTCTGCAGCGGGAGAGGCCACAACAGTGAGAGGCCCACGTACCGCAAAAAAACAAACAAACAAACAAACAAAAAAGAGAGTTAGAGAATGGACATGTGGACACAGGTGGGGAAGGGGGGGTGGGACGAATTGGGAAATTGGGATTTACATATATACACTACCATGTGTAAAATAAATAGCTATTGGGAACTTGCTGTATAGCATAGAGAGCTCAGCTTGGTGCTCTGTGATGACCTATATGGGTAGGATGAAGGGGGTAGGGGAGAGGTCCAAGGGGGAGGGGATATATGTATACTTGTAGTTGATTCACTTTGTTGTACAGCAGAAACTAACACAACATTGTAAAGCAATTATACTCCAATAAAAATTTTTTAAAAAGATGTTCAGCATCACTAATTATTAGGGTAATCAAAACCACCCCTGTTAGAATGACTATTATCAAAAAGACAGACAGATAACAAGAGTTGGAGAGAACATGGAAAAAAGAGAACACTGATATACTGTTGATGGGAATATAAATTGGTGAAGTCACTGTATGGCATTCCAATATGACATTCCTCAAAAACTTAAGAATAGAACTACCATATGACACAGCTTTTCCACTACTGGGTGTTTTCTGAAGAATATGAATAAACTAATTCATAAATATATACACACTCCTATGTTCATTGCAGCACCATTTACAGTAGCCAAGATATGGAAAAAACCTAAGTGCCCATTGACTGATCAATGGATAAAGATGTGTGGTATATATACAATGGAATATTACTCATCTATAAAATACATGAAATCTTTCTGTATGCTAAAACATGATGGACATTTTATGGGATAATGCTAAGTGAAATAAGTCAGACAGAGAAAGACAAATATCTTACGATTTTATTCATGTAGAATATAAAAAAATAAACTAGCAAACAAAACAAAAACAAGTGCATAGGTACAGAGAACAGATTGGTGTTTACCAAAGGGAAATAGAGATGGGGGAAAGGCAAAAAGGGTAAAGGGGGTCAGTTGGATGGTGATGGATGGAACCTAAACTTTTGATGGTGAGCACAGTGTAGTGTATAGAGAAGTCAAATTCTAACATTGTATGCATGAACCCTATATAATGTTATAAACCAATGTTATCTCAATTTAAATAAAGAGGAAAGATGAATGTACTAAGGCAAGCATATAGAACAAAGCTAAAAAGAGGAGAAATGAATATGCCAGGTGACTTGTCTCAGTGAGTGCTACTTCCACATTCACTTTATTTTTCCATTTTGTACAAAGAAATCATATTGTTAGTGAGAGACTGTAATAAGACTGGCTGAATATGACCCTAAATTATTCTATAATACCTGAAGAATTAAAGGATTAAAATACTTTTAAATGGAATTTAGTTAATAGGAAAACTCTAATCCTGTAATTAAAATGTTTAAAAATGTTAAATTGAGGAATCAACAAACTATGCATGTTTTGGTATTTAATTTCTTTTTTCAAGATTCGTCCCTACAAAAGTAATCCAAAATACAATTATACTCCAATAAAGATCTATTTTAAAAAATGAACTGAAATACAATTGGAGAGAGATTAGGTATATTAGAGGTTGACAGAAAAGGATCCGTTTGGGAAATACAAGAGGTTTTGTTTTGTTAATTTATTTTATTTGACTTTGGTTTTCAGAGTTACTGAAATTGAACACTTACATATTCAGGACAAGCAACTTGTCAACCTCTTTGTAATTAAGTCTATGGATGACCCCCTAAAATAAACACACATGAACACAAATGACTATCTGATCTAGACAAAGCTATTGATCTAAGAATATGTTACTTGGTACCTATTCAACAAAGAAGCAAGTATTCACATACTATGACTCCAAAAACATGTTTGAAATATTGGGAAACCAAAAGACATTTTTTAAAAAGTTGCTTCTCAAACCAGGTTCAGTAATCTAACAACTGTTTTCACTTTTTAAAATTTCCTAACATTAATCATATGTAAACTAATTTTATATAATTGTAATTATGTGCATGTGTTTGCATAGGTTCTTTGACAGATTTTTTTTCCAAAGAATATATTATTATATGAAGATTGTTACTCTAATTTCCTGTCTTCATAAAATGACCTTGAAAGAACACATTTATGTTACAATTTACTGTACAATTTCCCAATTGTTAAATACTGTGTTTATGTTTTTATGATAAAAAATTCTTTAAAATATCTTCAAACACAAAGAATATGTTTTATTAATAGCTAAAATGTATTTACCTCTAAGCATGTTTCAACGACTGTGCTAGGTTCTTTTCAGTTATTTATACGTTTATTCATCACAACAATCACATTGAACTGGTGCTATTATAATACTCATTTTACAGATAAGAAGGCTGAGATCCAGAGGTACAAAGTAACTTTCTCACAGTGACACAGCAGTAGAGGTGGAGCCAGAATTCAAACTATTTGTGACTCTTGAGTCTGTATATCTAAATAGTCAAGTTATAGTGTGTCTCCTTATAGAAATCTTATGATCTGACAAGCATTTACAGACTATCTTCCCCAAAATGGCACAGATTTGCAAAGCTTCTAGCAATATTTGAATACACTACATCTTGTGAGGAAGTACCAGAGCACCAAAACAACATGTTATTCTTAATCAAAGAAACGATTAAGACAGTTACAGATAAAAAATTCACATACTTTGAGTTACTGGATACGTACAAAGGAATGACAGTTCTTATATGCAATTGATATTATCAGTTATGAAGCTGTTCCTTTAAGAAGCCCTCAGGTGATTGGCAGATATTGTGACTTCTGAAAAGAACATTTTTAGGTGGCCCCAAGTTTGATGCGAAACTGAATTTTAAATGTTAAAATGTCATAGTGGTATTAGAAGCTACAGCTGCAATTGTTTTATGTGACGTTACTGGTGGGAAAGAAAAAATGAGCAACCCAGAGAGACATAGCAGAGAAAAGAGAACAATGTGGTTCCTGAACTCTCACCTGAATTTACATGAATTAAATTCTGTATTAGACATGTTTGGTTCAAAGTAATAGAACTCAACCAAAACTGATTTTTTTTAAGTGGTAGTTAATTACTTCTCCTCTTGGAAGCAGGAGTTTAAACAACGTATTTAGGACTAGTTTTTACTATCTTTTATTTGCAGTTCTTGTTTTCTCATAGTTGGCTCTGTTCTCAGGCAACTGTTTTCACTGTCTCATTTCATCCCTGGACCTTCAACTATAGCACAGACCCAGTGTCAAATGGTCAGTAAGCTGACTATGGCCAAAACATAAGAACTGACAGTGGTGGGTAGGTAGTTCTCAGAAGTTAATTGCCAGACAAGAGATTAGATGTTGGAGAAGCAAAAACAGTGATTATATACCCTCTAGTCCTCCAAACATTGTTTTGTTTCCAGTACACTCCTCATACTCTTTCAAATGACAGCACTAATCATTGTATTTACTTCTTCAAAATCCTCCACTCAATGGATCATTTTTCTTTACTCAACAGATCATTTCTTATTCAATAAATGATTTTTCATGCTTTTAGATGGAAACCTAACATCCTTCAGATTAAGACCTCTAGCAGTCTTTCCTGCATTGTTTTCAGCTGTTCCTTGCTCTAGAGTCTGCAATCAACACAACAGGAATCACATGGATGCTGTAGGGCAGCGTTACGAGATCTGCTCTTTCCACCAGCTACACCTTTATCTCTTAAGCTCCTCTAAAGTGAGGCATGCTTTTGTATCACACATTCTGCATTCTGGGGCAGAAGGACAGGTAAGCATTCGTGAAATCACTGATTCAGAGGACTCTCTCCTTCCTTTCTGTCATTAGCGAATATATAACATAAGATAAAAATAATTAGCTCTTCAAATGATTCAGAGTAAACTACCTGCTGTCCATTAGAATCATTGTGGACTGATGGCTCCATTGCTTTAGTCTTCCAGCCTTCTTTGCTTACATCAGTTTTTGAACCTAATCTGATCTCAGTCTTTCTATTTTTGCAATTACCTATGTCTTATTTGAGCTTTTTTATTGCATTAGCCTGGCATCTGACTCAGGTCACACCATGAATCCAACCTCTGCTCTGTGAAATGAGTATGATTTACCAAAATTTCAATTTATATTTTAATATGGTGGATGATAGCATTTCAATGCTTCAGCAAGTTTTTAAATCTCTGACTTAAAATATTTCTATTAAAGAATATTCAGTTGTTTATTTAAAGTGAAGTCTTTATCCTCAAAGTAATATATTCTTATCAACTCATGCTATATTATTGAAAAAAAGAATAAACTGTAGACAAATGTCACTGGGTTATATGACATATGAATGAAATACACCATTTCCAACAAGCTAAAATTACTTATTCTATATTTTCATTAATGAGTATATTTATATTCATTTTCCACCTACAGCAATGGAAGTTTTTTTTTTTTTACAAATCATATATTACAGTGAAATTTTTGTAGTGATATTTTTCTTACAATGATAGTTTTTGTTCCTTTTAGGTTAATTTGTATTGAACGTACTGCTACATTAAGAAAGAAGTTTAAGCCTTTTTGGAAAAAAAGCTCTGTCAAAATCTATGACTATGTGAATAGTTTTGTCTTATTTGCTTGGGTTTGAACTCTATTTTTTTTTTTTTTTTACCATTCCTGTTTCCAAACTCATTTGGCAAGTGCATTCAAATATAATTACAGAAAACAATATACTGCAAACCAGACTTAATTACCTGTTCTCCTTAATTAACAGATAGTGTCAAATGGCCCCAAAGGATATACTTTTTTGTTCTTGTTGTTGCCTGTTATCTTTATTTTTTTATTAGTTTCTGCTTTATAACAAAGTGAATCAGTTATACATATACATCTGTTCCCATATCCCTTCCCTCCTGCGTCTCCCTCCCTCCCACCCTCCCTATCCCACCCCTCCAGGTGGTCACAAAGCACCAAGCTGATCTCCCTGTGCTATGCGGCTGCTTCCCACTAGCTATCTACCTTACGATTGGTAGTGTATATATGTCCATGCCTCTCTCTCGCTTTGTCACAGCTTACCCTTCCCCCTCCCCATATCCTCAAGTCCATTCTCAAGTAGGTCTGTGTCTTTATCCCTATTTTACTCCTAGGTTCTTCATGACATTTTTTTTTCTTAAATTCCATATATATGTGTTAGCATATGGTATTTGTCTTTCTCTTTCTGACGTACTTCACTCTGTATGACAGACTCTAGGTCTATCCACCTCATTACAAATAGCTCAGTTTCGTTTCCTTTTATGGCTGAGTAATATTCCATTGTATATATGTGCCACATCTTCTTTATCCATTCATCCGATGATGGACACTTAGGTTGTTTCCATCTCTGGGCTATTGTAAATAAAGCTGCAATGAATATTTTGCTACATGTCTCTTTCTGAGTTATGGTTTTCTCAGGGTATATGCCCAGTAGTGGGATTGCTGGGTCATATGGTAGTTCTATTTGTAGTTTTTTAAGGAACCTCCATACTGTTTTCCACAGTGGCTGTACCAATTCACATTCCCACCAGCAGTGCAAGAGTGTTCCCTTTTCTAAACACCCTCTCCAGCATTTATTGTTTCTAGATTTTTTGATGATGGGCATTCTGACTGGTGTGAGATGATATCTCATCATAGTTTTGACTTGCATTTCTCTAATGATTAATGATGTTGAGCATTCTTTCATGTGTTTGTTGGAAGTCTGTATATCTTCTTTAGAGAAATGCCTATTTAGGTCTTCTGCCCATTTTTGGATTGGGTTATTTGTTTTTTGCTATTGAGCTGCATGAGCTGTTTATAAATTTTGGAGATTAATCCTTTGTCAGTTGCTTCATTTGCAAATATTTTCTCCCATTCTGAGGGTTGTCTTTTGGTCTTCTTTATGGTTTCTTTTGCTGTGCAAAGGTTTGAAGTTTCATTAGGTCCCATTTGTTTATTTTTGTTTTTATTTCCATTTCTCTAGGAGGTGGGTCAAAAAGGATCTTGCTGTGATATATGTCATAGTGTGTTCTGCCTATGTTTTCCTCTAAGAGTTTGATAGTTTCTGGCATTACATTTAGGTCTCTAATCCATTTTGAGCGTATTTTTGTGTATGGTGTTATGGAGTGATCTAATCTCATACTTTTACATGTCCCTGTCCAGGTTTCCCAGCTCCACTTATTGGAGAGGCTGTCCTTTCTCCACTGTACATTCCTGCCTTCTTTATCAAAGATAAGGTGGCCATATGTGCGTGGGTTTATCTCTGGGCTTTCTATCCTGTTCCATTGATCTATCTTTCTGTTTTTGTGCCAGTACTACACTGTCTTGATTACTGTAGCTTTGTAGTATAGTCTGAAGACAGCGAGCCTGATTCCTCCAGCTCCGTTTTTCGTTCTCAAGATTGCTTTGGCTATTTGGCATCATTTGTTTTTCCAAACAAATTTTGAATTTTTTTGTTCTAGTTCTGTGAAAAATGCCAGTGGTAGTTTGATAGGGATTGCATTGAATCTGTAGATTGCTTTGAGTAGTAGAGTCATTTTCACAATATTGATACTTCCAATCCAGGAACATGGTATATATATATCTCCATCTATTTGTATTGTCTTTAATTTCTTTCATCAGTGTCATAATTTTCTGCATACAGGTCTTTTGTCTCCTTAGGTAGGTTTATTCCTAGATATTTTATTCTTTTTGTTGCAATGGTAAATGGGAGTGTTTTCTTGATTTCACTTTCAGATTTTTCATCATTAGTGTACAGGAATGCCAGAGATTTCTGTGCATTAATTTTGTATCCTGCTACTTTACCAAATTCAGTGATTAGCTCTAGTAGTTTTCTGGTAGCATCTTTAGAATTCTCTATGTATAATATCATGTCATCTGCAAAGAGTGACAGCTTTACTTCTTCTTTTCCAATTTGGATTCCTTTTATTTCCTTTTCTTCTCTGATTGCTGTGGCTAAAACTTCCAAAACTAAGTTGAATAAGAGCGGTGAGAGTGGGCAGCCTTGTCTTGTTCCTGATCTTAGTGGAAATGGTTTCAGTTTTCCACCATTGAGGACGATGTTGGCTGTGGGTTTGTCATATATGGCCTTTATTATGTTGAGGAAAGTTCCCTCTATGCCTACTTTCTGCAGGGTTTTTATCATAAATGGGTGTTGAATTTTGTCGAAAGCTTTCTCTGCATCTATTGAGATGATCATATGGTTTTTCTCCTTCAATGTGTTAATATGTTGTATCATGTTGATTGATTTGCATATATTGAAGAATCCTTGCATTCCTGGAATAAACCCCACTTGATCATGGTGTATGATCCTTTTCATGTGCTGTTGGATTCTGTTTGCTAGTATTTTGTTGAGGATTTTTGCATCTATGTTCATCAGTGATATTGGCCTGTAGTTTTCTTTCTTTGTGACATCCTTTTCTGGTTTTGGTATCAAGGTGATGGTGGCCTCGTAGAATGAGTTTGGGAGTGTTCCTCCCTCTGCTATATTTTGGAAGAGTTTGAGAAGGATATGTGTTAGCTCCTCTCTAAATGTTTAATAGAATTGGCCTGTGAAGGCATCTGGTCCTGGGCTTTTGTTTGTTGGAAGATTTTTAATCACAGTTTCAATTTCAGTGCTTGTGATTGGTCTGTTCATATTTTCGATTTCTTTCTGATTCAGTCTTGGCAGGTTGTGCATTTCTAAGAATTTGTCCATTTCTTCCAGGTTGTCCATTTTATTGGCATATATTTGCTTGTAGTAATCTCTCATGATCTTTTGTGTTTCTGCAGTGTCAGTTGTTACTTCTTTTTCATTTCTAATTCTATTGATATGAGTCTTCTCCCTTTTTTTCTTGATGAGTCTGGCTAATGGTTTGTCAATTTTGTTTATCTTCTCAAAGAACCAGCTTTTAGTTTGGTTGATCTTTGCTATCATTTCCTTCGTTTCTTCTTCACTTATTTCTGATCTGATCTTTATGATTTCTTTCCTTCTGCTAACTTTGGGTTTTTTTTGTTCTTTCTCTAATTGCTTTAGGTTCAAGGTCAGGTTGTTTACTCGAGATGTTTCCTGTTTCTTAAGGTGGGATTATATTGCTATAAATTTCCCCCTTAGAACTGCTTTTGCTTCACCCCATAGGTTTTGGGTCGTCGTGTCTCCATTGTCATTTGTTTCTAGGTATTTTTTGATTTCTTCTTTGATTTCTTCAGTGATCACTTCGTTATTGAGTAGTGTATTGTTTAGCCTCCATGTGTTTGTATTTTTTACAGATCTTTTCCTGTAATTTATATCTGGTCTCATAGCATTGTTATTGGAAAAGATACTTGATACATTTTCAATTTTCTTAAATTTACCAAGGCTTGATTTGTGACCCAAGATATGATCTATCCTGGAGAATGTTCCATGAGCACTTGAGAAAAATGTGTATTCTGTTGTTTTTGGAGGGAATGTCCTATAAATATCAACTAAGTCCATCTTGTTTAATGTATCATTTAAAGCTTGTGTTTCCTTATTTATTTTCATTTTGGATGATCTGTCCATTTGTGAAAGTGGGGTGTTGAAGTCCCCTACTATCAGTGTGTTACTGTCGATTTCCCCTTTTATGGCTGTTAGTATTTCCCTTATGTATTGAGGTGCTCCTATGTTGGGGACATAAATATTTACAATTGTTATACCTTCTTCTTGGATTGATCCGTTGATCATTATGTAGTGTCCTTCTTTGTCTCTTCTAATAGTCTTTATTTTAAAGTCTATTTTTTTCTGATATGAGAGTTGCTACTCCAACTTTCTTTTGATTTACATTTGCATAGAATATCTTTTTCCATCTCCTTCCTTTCAGTCTGTATGTGTCTCTAGGTCTGAAGTGGGTCTCTTGTACACAGCATATATATGGGTCTTGTTTTTGTATCCATTCAGCCAATCTGTGTCTTTTGGTGGGAGCATTTAGTCCATTTACATTTAAGGTAATTATTGATATGTATGTTTCCATTCCCATTTTCTTAATTGTTTTGGGTTCGTTATTGTAGGCATTTTCCTTCTCTTGTGTTTCTTGCCTAGAGAAGTTCATTTAGCATTTGTTGTAAAGCTGGTTTTGTGGTGCTGAACTCTCTCAGCTTTTGCTTGTCTGGAAAGATTTTAATTTCTCCATCAAATCTGAATGAGATCCTTGCTGGGTAGAGTAATCTTGGTTGCACGTTTTTCTCCTTTGTCTCTTTAAATATGTGCTGCAACTCCCTTCTGGCTTGTAGAGTTTCTGCTGAAAGATGAGCTGTTAACCTTATGAGGATTCCCTTTTGTGTTATTTGTTGTTTTCCCCTTGCTGCTTTTAATATGTTTTCTTTGTGTTTAATTTTTGACAGTTTGATTAATATGTGTCTTGGCATATTTCTCCTTGGATTTATTCTGTATGGGACTCTCTGTGCCTCCTGGACATGATTAACTATTTCCTTTCCCATATTAGGGAATTTTCAACTATAATCTCTTCAAATATTTTCTCAGTCCCTTTCTTTTTCTCTTCTTCTTCTTGTAGCCCTATAATTCGAATGCTGGTGCATTTAATGTTGTCCCAGAGGTCTCTGAGACTGCCCTCAGTTCTTTTCATTCTTTTTTCTTTATTCTGCTCTGCATCAGTTATTTCCACTATTTTATCTTCCACGTCACTCATCCGTTCTTCTGCCTCAGTTATTCTTCTATTGATTCCATCTAGAGTATTTTTAATTTCACTTATTGTGTTGTTCATCGTTGCTTGTTTCATCTTTAGTTCTTCTAGGTCCTTGTTAACTGTTTCTTGCATTTTGTCTATTGTATTTCCAAGATTTTGGATCATCTTTACTATCATTATTCTGAATTCTTTTTCAGGTAGACTGCCTATTTCCTCTTCATTTGTTGGGTCTGGTGGGTTTTTAACTTGCTCCTTCACCTGCTGTGTGTTTTTCTGTCTTCTCATTTTGCTTATCTGACTGTGTTTGGGGTCTCCTTTTTGCAGGCTGCAGGTTCATAGTTCCCGTTGTTTTTGGTGTCTGTCCCCAGTGCCTAATATTGTTTCAGTGGGTTGTGTAGGCTTCCTGTTGGAGGGGACTGCTGCCTGTGTTCTGGTGGATGAGGCTCGATCTTGTCTTTTTGTTGGACAGGTCCACGTCTGGTGGTGTGTTTTGGGGTGCCTGCGGACTTTTTATGATTTCAGGCAGCCTCTCTGCTAATGGGTGGCGTTGTGTTCCTGTCTTGCTAGTTGTTTGTCATAGGGTGTCCAGCACTGTAGCTTGCTGGTCGTTGAGTGAAGCTGGGTGCTGGTGTTGAGATGGAGATCTCTGGGCGATTTTCACCATTTGATATTATGTGGAGCTGGGAGGTCTGTTGTGGACCAGTGTCCTGAAGTTGGCTCTCCCACCTCAGAGGCACAGCACTGACTCCTGGCTGCAGCACCAAGAACCTTTCATCCACCCATCCAGGTTCGTGGGGAGTTTCTAGGCTTTTGGGGGTTCTGAGGTCTTCTTCCAGCGTTCAGTAGGTGTTCTCTAAGAGTTGTTCCATGTGTAGGTGAATTTCTGGTGTATCTGTGGGGAGGGAGGTGATCTCTGTGTCTTACTCTTACGCCATCTTCCCTCCTTGAACGTTTTTTCAATCATCATTTTTTATTTACATCTTAATTTTGAAATCAAAATAGTTATTGCAATTTTATAAATACTTTATAAATGATATACCATTATATTTATATAATAATCCTGTCAGATGTTTATTTCAATCACTGAAATCTGAATTTTAAATCCAATTCTAGTACACCTGAAACTAATACAACATTGTAAATCTACTATACTCTGATATAAAATAAAAATTTTTAAAAAATAACAAAAAGGAGAAAAGATGCTCCAGCATCCACTTTCTCTTTACTATAAGTAGTATTTGACATCAAATCTTTATATGTATATTATGAAATTATATACATACCTATCACATATATGGCACTACATATATTATATTTATATGGCACATATATAATCTACATATATATATATATGTTGAAATCAGGGAGGTGAAGTTATTAACACAAAGTCATAAAACAAGATAGTGTCTGGGTTCAAAATAGAGTTTTATCTCCAAATTCTTAGTCAAATCTCCCTTTCATACTTTATATTGCTTTTCAATCATAAGAAATGACCAAAGAAATCTATGTTCTTTACTAGGTAGCCATTTTAAAAATCACTTTTTATTCTCTATTATGCTTCATTGTATCTCTAAATATCAGTGGCTATGAATTGGATAAAATGTAAATCTATCTACTTGTAGCTGAAATGCAGGGTTTGGCATCATCTAAAACAAAATGAGTTTGAAATGCATAAGCACTCAAACCTTCACACAGCTGCCTTTTGTTCTGTCACTCTTTTCTTTCTCTCAGACACAAACACATTTTTATTCACACATCACACACACACAAACATACACACTATGAACACAAGAGCTAATCTTGCTACTGTATTTTAAAGGAATTCCTTAACATCCCTAAGTTCTCATTTATAATATTTTTCCTGCTTTGATTACTTAATTAACCGACTGTGTGGCTTCATAGCATTTCATTGATTATAATGGCAATAATTATGGAGCCTGGCAAGTATAATGAAAATGACTCTGGAGGTGACTCTTATAAAGTAAAATATAAGGACCATTTTGGTTAGACCAAGATAATATGTCAACTTGATTACTCTATTAATTAACTCCCATCATTTTAATAATCTTTACCTTTCCAGGTAAGATTGTTTAAAAGCAGTTGCATGCATATCGGTACAACATCCAGGTTGCCAAATTGCAGTTTTATTTAACTTTATATATGATTAGAGTGTAAAATATTTTAACTTTGAAAAGTCAGATAATTAAAACCATTACTAGTTTTATAAATATTTAATTATAAGGATACATTTTAATATTTTATATTAGGAAAATGTATTTATGTTGTATTTATTTGGTATATGAATATTAGGAAAACTAGGGAAAATTAAAGAAATAATGGAAATTAATAATCAGGAAAGAGGAAAAAACCTTGGTAAAATAGTAAGATTTTTATGTGATTTTTAGGTGATTGCCAAATGTAAGTAGAGTAGAAGTTAATGTGTTGTGATATGTTCACTGCAGAAATTCCCTCCAAAATTTTAAACCACTTAATTCCTCCTAGAAAATGTAAGTGAACTTTCATTAAAAATACATTCAGAACTTAAATGAAGACCAAAAAAAGAGAATACTGAAGAGATTTTATTGATCGAATAGGTTATGGACATCACTATTAAGTCTTATTTTAATGAAAGGTAATCTCAGCAAAAAAGTAAAATGTTCAAAGAAGTGAATATACTGATAATGTAATGGAAAAAGAAGCTTTATTTGCATAATGATTACCATCTATCTGCTGCCTTCACATCAAAAGAGCAAAACTCATCATTTAACCAGAATGAAGGACATTTCAAAGTTACCAATTTAGTCAGTATTTAAATTTCTTTTTCAGATAAGAAGTCTGCTTATCATAAACTACTATTTGTGAAGGAGATTTTGAAGATATAGGGACTTTTAAGATGCTAGATCAGTTGATGTATAAAAGTGGGAAATAAATGATACAGAAAATGATACTCAATAAACATCTCCTCAAAAGAAAATGTACTTAGTAGGTGTATGCATGTACTTCCATTCTCTGATATTTGTAACAGTAAGATATAGAAATCAATTGTTTATCAGTAGATGGCTGTTTGGATTAATCACAAAACATCCACAGAAGGTAATTCTATGTTATTTTTAAAAATGAGGTATTTTCTACACATACTAACATGAAAAGAGATCCACAGTGCATTGGTAAATGAGCACAGTAAGTTATAGAACTGAGTTCAGGGTATCTTTCCACTAAAATAAAAAGCTTCAGAAGGGGAAGTAGGCAGGTAGATGATAGATAGATAGATAGATAGATAGATAGATAGATAGATAGATGATAGATAGATACGTTAAAGTTAATATAGTATAGAACAAGATTTGAAGTGAGGAAGATACTGATTTTGATTATGCATAGAAGGGATGAGGGAACAGGAGTCACTAAAATATTATTAGTGGCTTCTATAGGGGAAGTGAAATTAAAAAGGGATTGTATGAGCTTGGAGATTTATCTTTTTATATTATATATTTCAGAGCAGGTTTATTTTTTCTGTATAATGTAGGCATATTTTATAATGTAAAAAACTGATGAAAATGAAATTAACTAGCTTTAACTGTTTATGAATGCTATTAAACCTATGATCGTAGTTAATGCTGATTTAAGAAAATATATATTGTTTTCACGATCCATTTTATTCTGCATGCAGAATGCACAGAAATTTCACAGAAGTATAAATGGGAATAAATGGAATGGCAGACATTTTTTCCCCCTCAAAGTTAGGTTCCTAGAACAATAATATCAGAAACTTCTGGGATTTTTATTAAAATCTCAGACCCTGGACCTACCCCAAACCTAATGAAGCAAAATAAGGTTTCTGGATTCTTTAATATTTAAAAGTATTTCTCAAGTGTTATTTGTGAGGAAAAAGCCTGAAGAAATAACTATAGAAAATAGACAAATATAGAGATGTATCATGAAAAAAACCTACATTTTAAGCAAGGATGTTAATGCTTGGATATTGCCATGGTGCATTAGTCAATTTTTCTAGGATATATTGCATAACAAACAAAGCTTCAAATCTTTGTAAGTTTCACTAATGAACATTAATTTCTCACTCAAGCTACATGTGGGTTGTGGGTCAGCTGTAGCTCTACTCCAAGCTGTGGTTTTGGCTCCGCATTTCCTTTCTCTGTAGGACTAGGATGAAGGAGAAGACTATCTTTGAAAGTGTTCTTAGAGAGAGAGGGGGGAAATGCAGAAATCTAGCCAACCAACTCAAATGAACTTAAAACACTGTTTGGGAACGGCATTACTGTGGTGATATACATTCCATTAGGCAAAGAAGGTCATATGGTCAGGCCCAGCAATGGGGCAAGCAAATGTCATTGCAAGTCACATTCAAAGGAAAATGACATGAAATTATCTTACAGTGATAGAGCAATAAGTTATGAACAATAACACACAATCTACTATACAGGGAATGGTTGAAGGAAGGTGGTATAAAATTATTTTATAATCTTCCTACATAAAATTACCCATCAATAACATTACATCATGAGGTTTAGATTACATAGAATTTAAGTTATATGAAGCTTTATCTTTTTACTTTTATTTTATTCTAAACTGTCTCCCTCCCCCCTTTCCTTCCTTCCTTCCTTCCTTGCTTCCTCCCTTTCATAATTCAAGATTCTATAGCTCTGTTGACTTAATTCAAATACATTGTCCTGTATGCGTCTATGAGATTTACCAATTTTGAATACCAAGTACATGCTAAGCATTAAATGTGTATGTGTATGTGTTTATATTCTTCACAAACCTCATCTAAAATAAGTGAAGGCAGCACTCCTGAATTCTTTTGTCCCACGATCCTCCCTGAAGCTCTTTGTGCCTATGTCTTTCTCTGTAAAGTAGGGATAATTATACACCCACTCAAAGGGTTGTCAGGGTTAAATGAGTTAACATAAGTGATTTGTTACAATAATGTCTGCCATATAGTAGGCAAAAAGTATGTTTAAGCTCTTATTACTATCACACTATCTTTACAGGTGTAGAAACTTTCTTCAGTGAAGTCATATAACTACTTCTGAAAGATCTGGGTTTTGAATTAATATGTAACTCTGTAGCCTTTTTGTTTTTCTCTGTGCCATGCTCTGTTGCAGTTATTGGATACACCAATGTTTGATTGTTTTATTTAATAGAGAGTTGTTTTTATTAATATATTACAATCTGGAAATTATATATATATATATATAAAACTATTGAGAAACTGAGACACATGCTGTATTTTCCTGAAATCAGATGGTTTGAATGATTTTAGGGTCTGATCATTATTTTTATAGTTGACTTAAGCTTAAATGCACATTCAAATGTAATTGGAGCAATATAATAACATAATTTCTAACATACATGTTATTAAATAATAAAATATATAGAAAAGTATATTTTAAACATATCAGAGAATATAACATTAAAATATAAATACAATGTTTTATTTATTCGTAAAACATGTTTATACTTTTTAATATAAGAACATTAAAAATTCTTAAATTGAAAAATTATACTTTTTAATATAAGATAAATTAAAATTCATACTAGTTACATTTCCAAAGGAAATTCAATAACATAGTGAAGACTAATTCCTAAATCAATATAGGTTTAAGTATATAATAGTTTAAGTCTTCAGACTCTTGTATATAAACTTTGGATAACTTTGAATTATTATATTTAATTTTTAGTCATTTACCTTTATCTCAGATGCTCTTTCATTTCTGAAATTCAAGTGCACATCAGTCCACTAATATTCATGCTCACAATAACATTCTTCCCTTACAGAAAGGTCATGTATGTAGAGGAGATTTTTATCCAATGTAACTTCACAACTATTCATTGGATAGCTGGTATTTGCTGACCTGCTATCTTTTAATTTCTACTGACACCTTCATCTCACAAAATACACACAATTTAGTAGCAAAAATAATGTGTGAATTTCACTATTTGCCTTTTGGAATTTTGATTTTCATATTTCTTAACTGCTTTACATTTTTAAAAGTTTATACATGTTAATTAATCTTTCTCTTTCTCATATTTCTGCACTATCTTAACATCATAATGGTCAGATGTATTGTAGGATTTTCAACAGGCATGGAAATAAGAGAGTAAGAACTTCATCCACTAAATTCAAAAATAGATCTCAAGTACCTGCATGTCATAATTGTTGACCATATTGAGGTATAATTATATTGCCCCACTGTACCAAGTAGGATCCCACCAGTCCACTTGGTCCTGTATTATTCCATGTCAATTTTTGGCGTGTGGTCCTAATGGCCTGTAAGTGCATTTTCTAGAACTATAAAAACCCTCAATATATGTTCTCTGCTAACGAATCAACAGAAATATATTTCCATGGCAACCTAGCTTCCAAAGCAAATCTTGTAAGTATTTATTTGGGAAATGTTTTTAGGTATGCACTACTATGTGTTTGTTTAAAATTGTTGTCACACTGTCCATTTCATGATGTGAGGAGTGACAGAAAGTGTTTATTTGAGACTTAAATAAATTTGACACTTTTTCCAAATGGTGAGGTTTTCTTCATGGTTGGGTATATGATTTGCAACTTTATTACAGACAGGTTTTATCGAAAAAATTATGTAAGATACCACCTTAATCTGAATGAAAGATTGTTCAGGGGTCCGAGGGAATGGGTTTATGAAGAAGTCAAAAAAAGATTTCATGGGTAAGAAAACTGACCATTGTTTAATTTATTAATATTTCTACTTATTTGTTGGACCCTGCTCTTCTTGGCACCTTTAATTTTGGTATGACAATGGTGGGGAAATATCTCAGAGTACCTCATTTTCTTTGTTTCAAAACAAGGGTATGAGTTTTCTATATATACATTCTTGTTCATATAGTAAAACCAGTATCCTTGACATGGTAATTTATAATTTAATGTTTTCACTGGCACAATTTTTTACTGGTTCTTTTTCTCTTAGGTAAATTCTTAACATATTTAATCTTACTCTAACACTAATCTTCTTTTTTCTTTTTTTTATTGAAGTAGAGTTGATTTACAATGTTGTGCCAATCTCTGCTGTAGAGCAAAGTGACTCATTTACACACAACATATTCTTTTTTTTAATATTCTTTTCCACTATGGCTTATCCCAGGAGATTGGATATAGTTCCCTGTGCTATACAGTAGGACCTCGTTGTTTATCCATTCTAAATGTAATAGTTTGCATCTACCAACCCCAAACTCCCAGTCCATCCCTTTTCCTTCCCTCCTCCCCCTTGGCAACCACAAGTCTGATCTCTATGGCTGTGAGTCTATTTCCATTTTGTAGGTAGGTTCATTTGTGCCATATTTTAGATTCCACATATAAGGGGTATCCTATGGTATTTGTCTTTCTCTTTCTGACACTTCAATTAGTATGATAATCTCTAGTTGCATCCATGTTGCTGCAAATGGCATTATTTGGTTCTTTTTTATGGCTGAGTAGTATTCCATTGTATATATGTACCACACCTTCTTTATCCATTCATCTGTTGATGGACATTTAGGTTGTTTCCGTGTTTTCACTATTGTGAATAGTGCTGCAATGAACATAAGAGTTCATGTATCTTCTTGAATTATAGTTTTGTCCAGGTATGTACCCAGGAGTGGAATTGCTGGATCATGTGGTAATTCCATTTTTAGCTTTCTGAGGAACTTCCATACTGTTTTCCATAGTGGCTGCACCAACTTAACATTCCCACCAACAGTGTAGGAGGGTTCCTTTTTCTCCACACCCTCTCTAGCATTTGTTATTTGTAGACATTTTAATGATGGCCACTCTGACTGGTGTGAGGTGATACCTAATTGTGGTTTTGATCTGCATTTCTCTAATAATTAGTAATGTCGAGCATCTTTTCATGTGCCTACTGGCCATCTGTATGTCTTCTTTGGAGAAATGTCTATTAAAGCGTTTTGTCCATTTTTCGATTGGGTTGGTTTTATTTTGTTGTTGAGTTGTATTAGCTGTTTGTATATTTTTGAGATTAAGCCCCTGTCTGTTGCATCATATACAAATATTTTTTTGCATTCCTTAGGCTGTCATTTCGTTTTGTTTATGGTTTCCTTTGCTGTGGAAAATCTTGTAAGTTTGATTAGGTCCCATTTATTTATTTTTGTTTTTATTTCTATTGCCTTGGGAGACTGACCTAAGAAAACATTTGTACAGTTTACGTCAGAGAATGTTTTGCCTATGCTCTCTTCTAGGAATTTTATGGCGTCATCTCTTATGTTTAAGTCTTTAAGCCATTTTGAGTTTATTTTTGTGGATGGCTTGAGGGTGTGTTCTAACTTCATTGATTTACATGCTGCTGCAATGGTCAATTAATCTTCACTAGCACAAAGTTTTGATCCAAGGATTTTCATTTCATATATTTGGTTCATGTCTCTTCAAAATACCATACTTTACTGTTTCCATGGAGCATCCCCTTTCAATGTACCAAATAAATATCATTGAAGAATTTAAGAATATCCTTTTTTTTTTTTTTTTTTTTTTGTGGTACACGGGCCTCTCACTGTTGTGGCCTCTCTCGTTGCAGAGCACAGGCTCTGGATGCGCAGGCTCAGTGGCCATGGCTCACGGGCCCAGTCGCTCCGCAGCATGTGGGATCTTCCCAGACCGGGGCACAAACCCGTGTCTCCTGCATCGGCAGGTGGACTCTCAACCACTGCACCACCAGGGAAACCCTAAGAATATCTTTGTATGCCAAGTGAGACATTGTATTAATACTGTCTTCTTTCATGTTTTATGTATTTCACATGAGGGGCTTAAGTGAAATATCTAATATCTACTGAAATCCTGGCTTAACATTTTATAAATGCAGAACTATGTGATATTTACTGAATTTTCTGCTTAACATTTTATAAATGCAGAACTCTGTGATATTTACTGAATTTTCTCATTCATAGTAGAGAATTCCAGTTTAGAAAGTTAGTGGCAGGCTTTACTGGCTATAAGTTATTGGTTATCCAATTAGTGACCACATGGAAACTAATATGAATGAACATACTGAGATAAGTGAAGTGTATAATTTTAACTTGTAATGAATTGTTAGCAGTCTTTATTCAAAATATGCACTTTGATTCAATTAAAGCACCATTCAATTTATTTTATTTCCTGCACACTAATTTATTCATGTATGAGTATCCTCTATTTTTCTTCATTTAAAAAATTATATGAAATCAGGGTGAGGGAAGTATCAGGTTGTGAGAGTGCATAATCACAGATGTGCTCTGATATCTAGTTATCACTGGGTTCCACATCCCTGGGTACCAAAGAATAAAGATAAAGGCTAATGATGGATAAGCCGATGACATTCAATGTCCCCTTTCCTTTCAATAACTCTTCTTATTGCTAAGATCCAGAATATAAGCTGTGCATAAGCATTTTGCAATATTGTATGAGCCAGACACAAGCAGTGTATGTTCTGTTTTTCCTATTACTTGCATCATAAAATACTTATAAAATATAAATTTGGGAAACATTTTAATTGCTGCATTTTATGAAGTAATGTTACTTTCTTAGAATGACAAAGGACCACATAGCCACATCTTTCTATGCACAAATATGTATATGCTATATATAAGTAATGAATGCTAAAGGAAAGACTGATGGTGACCAGCATTGTATTATGAAATGTCAATGAAATTACTGTCTTAGTGACATTCTATTTTCTAGAAAGCTTTAAAAAAATCCACTTGATCTCCTCATACTTAGAACACCAGTATATCAGTAAATTTAATTGTTCAGACTTAATTAAAAGCAAACTTTATTAGATATTATATTCATCTCTGAATGGGGATTCTATAGTTGTCTATCTAAAATAGCCCAGAACTGTAAGTCAATCTTAACCCTGCCTTGCATACCTTTGAGAAGATTTTCTGACAAACCCAGAACAAAGGAAACTATTTTCTACATTGTCTATTCTGATACTCAGGTGTGAAAATATAACTATAATTTACTAAACTTGGTTTTTTCATGGGAATAGCAATAAAATGTTTTTATGACTTTTATGGAACATCATGCTGAGCAAACAACTGGAGTAACTTATTAATATCAGCTTCTGAATCAGAATTAATGGCACTGACTTTTAAATGATATTGTGTATTTTAGAGAATTTAAGCAATTTTCTACAGTATATTATTGTTTTTCTACGGGAGTATTTTTCTAGATCATTTTCTCTTTTTTCCACCTCAAAATTTTTTTAAAGTATGGTTAAATATTCTTATTATTTTGTTAAATTATCAGTGGCTCAATCATCTCAGGTAGCACAGAATAGAACTTTCACACACTGTGACAGATTGATCAGAGTACATTTCCATGTAGGAAAATGTACACTGGTTTCAAATAGTAATTTTCTTATATAGATGACGTTCCATATGTTGAGAAATATTTGTCTCTTTTGCCAATTATCTGATTATTTCCTTTGCCTATTTTTCAAATTGGATTCCAGATTCATTCTTGTAAAAGCTATACTTGTAATGCATAGGTACAATAAAATAGTCCCTCAGCATCTGTGGGGTATTGATTCCAGGATGCCCCACAGAGATCAGAATCCACGGTTGCTCAATTCCCTTATTTAAAATGGTGTAGTACAGTCAGATGTACTTATCTGTGTGTTGGTTGAATCCACGGATTTGGAACTGTGGATACAGAACACTGTCTGTACTCAGTTTCATTCTTTCAATTGAGCAGGAAATTAGTCACTTGCAAAACAATGAATGCATATTTTTGTTAAAAATTTTTGTTCTATTATAAAAAAATTTCACATATATACAAAAGAAGAGGAAGAACCAGTAAAACTAAATCTACCTACCTCTCATCTAGCTTCAACACATATTAATGTTTTGACAATCATGTTTCTTGTTTTATCAATCTCCAGAAAAACACACATTGCAACGCTCATTCACATCCCCTGAAGTTGTTTTGTGTGTGTTTGTTGTTGTGTGTTTTTTAAAGTATAATCTGGGCATCATGATTACATACATGATTACATGAAATAGTATGCCTAATAAAGATATGATTAAATAAACCAGCGAGCCATTAACAATAATTCTTTAATGCAATAAATATACGTATCTAAATTTTCTCAATTGCTTCAAAGATGTCTTTTTACTACTGAGTTTTTCAAATCAGGATTTATAAATTATACCCATTATATATTCTTGATATGACACTTAATTCTCTTTTATTTTCTAGCAATGCTCCCCACCCTTTATTTTTTATGATATTTGAATTTTTTGGAGTAAACAAACACAGAATGCCCTATAATTGGGATTTGGTTGATTAGTTCTTACTATAATAATTGGAGGATCTACTAAATACCACATTAATTCTTTCAGTTGTCTTCACATGGGAATATATCATTCTTTGGTTTGTTCTTATTTGTTTAGAAGTCTAAAAAAGACATTCTTCAGTAATGACAAATTCGTAGCTAAATGCTGATTGCCAAAAGGAAAACAAAACCCAAAACTATTAAATACAAATTTAACAGAAGCAAACACAACCTTATGAAGAAAATTAATATGGAAGTTTGAAAAAGAGTAAAAATGAAGAGCTACACTAATTTTATGAATGGAAATACCCAATATTATAAAAATCAAGATGCAGTGACTTATGGTAACTTATTAGTGGCAGAGTGTTCATTTCATTTAACTTCCTGATTATGCAAGGTAAATTTTTATTTATTTTTTATAGTTAACAACAATACATTATGCAGATAACTACAGGAAATATTCTACAAAGATAGCTGCCTATCTTACATTATTACATAATTCTTCTTTCTGGTAAAAATTCTATTCAGATTATTTTCCCACACAGTACTTGGATCCTGAAATTTATATGCAAGAATAAAAACAACTAATAGGCAAGATGATTCTGAAGAAGAGGAAAAGGAGAGAAGAAAAAAGGTTTGTTTTAACAGATAGTGCAAATATTATAAAGCTATAATAATTTAAAATGTGACATTTAATAAATTGATAAATATATAATTATATAAACCTGAGCCATGGACATTCACATGTATGGAACAATGGGAAAATAATAAATGATTTTGGATAATTTGCTATTTATTATGAAAATATAACAATTAGAACCCTAGAAATTTATAAACGGAATTTATACTTAAACAAAAAAGAATGTACAAAAAGTACAAAAATAATGTTAAAATGTGTTTATAAAGGGCATGAAGTATTATCTCTTCATATTGGCATATATTTGCAAAGAAATCTCTGGAAGGTAAGCAAAAAGCTCACAGCTTTGCTACTCCTTGCAAGGTATAGTATTTTAGTAAGTGGAGGACAAGTGTGGGAAGACGGTCACTGTGTATACAGTTTTTATTTTTGACATTTTAAAAACTAGCTAACAAATATTCAGCAAATGAATATAAAATATTAGGAAATACAAGAGGGATATCTTAATGCTATTGGAGAGAAAGGTTTATTAATCAAAATATATAAAGCTGAAACCAGAAAAGTATGTGTTTAAAGGAAAGTATTCTTAAGGATAAATATGGAATTTATCTTAGTGATGGTTGTGATTTTGATAACTGGCAATCAGTGGGCTTAATAAAATTATTCACATATATCTCCTTAATAATTCTGGGAAACATCCACTCAGCTTCTTACTTTCACTGTCTCTTTCAAGCACTACCCCAAAGTTTGGTTAATTTCTATAATTTTTCCTTTATGTTAAAGTGAGGATTTGCAAAAAAGAACCACACATAAAATGCATCAGGTTCTCACAGGATTTGTCCTGCAGCTGAGTAATGCAGACCTGCTTTATGAAACGTGCATTGCCATGTTTTTTTTTTAATTTAACAAATTATGCTTCATATAGCAAATTGCTTCAAAATTAAGAATGAATTTTTCTAAGATTATGAGAATAGATTTTACACGCAACAGACCAGAACACTTCATAATCTGCCAACAGTGCTAATTATACGATCAGGGAACCTGTAATTGTTATTAGCTATACAAACCCCTGAGTAGCATTCCAGGTAATAAAGAACAACCATAAGACATCAGAAAAGTGGGGATCATTTTTCACTGATGCAGTGAAGTATGCAGCATGCATATTATAGATTCTTAGAAGCTGTAAAGAGTGGACACGACTGTATCAACAATCATCTATCTTATGAGTGACAGTGATTGAAGTAGCTGGGAGCTCCTTAATACTTTCCAGAATTTGATAAATGTCTGAGTTTACAATATCCATTCTCTTTGTAATTGTAAGTACTTCAAAAATATCCCTCATCAATATTTAGAATATCATACTAAACCTTCTTGGCCTGTTCTTCTATTTATTCCCTCCCATTTTCCCCTTCATTCCTTATGTTTAGTAGCCTGTCAAGGACCTTGGTAGTTTTACCATAGGACTTTTTAAATGACACATGATTCTAGTGTAAGAGCCAACTAGATTTTTTCCAAGAGCAGTAGAATCTTAGACTTTCAGGAAGAACAACACCACCAAAAACCCTTCAAAGATGATGTGATCCAGATCTTTTCAAATTACTTTTCTTAGGTAACTAGGGTTTTCCAAAAACACAATGGAGAGACATCTTCGAAGAAGCAGGAAGGGAAATAAATTAAGTAGGCAAGGATTTACCCCTCTCCTACTACCCAAAACTGTACACGTGCCTGCTTTATCAGGAGATTCTCTATATTTCTGGGTTTTTTTTTTTTTTTTTTTTTTTTTTTCAGTACGCGGGCCTCCCACTGTTGTGGCCTCTCCCGTTGCGGAGCACAGGCTCCGGACGCGCAGGCTCAGCGGCCATGGCTCACGGGCCCAGCCGCTCTGCGGCATGTGGGATCTTCCTGGATCGGGGCACGAACCCTTGTCCCCTGCATTGGCAGGCGGACTCTCAACCACTGCGCCACCAGGGAAGCCCTGTATATTTCTGTTTTTGATAATATTCTGTAGATAAGACCATTTCCTTCAACAATTCCTACAATTCTGTATTATTATTAATAATCTGAATAACAGTGAGCCTTAGCTCAGTCTCAGCACTGTATTTAAGATCTTTACATCTGTTATTTCATTTGGCCTCACAAGAACCCTGTGAAGTAGCTTATTATCCTCAGTTTTAAAAATGATAAAATTAAGACCCAGTGATATACAGTGACTTATTAGTGGCAGAAAGTTTTCATTTTATTGAACTTCTTGAATATGCAAGGTAAATTTTTAGTTTTTTCATTATTAACAGTAATACATTATGCAGATAACTACAGGAATCTACAAAAATAACTGCCTATCTTACATTATTACTGATGTTCAGATCTCATCATCCATGATATTATAAAATTAAAGGTAAATGAAACTCCTCAAACAAAGTTAATGATGTTTAAAATGGCTATATAGTTAAATTTGTCAAAAATTGATTGCCTGGTTAAGGGGAGAATCAGGAGAGGTGGAGAAGGGGAAGACTGGTGTATTCTTGGCAAAAGGATGAAAAATTGACATGTACACACTGCTATAACTAGTGAGAGCCTGCTGTATAGCATAGGGAACTGTACTTGATTCTCTGTGACCTGGACGGTAGGGGAATCCAGAAGGGAGGGGATATGTGTATACATATGGCTGATTCACTTTGCTGTACAGCAGAAACTATCACAGCGTTGTGAAGCAACTATACCCCAATTTAAAAAAAAATATCTAGGTCCAGGATCTGAAGGATTACAGTCACTTTTACCATCAGAGGTCTCCTCGACTCTTGGTTGCTAGCATTAGAATATCAGCAGGAAAGGGCTCCATACTAGGATGGTTTAGACAGAAGCATATTTATCTAAAGCAATATGAGATTGTGGAAGAGAGACTGACCAATTCTGAAACACGGGAACAAAGTTGGTTCTTCCCTTGCCTTTCATTTATTCATTCAACAGATATTTTGAGAGCTATGAGGTGAACAGAACACATGTACCCTTATGGAAAATATATCATATTACTACTTCAGCAGTAACTGGTAGTTTTTTGTGCCCATTTGAGACATCAAATGTGTTGTTTCGCTTAACGTTAACTACTTCTTTTCATGTGCTCTTCAATTCTAGATAAGCATTGTGTTATGGGTACCTGAGAAAGCAGTAGGTATCATTAAAAGTAGGTTTTCTTTTTCTTTATTTGACATATTGCTACAAACCTGCACTGTTTAATACACGAGCCACTAGCCACATGTAGCTAAAAAATACATAATATGGCTAGTCCAAATTGAGATGTGCTGTAAAAATATACCAGGTTTCAAAGACTTAGTACAAAACAAAATATATCTCATTCATATATTTTATATTGATATTTTTAATAAAATCTTGAATATAAATATTGTTATATAAATATATCATTAACATATTTTCATCTGTTTCTCTTACCTCTTTTTTAACATAGTTACTAAAAAATTTTAAAAGACTTATTTGACTCACATTATACTCTTGCACAGCACTGCTCTAACCAAAGTTTATATTACCTTTTCTGGTTTGCACCTCTGAGAGAGATCCCTGTAGTAAAACATTACTCTCAGTTCTATATCTATGCATGGTAAAGTTGCCTTTGCATAGATAATTTCCAAGGAAATGTTAAGGTCTGAGCATTCCCACATTTATTTATGTCCTTAAATGTTACTGGTAGATTAGAAAAGTATGATTTCCTTTATAGAAGCAGTTTTGCAATTCTTCAAGTAGAAAGTTTACTGAAGTGGAAAGGAAATTACTAAGTCTTATTATGCATTCTACAGGCTGTCATTTGAACACATTATGCATACTGGTCTATAGTTCCCTAGGGCATATTTCAGTATTTCATTTAAAATTATTCAATTTAGTCTAGACCAATCTAATACATATTGGCTCCAGTTTTCAGTGGCAACTTGCCAGACCCTGCTCAAGTGGGTTTCTCTGCAGCTTATTATCAATCAAGAAAAAAGTGAAAAGGGTACATAGGGATAAGAATATAAATGAATAGAAATAGTTCCCTGGCATCTCCCTAGGTCCTACAGGAGGCAGAGTGGAAGCCAGCCAAGTACTAAGGGCCATATCAGTATTCAAAGGTCTCAGAGGTCTCCCTCAAGATTTGTGAGGCAACCCTATAATAATTTATTTACAAATCCTATTTCTAGGATAGTATAGTATTTCCACAATTTAGAAAAATGCTCATATGTTCATGGTGAATCTAAAACCCTCTTTTATAGCAATGTGGTAGAGTAAAAATTGCAGTTACAGGATTCACAAAAATATAGGTTCAAGTTGCAAAATTAGCCACGTTTGTTCACTGTGATCCTAGATTAGAGTTCCTTAGGGTACAGTAGCTTTTTCAGATTGTTTTCACTAAGTGATATGCATTAAAGATTCCTCTATGTTTTTTTATGGATTGATAGCTCACTTCTTTTTATCACTGAATAATATTCATTTAATGGATATGCCACAGTTTATACATTCACTTATTAAGGGATATCTTGTTTATTTCTTGTTTGGGGAAATTATCAGTACGACTGCTATAAATATTCACAAATAGGCTTTTTCGTAGACACAGATTTTCGACTCATTTGGGTAAATGTTTAGGAGAGCAGTTTTTAAATCATATGCTAAAAATATGTTTAGGTTTGTAAGAAAGTGCCAAATTTTCTGCCAAAGTGGCTGTATCATTTTGCATTCCCACCAGTAATGAGTGAGAGTTCCTTTTGTTCCACATCCTTATCAACATGTTGAACATATTTACATATGCTCATCTGCCATCTGTGTACCATAATTAGTGAGGTGTGTCCTCATATTTTGCCCACTTTTTCCTATTTTCAATTTCATTGATTTCTTATTTTCAATTTCATTAATTTTGGCTCCAATTTTTATTATTTCTTCTGTTTGCTTTTGGCTTAAATTGGACTCATTTCTTCAGTTTCCTAAGGTAAAAGCTTAAATTATTGATTTTATATTTTTATTCTTTTCTAATATATGCATTCAATGCTATAAATTTCCCTTTAAGCACTATTTTTGCTGATTCTATCATTTGACTTGTATTTTCACTTTCCTTTGTTCAAAATATTTTTTTTAAATTTCTCTTAAGATGTCTTCTTTATTCCATATGTGACTAAGAAGTATGTTGTTTACTTCCCAGAATATTTTGGGATTTTTTTCAGATATGTTTTCATTATTGATTTCTAGTTTAATTCCATCGAGGTCTCAGAGCATACTTTGTATGATCTATTGTTTTTAAATTTTTAGTGTATTTTATGACTCAGACATAGTCTATCTAGGTAAATGTTCCATGTGAACTTGAGAATATGTATTATGCTGTTGTTGAACGAAGTATTCTATAAATGTCAATTAGATCCAGTTGATTTGGTGATGCTGTTCAGGTCAACGATAGCCTTACTAATTTTTGGCATGATTTATCCATCAGTTACTGAAAGAGAGATGTTGAAGTCTCCAAGTATAATAGTATACTTTTTCTATTTCTCTTTGTTCTGTCAGTTGTTGCCTCACATATTTTGATGTTCTGTTTAGATTTATACATATTAAGGATTGTTATGTCTTCTTGTAGAATAGGTTCTTTTGTCTTAATGTGATGTTCCTCTTTATCTTTTATAAGGTCCCTTGTTCTAAAATCTGCCTAAATTGAAATTAATGAAGCTATTTGAGTTTTCTTTTGATTAGTGCTAGCATTGTATGTCTTTCTCCAACCCTTTACTTTTAACTGATATGTGACTTTATGTTCAAAGTGGGTTTCTTGAAAACTACATATAGTTCAATTTTTTAAACTACTCTGACAGTCTGTCTTTTAATGGATGTACTTAGATCATTCACATTTAAAGTTATTATTGATATGGTTAAATTAATATTTTCAGTATTTGTAACTGTTCTATTCTACACACTTGTAGTTTGTTTCTTTTATTTTATTTCCTTCTTTTTCTGTCTTCTCTGACTACTTGAGCATTTTACCTTTTTCCATTTTCTTTCTTATTTTAGGATGTGAATTACACTTCTTTTAAAAAGCTTTTTAGTGATTGCCCCAGAGTTTTCAATAAACAGGCTAATCTAAGTCCACTTTCAAATAACACTATACAGCTTCATGAATAATGCAAATACTATATAACAGATTAATTTCAATTTTCCCCTCCTGTCCCTTGTGAAATTGGTGTCTTTCATTTCACTTACTTATATCCTATAATCACTCAATATATGGTTACTATTATGACTATAGAAAGTTATCTATTAGATTATTTTTAAAAAGAAAATTTTATTTTACTTTCATTTATCCATTCTCCAGTGTTCTTCCTTTCTTTGCCTAGATTTATTTACCAAGTTTCTGATCTGTATGTATTTTCTTTTTTTCTGAAGAACTTTTAAAATTTCTTGCTCTAGGTGCATCTACTGGTGGTTACTTCATTATTTGTCTGAGAAATTCTTTATTTCTCCTTCACTTTTTGAAGAATAATATCACTGAGTATAGAAAATTGTTTGGTAGTTTTTGGTTTTGCTTTTCAATACTTTAAGCATTTTACTCTGCTCTTTTCTTGCTCTCGTGGTTTCTGATGAGAAATTCACTATAATTCATATCATTGTTCCCTCATAGGTAAGGTACATTTTTCTTCTGGCTTCTTTTAGTACTTTCTCTTTTCTTTTTCTCCAGTTTGAGTATGATGTGCCTAGGCATAGAGTTTTTGGTATTTATTCCATTTGGTGTCCTCTGAACTTCCTGGAACTGTGCTTTGTTGTCTGTTGTTAATTTGGGAACATTCTCAGATATTATTGTGTCAAATATTTCTTTACCATTCTCTCTCTGTTCTCATCTTCTATTGCAATTGCATGTTTGTTGCCTCTTTCAAAGTTGTAACAGTTTTTTGATATTCTGTTTTGTTTTGATTCATTTTATTATTGCCAAACTTCAGTTTGGGAAGTTTATATTTACATATTTTCATATTCTCTGATTCCTTCTTCAGTTGTATACAGTCTTCTTATTAACATAACAAAGACATTTTTAATATCTGTTACAGTGTTTTTGACTTCTAGCATTTTCTTGGAGTTTCCATCTCTTTGTTTAGAGTACCCACCTATTCTTATACACTGTCTACTCTTTTGCTTAGTGCTCTAAACATATTAATTATATTTATTTTAAATTTTCTGGCAATTCCAAACTCTGTGTCATATCCAAGTCTGTTTTGTGTCTTCAGACTGTGTTTTTTCTACACTTTTATCATGCCTTGATATTTTTGTTGTTGTTGTTAAAAGCTACAATAGCTGGTGTCAATAATTGCAAATTATGATGAATATCATCATAACATGAGTTGAAGGAAATAAAATATTTATTTAGCATTTACTGTGTAGCAAGCACATTGAATGTCTTATTCAATATTCAAAGCAAATTATTATCTTCCTTCTACACATAAGGAAAATACAGTTCTAAGAAACCAAATAGCAATGACCATACAACTAGTGAACAATGGAATCTAGATTGAACTATTTTATATGGCTATATGGCGCCTAGTTCTGAAATATATTTCATAGATAATCAATGTAGTTAATCTCAGTTTTAGGGAAAAAAACAAATACATATATTTCTGTAAAGCAGAAAATAAATAATACTAGGCTTTCAAAGGCTAGATTTATAAAGGTGATGACATTAAATATATCAGAATTATTTCCTAAAATAAAAAAATCAATACAATTATGGATTTGCCAAGTCAAATCATTAGAAATAAAGCTTCAAAGAAAATCTGAACTTAAAATATAATTATAACAAATATAATAAATGCTTGTGTATTTATTATTTTTACAAATCCTAAAATTAAATTTTGGCATTCTGGAAAATGTTGAATTACCAAGCTGTGAAAGGTACAAGGGAATTAAAAAACATTATTCTGAAGTTTCATGGAAATATTTATTATATCTAGTCTCAACACCTCTTTATCCATTTTTTGTTTTTGAAATTTTAAAGTATTTTTAACATTTGTATGAGCCAAAGACCACAAAGCCTGGGCATTTTTTGTTTCTTTTCCTACAATTATCAGATAGCTTTATTTCCAAAAAATGGGAATACACTGGAGTTGAAAAAAATGTTGGTTTATTAAATGTTAATTAATGCCTGAATTAAATGTTAATTAATGCCTGAATTAGTGGGAGAGTTGTGTTTTACCTCAGTGGAAGTCTGGAATTCAGATAAATTCCTATCCAGAATAGTAAGCAACTCTTTCTATCAGAACTAGGTGTGTGTGAGTGTGCATATTTCCTCACAGTATTGCCAAGTAAAATAGATGTTAATATAGGAAAAATTTGATACCATGTTGATTCATTTTTTGATTATTTACTTATTGAGCATATAAGTAAAAAGAAGCTGTTTAATAACAAGACCTAGTCCCAGACTTAAATATTTAACTTCTATAGCTTTTCATTATTATTTCATTTTTTATTTGATTTTCCAAATGACACATACTTCCCAAATGGCAGAGATAAATACAGTAGTAATTCACTTGGGTGAACAATGTAGATTAGAATGGGCATATAAATCTATCTTTCTTTGAGTGACATATTAAAGAAATTGGAAAGCACCCTGTATAATGTGAGATACTTTACTATTCTTGGCAGGAGGATGACATATAAACATGAAAACATGATGTTATGTAAATACTAACATAGCATCGACTGTTCTGGCTGGATTGGAGGCAGCAAGAATTTAACTAAGAGGGCAAGCCAGAGACCAATGTGATCCAGGCTTCCACTGATAGACTCGAACTAGGTTAGCAGAAATAGGCAGAGATAAAATTGGGGTGTATAAAGAGAAGTGTGCAGACCTGGTAACTGTTTTTGGGTGAAAGTTAGAAAGAAGAGATATTTATAAGCCTGAATTAGTGGGAGAATTAATGGGAGAATTTCCTCAGTGGAAATCTGGAACTCAGATACATTCCTATCCAGAATAGCAAGCAACTCTTTCTATCAGAATAAGGTGTATATGAGTATGTGTATCTCCTCATAATAAAATTCAAACCTAGTAGAAATATTTATTTTTTAGTTTGCTTTACTTTTTACTTTATTAAGAATGAGTTGGAGGCCAAAATGTATATAAATAGGTGTTTTTCATGACCTGATAGACCTATCAACATGATAGCCAGGGACATTTGGGTGAACAGTAATCAAATATAGTAAAAGATGTTGAAGGGGTTTAAAAAGAACTCTAAGAAACCAAAACCATAGCTTAAAGAAACATCACTGTACTTGTCCAAAGCATAAATTTTAATTAAATAGAAAGTAGAAAAATAGCCCCAAATGTAATCAGAAGAGATTATACCCTCTGAGCTTCTCTTTCCATTATTCTAGAGAAGAACCTACTTATCAGAATTTAAGTTTTAAGCCAATACTATGCTGAATGGACATACTTACTTACTTATAGGGAAAGAAAGAACTTTATCAGTGTTTAATATGGAAAATTAATCATCTAAATTACCAACAACTCGTTTTCTGCGGCACTGCTCCTTTACAATGTATTTCAGAAAGCCATTACAACAAATTATTTTGAATCCCTGATAAAGAGGCTAAGATAGAAGTATAAGATTTAGGTGCTAGAAATTGACTTTCAGTTGAAAGTCTTTAATAAGACATAATTCTTTCTGCCACAGTAACTGTGACATATATCCATTTATTTTTTATATATTAAGATTTTTACATGAAAAAATGTATATGCAGTTTTAGTAAATAACTGAAAAAGTTCTTAAGAACTTTCTCATAATTTAGTGTTCTTAAGAAGACTTAAAATATGATTAAGTGGATTTTCTCAATCGCTTGTTTAACCTACAGTGTGATTTTTCCTTATTTGTATTCAAATTTAACCCCACTAACTAATCACTTCACAGTCTTGAAGTTGTGAATATACTCAGAATTTGGTCCAACTGAGTAGGTATTATTTTTATTTATATGAAATATACAACTAAACCACAAGAATTTAGAATACATTCTATATACTGGTCAGGGAACTTTTTATACCTCCACATAATTTAATCAAATATTTGCTCCATTATTCACTGGGTGTTGAATCAGTTACATAGCAAAACTGAGTTTTAAAAAAGCAATAAAAAAACAAAAATTGCTCGAGAAATTTCTAACTCCTCTGGCTACTTTAATTCATGATTTACTTAACTATCCATCAATATAGACAATTTTAGCCTATTGATTATTCTAATTATAGCTTATAGAGCCTAATATAAATATTTAACTATTGATAGCCTAATATTCTGAGAGGTATATTTGAATAAATGTTATTTTCAAGGCTTGATGGGACACACCTGGCATAGATTTATGGAAGAAGAAGCAGTGGGAAGTTCTAAATTTCGTTCTACACTTTTGTCTCCCATAGAACCCTTGCAAATGTCTGTATGCACTCTAAAAAATATATCTTTAGGTACCCAGATATAGATATAGATGTAGATATACCTATATCTATATCTATATATATCTTTAGCTGCTTAACTCCTATTCATCCTAGGAGACTCAGCGGGACAGACTTTTAGATACCACATAAAAGCATTGTCATATATCCTAGAAACCTTCATGGTCTGCCCTTCTGAGTCTCACACCCACCTCACCACTCCAACCTGATTTTTGGTATATCTCTATCATAATTTTATCATACATTTAAAATATTCTCTTATAATTGTCTGTGTTTTCTCCTCTCCTGCACCAGAGCAAAGCCTTCTTAATGACATAAATTTCCTTTTATTCATTCCCCAATATTTAAAAAGGACTGATACCCAATAAGTACTCAATTTTTTGAAACATACCACTGTTTCTAGATCATTTATAAAAACTTCTTTGATAACTTCAGCCCTCGTGTTTCTCTCTACACTGAATCACCTGTTAAGTGTACCATTTATTTTGGTACTTCCTCATATGTAGCATTGTATTGTTACCTAAATATTTTATGTTTTAGCTTTTGTATAACAAGAATATAAGCTCTTGAGGTCCGGAGTTCAACCCCTTAATTCCATTCTTACTCTAACATGAGCAGTACAGTCCATACAGATATTCAATAAATAAATATTAATAGAAAAACTTTTAATTATTTATTTATATAGATTTGTTTTAAATTAAAAATAAAACTATTACATGTTAAGAAGGGAAGTGAGTAATCCATTACATGAACTAAATGAACACAAAAAATTAAATATTTTTCCATGGCTAAGAAATATCTTAGAGTTGGGAATAGTCTCCCAAATTTTCATTCTGAGATTTTTATATTGTAATGCATATGGCATTCACAATGTCTGTTTGAATACATCATGAAGACACATCCTCTGAAAATAATTAGATGGATGAAATCTATGAAAATAGATTGAGAATTATGATTTAAATCACAGATACATTTACAAAAAATCTAAAATTATCTTAAAAAGGGTAACGATAAAATAAACGATTATCAAAATACCTACACTGTTTAAATGAGGAGTCACTTAACGTAATATAACTAAAGGGGTTAAAGGATTTTTATTTGATTTGATTTGTTTGTTCTAAATCCCATGGAATAGTTGTCTCTTTAGATGACTAGAGACAATTATGAATGGAACATGTTGGTAAAAGGAGTTAACCTGATGTGATAGATTAGACTATTATTCTTCTTTTCCACCTTGTTGTAGATTTATGTATCCACACTCCAGCAATGTGACTTTGCAGCACTTTCCATAAACGTGGGCAGGACATATTTCTCCACCTCACTGATATTGGGCTTACACCTATCTAAAGCCAATTCCTCAGCTTGAGTAATGGAGATTTCATCCTTCATTGAAAATTAGAACACATCACATTAATTCTCCTGTTGCCTTCTCAAAGGCATTACTTCAAGATTTTTCCCTCCCTCTCATACATTGCATGTGCATGTGCTTTGCTTTGCACTTGATCATTACATGCAATATACAAGCATGAGATTATTTCTTCCAACTTAAAAAAATTTACAAACTTTCTCTTGACCATGTTATCCTGACCAGCTACACTTTGCACCAAAATCCCTCAAAAGGGTGATGCATATTTAATGTCTACAAGTCTTCATTTCCTGTTCATTCTTCAATGCATTATAAGAAGATCTTGTCAAGGTCACCAAAGAAGTCCATTATTGATAAACCCAATTGTCAATTCTCATACCTTATCTTACTTGATTTCCACAGTTTTTGACAAATTATCACTCCTGGTTACCATCTTTTCACTTGACCTGATGCCACACATATTCTTGGTTTTCTTTCTATCTCACTGGTTTCTTCTTCTCAGTCTCCACTGCTGGTTCCTTTCTTCTCTCTTACATAGAACATCTCAATTTCAGAGTGTCTTAGGAATCAGTGGTACTTGTGCCACTTTTCTTCTCTATGTACACCTGTTTCCTTGGTAATCACACAACCGTGCACTAATTACCTCCAAATTTGTATCTCTAGCCCATGCTTCTCTCCTGAATTCCAGACTCAATATTTCTACTGCAATTTTTCATAGAAAATTCATACATAGTATCCCTACAACTTATATCCTGATTTTTCCTTCCAAATTGTTCTATAGTCAACCATTTCCATCTCAGTTAATTGAAACTCTAAGGCCTGCCTAATCATCAATGTTCCTTTCATTAAAGTTAAAATCCAGTTCAACAAACACTTATTGAGCAGCAAACACTTCAATATACTAGAGTATAAGAATTCTGTAATCCAACCCACCAGAACCCCACCCATAGAATCTCATTGGGGAACCCCAACCCATGGAACATCACTTGTGGAATCTTACCCTGGGTCCTGAATACAGTCTAATAATTGTACAGTTTATATTACTGGACACTGTATAAACACAAATAAATGAGGGGCTCCTATCCCAAGCTAAGACTGAGAGCAGAGAGCAGGGATGGTCATCAGGAGTTGAGCCTAAAAGTTGGACATAGATTTTATAAGTGAACCTTTGTGTGTATGTTACATTTAATTGAGCTTTTGCAAGTTGAATTCAGTAAACATATACTGAAAACCTATTATGGGTAAAGTGTTGGGTTAGGTGCTTTAAAAATACGTTATCTTAAAAATATATACAGTGTGATCTTTAGTCACAAGGAGAGAAGAAATAGATTCATCTTTATATTGAATGAAACCAAAAATGGAGAAAGTTGAGACTCAAGAAAAGAAATCTGATATCCTCTAAAATACATTTGTGCCAAGTACAAAAAAGAGTGACCAAAAAATGAATAAACATGATCAAAAGACAAAAGTCAAGAAATGTTAGACAGAACACAATCATGAACATCAAGAAAAGAGAAAAGGGCACCAGTGAACAAGTTTTAATTTCTTCAGCCTTCCATTTGGAAGTTTGACTAAGTTTATTGGACTCTGTCATACCTTCCACCCATAGGAGGAGTTTTGTATCTGATTAATGTTTGTGGAAGGCACATACATTATTTCCTGGGCTATTTCTCTACTTCTCAAGGTGAAACTCTCCTCTGAACACACATATTTACTGCTCTATCATGGGGTAGACTCTTCACAGGTAAGGAGAGTTGCAATTGTCAATCACTGACAGTGACTAAGATAGGGGTGTACTTTATCAAGGAACATAATATTATACAGTTGATTGTGACCCTATACTTAAAGTCTCCTTCACCATCAGCTTTATTAGTAATAAAGTCTGATGCCCATTTGTCTATATTCTGCATCTCTCAATTCATTCTCCATTCTGGAGGGGATAATGGAGCATTACTGAACCCTAAACCCAATGGAGATATGGTTTAAAAGTGGCCATCACTGCACTAAGACCAGGAAGAGTAAAAAAGATATGTTTTTTAAACTAGTTAGTTTAAACAAAAGAGTTTAATTAGTATGAGGTTGGAGAGCAGAAGCCAGATCACAAGAGTAAAAGAAGTAAATAAGTGATTAAGAAACTAAATGAGGATATTTAAGTATTTTGAGTGCTTTATTAATTGAAGAAACAAAAATTGAATACTAGCTCAGGAATAATAGGAAATAAAAACATATTTTCTTTATTTCATTCTTATTACTTTTAGAATTTTGGCATTTAGCAGAGAGGCAATAGATTACGGAAAGAAAGAGACAATAGAGATAGAGATAACTCATTAAAATATATATATATATATATACACACACACACACACACAACGGCATGAAATCAAGGCATGATAAAAGGATTAATTTTAGATCAGAAGAAGACACTTTTTTAAAAGAAAAAAGTAGTGAAATTATATTTAAAAGACAGATATTTGGAGGAAAATAGAGAATTTCAGGAAGTATACTTCAAATAATCTCTATGTTCTCAGTCATAGTCAAGGTAGACTCTACAGCAAAGAATCTGGTAGGTAGAACACTTATACAGATTTTTGAAACTACTTCAGTAAAGTGTCACTGAGAAACTTTAAAAGCAGATTCTAGCTACAAAGCAACACAAGAACTATGGTCAAATAACATATTTTAGTGGATTTAATTTTTCTAATGTTTTCTGAGGCCAAGTGTAATGGGAAATGTCTTTCTCTGTTTTGTGCAATAATCTATTCTTATTTTAACTTCTACATAGTTACTTGGCTAAGAATAACAGAATTTTGGTGCTGGAAATATATACATATATATATATATATATATATATATATATATATATATATATATAGTATTAAAAATACTAGTACCTATTTCCTCAATTATCACCCTTATTTTCAAGGAATTAAACACTTAATGAGATATACTAAATTATGTACAAATATGTAGCTATTTTCTAAAATGGGCAAATATTAAATAACACCAGGGTGATTTTTTCTGCATGAAAGGGAAGTATCAGGAAATCTTCATATAGTAAACAGGAGAAAGCTCACACTTGAAATCATTCCTTTTCCAATGAATAAAACTCAATTCAATGTCAAGTTCATTTTATGTGATCATTATAATCCAAGGATAACCTGATTACTGACACTAATAAATTTCTCAAAGAGTTTGGATATATAATATTTATTTGATATTTTTGGTTTGTTACATAATAATATGAATTAATTTCTTCAATATTTTGTAAATTCGATAAGCAGAATATGGGTTTCTTTTCCTAAATATTTGGAAGGAATATAATCATTAATTTTATAATTATAATGAATTATATTCTTATTACTGTAACCAAAAATGCAATTCTTTTCAAGGAACAAAATAAGATATTTTGAAAATAAAAGAGAACAAACAAGATGGCCAGTAACCAAAAATATTCTCCAGCATAGATAAGAGAGGAAAAACACATCATTAGTATTTGTCTCAGAAAAAAAATATATAAATGAAGTTTAGTAAAACCCCATAGAGCTGGTGTCACCAAGTCCTATTTATTTTCATTCTGTAATATTTCTTTTAAAAATATTATTTAATCTTAAAATTATCCCAAACCCTTGAGTGTTTCCTTACTATTTTCTGTAGGTTTAGTTTAGAATACTATTAGGTAAAAAATCCAGTAAATGCTGAAGAAATAGCTAGTTTTGCTTCCCAGAATTTTTTCAGCTTCTAACATAAGGGAAATCTGGAAAGTTGTTAAAGAAAATAGACATAATCTTGCAAAATCTGAGAGTGATTTCAAAATCTCAGTGATTTATTTGAGTGATTTCAAATAAGACATAGCATCAAAATTTAAATAATTTTTTATTTCTTGTTTTCAGAATACAAAATAAAGCAGGTTAATATTTTTCAAAGTAATATAAAATATGTAATTAGATATGGAGTTGGTAACATAGAATGTCTTAGAGCAAAAGTGCTTTGAATCTCATTTGACATAATGGGAATGAGGAGACCATATTTATTATTTACCCTTTTGTGTACTAGTTGTACATTCTTTTATGCATTTGTCATTATCATAGTACATAAGAAAATAATCACTTTAAGCACCCACTGTGTCAGACAGACACCATGTTCATTGGTTGGAGATTGAAAGATGACTATGCCATAGACTGCCTTATCAAGAGCTCAGATGCTTCTATTCTGTGCGTTCTTCCTCAATGACTGTACTTATAAAACCTCTCTAGTTGTGCTTCTGTTATCTGACAACCAAAATTTAATAAAAAGGAGATATATCATTTACACTTTATAGGATATGTAAAAATGCAGAGCTAAAGTGATTGATAGAATCACTACTGCATTTCTATCTAGTACTGGTTAGCCATCCCCTACCATGCTTCTTTTTTTTTTTTTTTATTCAGCTTCCATAAGTATGGCTGTATGTTGAGTGCAGTGTTCCATGAAGAGGAAAGATTGACCATTTATAAATGTACATATGCCTTCCTCAGCATCATGTTGACACCCAATTCATGGCATAAAAAGTAATAATCTGGCTTATTGACTATTTGTCCATCTCATAGTTTATATTTTATATGTTCTTTTATTTCTAAGGAATAAACTAGATTCCAACTGTCAGAAATGGACGTAAATAACCATTGTTTCAAGAAATACCCAGTGAACTTTCAGGCAGTGTCAATGACACAAAAAGAAAATCACCTTTGGGGTTATTTTCTCTTAGGAATTTGAGCTTTGATCCATGATTAACTTCAAAGAAATGATAGAAGTGATGAGATCTTTGTACAAAAAAATGTGTTATAAATTATTTGTGGTGCTCCAGCCTTGATGAAAATGTTTGAAAACTCCCAAGTAAATTTCTTCAGACATTACATTTGCAAATCAAAGATAAATTTAGAAGATGGTGGAGTAGGAGGACCCTGAGCTCACCTTCTTCCATGGGCACACAAAAATTACAACTATTTATGGAGCAACTATCAATGAGAATGACATGAAGACTAGCAGAAAAGATGTTCTAAAATTAAAGATATAAAGAAGAAGCTACAATAAAATGGGTAGGAGAGGCAGAGAGGCAATATAATTAAGACCCACACCCCCAGGTAGGCGATGCACAAATGAGAGGATAATGACATTTGCAGAGGTTCTCCCCAAGGAGCAAGGGGTCTGAGCCTTACTTTGGGCACCCCCAGCCTGTGGGTCCTACACAGGAAGGACAAGCCCCTAAAACATCTGGCCTTGAAGGCCAGTGGGACTTGAGTACAGGAGAGCTGGAGGGCTGTAAAAATAGAGATTCCAATCTTAAAGGGCATGCACAGAATCTCACAAACTCCAAGTTCCATTTGCTTAGAACATATTCCTCTGTCTCCTCATTTTGCCTAATACTTTGTGTTTATTTCTATGTGTTAAATAGGTCAGCTATGTTTTCTGATCTTGGATAAGTGACCTTATTTAGGAGGCATATTATGGGGCCATAGAGGCAGTCATTTGAAAGGACACTGGTTGAGACCTACTTTCTGATTTTTGGAGAACTTCCCAGAGGCAGGAGGAAACTAGGCTCCTCCTGGGGTCATAGATGCTAGCAAGCACCATTTTGGAGTCACCCCTCTGGCCTATGATTGCTGGAAACTTATCTGCTCCCTAGGAGCTGGCACCAATCTGTGCTCCCTGGGTCCTGCAGCCATGTGCTGGGACCTGGCCCTCCTCACCAGCAGGTCAGCACCAGTCCCAGGACCAGCTGGGCCACACAGGTATACCTGTGTGGAGACCCAGCTTTGCCCACCAGCAGACTTGCTGCCACCACATAAAACAGGACCTGGCAGCCAACCAGTGCAGCCACAGTAGTCAGCACCCCCATGACAGAAAGGCCCACATAGAAGGCATACCTAAAGCATATAGCTCTGGTGACTGGGAGGGGTGGGTGTGATGTTTGGCCCCATAATATGCCTCCTAAATAAGGTCACTTATCCAAGATCAGAAAACATAGCTGACCTATTTAACACATAGAAATAAACACAAAGTATTAGGCAAAATGAGGAGACAGAGGAATATGTTCTAAGCAAATAAGACAAAACCTCATAAAAAGAGGTATACAAAGTGGATATAAGTGATCCATTGAATAAAGCATTCCAGATATGATTATAAAGATGCTCAACAGGGCTTCCCTGGTGGCGCAGTGGTTGGGAGTCCGCCTGCTGGTGCAGGGGACGTGGGTTCATGCCCCGGTCCGGGAGGGTCCCACATGCCACAGAGCAGCTGGGCCCATGGGCCGTGGCTGCTGGACCTGTGTGTCCGGAGCCTATGCTCTGCAGCAGGAGGAGCCATGGCGGTGAGAGGCCCGCATACCACAAAAAAAAAAAAAAAAAAATGCTCAACAAACTCAGGAGAAGAATGAATGAACCCAGTGAGAATATTAATAAAGAGTTAGAAAATATAAAGAAGATCCCACAGAGCTGAAGAATACAATAATTAAAATAAAAAATACACCTAGAAGGAAACAACAGTAGGTTAGATGATTCAGAGGAACAGATGAGTGAACTGGAAGACTAAATAGTGGAAATTACCCAGGCTAAAGAAAAAAGAATTAAAAAAAATTAGGACAATATAGGAGACCTCTGGGACAACATCAAGCATGCTAACATTCACATTATAGGGGTCTCAGGAGGAGAAGAGAGTGAGAAAGGGGCAGAGAACTTACCTGAAGAAATAATAGCTGAAAACTTCACTAACTTGGGAAAGGAAACAGATATCCAGTTCCAGGAAGCACAGAGGGTCCACAACAAGATGAACTCAAAGAGGCTCACACCAAGACACATTATAATTAAAATGGCAAAAAAAAAAAAAAAGACAAAGAGAAAAACTTAAAAGCAAGAGAAAAACAACTAGTTACATAGAAGGTAACTCCCATGAAACTATCAGCTGATTTTTCAGCAGAAACTTTTTAGGCCAAAAGGGCATGGAATGATATATTCAAAGTGATGAAAGGATAATGCTACAACTAAGACCACTCTACCCAGCAAGTCTATCATTTATATTTCAAGGAGAGATAAAAGTTTTACAGATAAGCAAGAGCCAAGAGTTTGGCACCACAAAAATGGCTTTACAAGAAATGTTAAGGGTACTTCTATAAGTGAAAAGACCAAAACAAGAAACATAAAAATTACAAAGGAAAAAATCTCATTGGTAAAGGAAAACATACATTAAAGCTAGTAGATCAGCACTTATAAAGTTATTAGGAAGGTTAAAAGACAAAAGTAGTAAAATCATCTATACACACAGTAAATAGCTAAAGAATACACAAAACAAAAATTTGTAAATTATAATGTCAAAAAGATTAAACATGATAGGGGTGAATGTGGGGTTGTTAGAATGTATTTGAAAGCAAGAGATCATCAACTTAAAATAATCACATATATATAGGTTGTTATATATGAACCTCTTGGTAACCACAAGCCAAAAATAGATACTCACACAAAGAGGAGAAAGGAATACAAACATAACACTAAGATATTCATCAAATCACAAGAGAAGAGAGAAAAAGATGAAAAGAACTACAAAAAGAACCAGAAAACAGTTAACAAAATAGCAATAAATACATAACTCTCAGTAATTTAAATGTAAATAAACTAAATCCTCCAATCAAAAGACATAGGGTAGCTATGGACAAAATAAAAATAAGACCTATACATATGCTGCCTAAAAGAGGCTCACTTCAGATCTAAAGACACGCACAGACTGAAAGTGAGGGAATCGGAAAAGGTATTCTATGCAAATGACAACAAAAAAAGCTGGGGCTTTCTCTTACTTATATCAGACAAATATCAGACAAAATAGACCTTTAAAAAAATCTATTTATTTATTTATTTTTGGCTATGTTGGGTCTTCGTTGCTGCACACAGATTTTCTCTAGTTGCACTGAGCGGGGGCCACTCTTCATTGCAGTGCATGGGCTTCTCATTGTGGTGGCTTCTCTTGCTTCAGAGCATGGGCTCTAGGGTCACAAGCTTCAGTAGTTGTAGCACGTGGACTCAGTAGTTGTGGCTCGTGGCCTCTAGAGCACAGGCTTATTAGTTGTGGCACATGGGCTTAGTTGCTCTGCAGCATACGGGATCTTCCCGGACCAGGATCGAACCCATGTCGCCTTCATTGGCAGGTGGATTCTTAACCACTCAGCCACCAGGGAAATCCTAGACTTTAAATCAAAGACTGAACAAGAGACAAAGAAGGACATTATATAATGACAAGGGGATCAATCCAACAAGAAGATATACCACCTGTAAATGTGCATGCACCCAAAATAGGAGCACCTAAATACATGAAGCAAATATTAATATATATAAAGGGAGAGATTGTCAGTAACACAATAATAGCAGGAGACTTGAATACCCCACTTACGTCAATGGACAGATCATCCAACAGAAAATCAATAGGAAACACTGGCCTTAAATGACACATTACATCAGAGGAACTTAATAGATATATACAGAACCTTCCATCCAAAAGCAGCAGAAGATGCATTATTTTCAAGTGCACATGGAACATTCTCCAGAACAGATCATATGCTAGGCCACAAAACAAGTCTCAATAAATTTAAGAAGATTGAAATCATATCAAGAAACTTTTGTGATCACAATGCTATAAGGCTAGAAATCAAAAAACAAAACAAAACAAAAAACCCTGCAAAACAAACAAACAAACACATGGAGGCTAAACAATATGCTAATAAACAACCAGTGAGTCATCAAAGAAATCAAAGACTAAATCAAAAAATACGTGGAGACAAATGAAAATGGAAACATAACAAAATTTATGGGATGCAGCCAAAGCAGTTCTAAGAGCTAAGTTTATTGCAATAGAGACCTACCTCAGGAAACAAGAAAATTCTCAAATAACCTAACCTTACACCTTAAAGAACTAGAAAAAGAAGACAAAGTAAGCAGGAGGAAACAAATAATAAAGATCAGAGCAGAAATCAATGATATAAAGACAAAAACAATAGAAAAGATCAATGAAACTGCTAGAGTAGTGCTATATAAGCTAAAATAAATTTCTAGTAAGAAAGTATTTAAAGATACAGATAAATATATTTGTTTCTTAGTCATCCAGCAACCATGAGTCAGTAATCATAGGGCAAGGCCAGTAGTATTATAAAGCTGATAGCCTCAACATGTTAAATCCTCCAGATTTCCTGGTATGTGAGAAAAGCATTTTGTAAGTCAGTCTAATTCAATCTCTGTTACTTACAAGTGCAACACCACCCTTCTGATCCACTAGATAGTCTAGGTTCTTTTTTCCATCCACTTCCCCCAGTCACCTCCAATGAATTTCAAGTTTCTTGGCCCTTTATTATCCTTCTCTACTTCTTCCCTAAGCTTTTATGTCCAGACTATCACTTAGAATTCATGTTTTAGGGTTATCTAGGCCCTTACCATTTACAAGGTATTGCACGTGTGTGTGTGTGTGTGTGTGTGTGTGTGTGAATATGTGTCTACATATGTATTAGATTTGGAGAAATGAAATTTATTTACAAGGATAATAGAGGCTGCTTCTTTTCTATTTCCAACAGTGACATCATCATTTAACCACAATTCCACAAATATGAGCTCCATTTGAAACTTTACATTTTTAGTCTACCTACCCATCCAATAATTAATTCCTGTCTATTCTAACTCCAAAATATATCTTAAATAAGTTATCTCTATCCCCACTGTCACCAGAGTGGTTCAAACATCACTTTTCACAATGAAAACTTCTGCAACTTCCTAACTGGTCTCTGCATTTACTCTCTTGTCCTCTTCTAATCTATTATCTATTCAGCAGCTGGAGTGATATTATGAAATTCCAATGTGACTGTGTCATTACTCTACTTAAGACTTCTCAATCACTTCCTATTGCTTTTATCATAACTTTTCAACAAAGTTTCCAAAACACAGTCTGTTCATGCTTACTTCTTCAGTCTCATTTTTTGCCTCTCTTTAACTCTCTAATTCATAGGCATATTAGTCATCTTTCAGTTTCTCAAAGATACCGTATTACCTTCCACTTCTATATTCATCTTAGATTGGGTACTCTGGTGACAGATACTGAGATGGAGGGTTGCATTCCAATGATTATTGGGGAGTGCTCTAGGAGGATATACTTATGAGATGAGGCCAATAAAATTTGGGAAGAGAGATAAACTGACCAACAGTGCAGTGGCAGCTGAGGTCTTAGCCAATCATATGGAAAGCTTTGGAGCCATGAAGTCTCTTTAGATTCCCTCAAACTGGAGCAAGGAGTTTGAACATATATGTCACCACATCAATCCATAATTGACTACGTGCAGTTCCTTGGGAGGTAACATAGCCTTAAGCAAAGCAGATCTGAGTGAGAGATAGAAATTCCCAGTAAGGGATGCAGATTTGAGACTTCAACTGTAGATAGTTCTCAGCATGAGTGAGATGGGTGTATTAGTCCTGACAAGGATATCGGAGGGAAATATGACAGTATCTAGTTCTATATTTTTGTATATCCTGTTTCCTTTGAGTCAAACACTCCCTCCCATCCCTCACAATTTCTTGATCAGGCTAACCTCTATTCATTCTCTCTGATCCCAGTTCTTGGTGGGCTCCCTTTCCCATGCTTCAACAGTATAACACAAAATCTCCAATCCTAGATATTGAACTGTGTAAAGATTGTCTATTTATTAAGGCTCTGTGGAAACAGAAATTACCTTTTTTCATCTTAGTGTTCCCAGAGCCCCAAATAGTGTCTGACAATACTTGATGCAAAATGAATATATATTTCAGAGTGAATAAATTTCACATTTATTTTCATATTTTATTAAGTTCTAGATCTTCCTGAGAGAGAACCATCCAAAATCAGGAAAGTGAGAGATAATAAGAGAGTAGTAAAAATCTTTGCTGAGTACGCTTTCCAAAAGCTTTCAGTTAATCTCCATTTCTAAATATTCCTGGTGAAGAATTTCAAATTTTTTCCTGTACTAGATTCTGGGCCTTCTATCAGCAATATCTTAGTTAATGCATATTTTCTTTAACTATATGCAAATGATTTTGACTGTATCGCTTCCATCATATAATTTATTCAGTTGAGAAAAAAAAGTCATGAATCAATGCTTTGCTTGTTTTTTCATGTTTCCATTATGAACATTAGCCACTTAATTTACTGTTTCCTTAATTATGTAGAGTAATATACAAAAGTACCTTGGTTGTCTGAGGCCCATGGTGAACTTATACATTCTTATGAAGTCCAAGACATATTTTTTATACATAGATGATACTGTAGATGTTGAAGGCAAGGTTAAAAATGACTTAGAGACAAAAATAAAAATAAATAGCATAAATAAAATAGCAAATAAAAATGGTATCCTGTACTTAGGATAATAGTATGTGTTCATTTTCTGTGAAGTATGACTAGATAGACGTATATGGATGTATAGCCAAAACTAGGATAAATATTATGAACTGCACATGTTAATCTTTTATTAATTTTCTGAAGAGTTAACACCATGTTTAACGGCCTACTCATGCCAATAATACATATCAGAACACCTATGCACTCATTAACTGCTTGTTGCTTGAATTTTAGGGATAAAACATGATCAACTTAAGTGGTAATCAGTGATTTCCTGCAAATTACAATTATGTCTGAATTTGTACATAGTCATCTAAATCCAAACATTGTCTTGAATTTCCAATAATAGTGAACATATTCTAGTTGAGAAGACCTAATCCAAAAAAGCAATTTTTTTGACCAACACTGAAATTGCAAACAGTATAACAAATTCCCAAGTATCAGCAGTATCAGGTGATAAACTCTCTGCAGATGGTATGTTTCCCAACATATCCTCAGAGATCCCTATATACAACTATATGCAGGCATTTGCTGTCGACTCGGAACACTTCTAAGAAATAACATTCCAAGCAGGTGGCTATTTTAAATTGTTCCTTGATTCTTCACTTGTAAACATAATTTTCTAATTCCCTTGATCCAGTTCTAACATTGATGATCAGGGTGCCTTAGTAATCTAGAATTCAATGCATATAAATTACTAACATAAAAATGACTTTACTCTCTTACCTTGCCCTGAGGTAACCTCATTATAAAATTTTCACTTTCCCACTGTCCTTGAATAATATCATTAGTATCTATAACTACCTAGTCTGTTGTCCAAAAGAACAGAGTATGAGTAATTTGGTAAGTCTATAAGGCATTGTATAAATGGGACATTATTCAAATGCAAATTTAGACATGACAGCATTAGTGAAATATAGAAGCATTTCAAGGTTTTATTAAACCTAAAGATCATATTTTCTGGAAGTTTATGTTCAGCAAAAATTCATTAATCTACTATTGTAGTACTCATTTCATCATTTTGTATGGTTTATATTGAATATTTATGTGAAGTCTAGAAGTTATATATATATATGCTTCTGTATTTGCCTGTAGATTACTTAGAAATATATATATGGTCATGCATAGAAAAATTATGTAACTTATAGAAACTCTATGGGAAGATAAAGCCTAATAATAGTAATTAAAATACAATAAAATCTCTATTCATAATAATCAATTAGCTAGATTTCTTTCTGAACTAGCATTTCCTGACTTACTTACATTACAAATTAATGATTGAATTCCTGTCAATTGTCAATGGCAATTAATGACTTCTTTCCTTTAGATAAGATGAAATAATGAAATAATTTCTGGAGCAAATAAATGTTATCTTCATGAGTCAGAAAGAGAAAAACAAATACTGTATGCTAACACATATATATGAAATCTAAAAAAAAAAAGGTTCTGAAGAACCTAGGGGCAGGACAGGAATAAAGACGCAGACGTAGAGAAAGGACTTGAGGACACAGGGAGGGAGAAGGGTAAGCTGGGACGAAGTGAGAGAGTAGCATGGACATATATACACTACCAAATGTAAAACAGCTAGCGGGAAGCAGCTGCATAGCACAGGGAGATCAGCTCAGTGCTTTGTGACGACCTAGATGGGTGGGATAGGGAGGGTGGGAGGGAGACGCAAGAGGGAGGAGATATGGGGATATATGTATATGTATAGTTGATTCACTTTGTTATATAGCAGAAACTAACACACCATTGTAAAGCAATTATACTCCAATAAAGACGTTAAAAAAAAGTGTTATCTTCAGAAGAGATCTTGTTTTATGAGCATTTTGGTATATTCTAATTCTTGAAAACTTCTGTGTCTGATAGATAGGAAAACTTGATTAACAAGTGTATTTGTGGATGCTGTACACACCAGTTTATAACCATTTGGGATTATACTTTACTATTTTGTGAATTGGCTCTTGATTTTAGTGATATTTATGCAGCAAGTATATTTTATTTATTTCTTTATTATATACTAAATAAGTATGATAATATTTTCATAAATGTCTTCAAACCTTTCAAACCAAAGAAAAACTAGGTAGGTAAAAAAAAAAAAGTTTCATACTAAAATTCTTATTTCTTGAGCATGCTATCAATTTCTTTTCGTGAAGCTGTCTTTTTAAAAAATTTTTATTTTATATTGGAGTAGTTGATTTACAATATTGTGTTAGTTTCAAGTGTGCAGCAAAATGATTCAGTTATACATATACATATATCTATTCTTTTTCAGATTATTTTCCCATATAGGATATTACAGTATATATATTAAAGTTCCCTGTGCTATACAGTAGGTCCTTGTTGATCATCTATTTTATATGTAATAGTGTGTATATGTCTTGAAGCTGTCTTAAAGCTAATTTTGGGGGCTTTTGTTCCAGATCATGTGCTTGGCATTTCCCCTTATCTCTTTCAGTACTCAAGAGAGTCCTCTGAAGGGCATCTATTTTTTCTGTTTATTCATAGAAAACTAAAATTTAGAGGGTATATTTGATTCTCCAAACATCGCACACACAGAATTGGCTGGTTGCAGGAGTTGAATCAAAGTGCATCATACTTACAAATCTGTGCTGTTCACTAATATGTAATACTATTTAAACTCATTAAGTGAACAGTTCAATTTTTTAATTCTATTCCATTGAAATTTCAGTGATCTAAAATTTTATCTAAAGTTATGTTTTTGCACACACTTAGAGGTAATAGTTAATATGTTTTGGAGTGTAATACAATCGAATGCTTTCTAAGCAAATCACATTTAAAATTGAGTCTTATTTTTTTCTACCATTCCTTACGCCAGTTCCTGGTGAAACATTAAAAGTTTAGTAACTGTATAATAAACTCGTTTTCCTTGACCAGTAGTAACTATAGAGTTTTCCCCTTATAATAGGAAAAGGAAATAAAGGCTTCTAAAAGTACAAACAACCAATCATAAATTTTGACTACACTGAATAAAAATCGCTATACATTAAATAAGACTGAATTTTTCTATAGATTAGATGTTTTATCTGATATAAAAGTTATTTCTATGTGTGTCTATTACAGTTCTTCCTTTATGATTCTTATCAATATAGAATGAGTTAAAGTCTGTTACTATTTTTTCCTATTCAGTCTTTTCGTGGAACATTTTATTCTTGTAGCAAGAGTTAAATATTTTTTTATTGAGGAATTATTAATGCTACTGTGAAAATTTTGCATACTATAAAAATTAAGAGACTGGTATTATTTATTATGCTAAATACATAAATGTAGTGTGAATTCTGTCCAATGGACAGGAATCCCTAATTTTTAAGAAAACCATGGTAAGAAAAATAGGGGGATTATAATTAAATTGAATCATGCATCTCAAAATTAAACACACTATTTACATGATAAATACTCTTTTTTTTAAAGCCTTTCATGAGTTAGGCATATTTGTTGGCAAGTCAAATGATGAATAAAATTTTACACAAATTATAATTAAAACATTGATGCCCTGTGAAGAACTATGATGTGTTATGAGAAAGAATAGAAGTAGGACATGACTTAGGGACATTAGAGAAGGCTTCCCTTAGAAAGTGACATTTTAGTTGATTTTTGAATAATGACAGGCTTGTTCAGGGGACAAGAGTGTCAACATTAGGGAGTGGTATGTACAGCCCCCAGATCTATAAAAGGACCTTATTCCCACATGGGCCTTTAGTGGATACCTCAAGCTATAAGCTTAGCATATTTTGTCCCTTGATTCAGTCCTGTGCCCGCAAGACCTAGGTTACCCATCAAGCTCACACTGCAACATGGAATTGAGCCTGTGTGTTGTGGGAAGAGGTTTCTCAGAAAGCCTGTTTGGAGGAGGTTGAAGAATGACTAATAAGAGAATTGGTGATAAGAAGTAAAGGTTACTCTCGTACTACTTTTTATCAGCCTAGAGGTAACAAAACCACTGAGCACAGAGACTTTGTAAGAAAACTACATTTTATTCATATAAGAATTTATATGGCCTATAATTTGTATAAACACATTTCCTTTATCATATAATTGCATGCAGTGTCATAGAACACAATTAATTGCATGAAGAAAAAACAATTTAAAACAATAAATATATTTTAAAATATAAACATATAATCATTAACACCAATCAGCTTAAAAACGTTACCAACTAAAGGTGAGTATATTTTCTTCTTTTTTTAAAAATAAATATAGGAGTTTTTAAATGGTAACATTAAATTTTATAATTTAATATTTACGTATAAAATTGAGATGTATTAATATGATGAATTAATATTAATTTAATAAGATGAATTAATATTAATTTAAATGTCAACAAAGAGACAAATTTGCAAAATATATGAACATTTATAACAACAGATAAAAATGGCAAAAAGAAAGTTCATTGTATTGTTAACCAAATAAGAGCAAATTATAACAAGAAAGGAATAGCCCTTTAGATTATTTATTGGAAAACATTCAATACTGCATATCCAATATTGACAAAATGCAAAGGAATTGAGCATTACAGATATGCCTGCTGGAGGGATTCTAATGAATAATGGTAAGCACTTGGAAAATAAAATCTTAGCACTAATCATATTTGAGCATGTAATTTTACTTTTAGATTTAAACCCCCAAAATAATTGAATGGGTACACAAAAAATAAAAATAATTTCTAACATAATAGCATTATATAATAATAAGCAAACATTTATAACCATTTTATGTTTCTGATACAGAAAAAAATGCATCCTCAGTTTTCCAAAAAGAAACAAAAATGTATTTGTTAAAAAATGCATAAAGGGAGAGGGGAAGTAAGAAAGAGAAGGGAAGGCAATTGGAGGTTAATCCTTTCAAGAAATTCAGTCAGTGTAAAACACATGCCTAAGAAATTTTCCTTGAGGGGCAAGGGAGCTGGGGTATTTATAAACCAACTGCAGTCAGTAATTTGTTGAAAGCTTTCCTGGGGTGGGGGCTGCGGTAATATCCCAACACTCTGAGCCTGCTTCAGGTGCTCCAGGATGGCAAAGAGGACTCAGAAAGAAGAGATAAGGCCCTCAGATGCCTGGCTGACTGCAGTCCCACTAAGGGTATTACCCAGTAACTGAACAGGAATCCAAGTCTCCTATATTCTAGCAGTGCTTCAACTGAACCAATTAAGCCCTTTTAACTTCTCAATATTATCCATTGCCTTTTAAAATTTTATTTGACCTCCTTCTACATATGAAATAACATTTCAGAGAGGAAACTGAGTCATATATTCATGAGTGTTTGGAGGAATCGGAATCACACAGCTAGTGGCAGTTTGACTTAATATCCAAGACTCCTAACTTTCAAGTCAGTTCTCTTTACACCTGTGAACTTTCTTGGTCCTTCCTAGACATTCCATTTTAAAAATTATCAGTGCTAACATCAATATATTGCTCTTGCCTTGAATACGATGATACTGATTTACTTGTCAAACTGATGTTCATTTGATGATATCTCTACTGAAACAATACACCAGTACAATCTGAAACATATGAGGATGAACCTGAGATCCACATGCTTAGATGAGTTGTATCCTAAGTGTCTTCAAAATATGCATTACCAAAAAGATCCACTACATTTTCAGAGTGGGGTGAGAGGCCTCTTTGGCAATATAAACAGTAATAAGCTCTTTTTATTTTCTATGTTTTCAGATAACCCTATGGTAGAAAGAAATACTGTTGTGAAACAGGTCAAGAAACACTATCTGTATTAAGGGCTGAACAACAAGAGTGAGTGCATTAGGTGGGCTTTCTTCCAATCAGGCATATTTCTATATCCCTGAAAAGGAATATTCATGGATGTGGTAAATGGAGAAAAAGCCTATAATGTGACCCTGTTATAGTAAGTAAAATATTCCCTTGTGAGTAGTAGCTTCCTCTTGCAAAGAGCCAGCACAGAGGTTTTGAATAAATGGTTATGCCAATTGATATTCCCCCCCAAAAAAAAAACCCAAAAAATGTATAGAGAAAAGACATGAAATAATCATGCCAAGAATTAGAAAAAATGACAGGATCACAATTGATTCACTTTTATTTTCTGTTAAACGTTTTGAAAATTATCAAATATTTACCAATGAGATTTTTTCTTTTTTAATATACAAATTAGGCAGAGCAGAAGTCAAGCTCTTTAGAGTAAAAAAGAATTTGAAATATGAAAATTCTAAGCATTGTAGTAGCTTAGATTCCTGATGAAAAACAAAGGGTTTATTTCTAAAGCCTACATTGTTATATTCATTTGTGCTTTTCACAAGTGTTGGAGAAGAAATACCTATACTCTTCACAGCCAGATTCTCTAAATGCAGTGATAAAAAGCCCTGAGTAAGGAGGCAGGCCAGCACTTTGCTTGCAAACCCAGTGATAGTTCCCAGGTTGTATAAATTTCTGCAAGGCACTTAAGCCTCATGGGACCTTAATTTTCTGATCAGGAAAACTACATAATTAGCCTTATTGTTGTGTCGCATGAAAGTCATGTAATTCTATGCATATATTTAAGGCATTATGCAAATATAGAAATCTGTTTATCATCATCTCTGAAAATGTACTGAACAAGTTATCTGGTAGTTTTGTTGACACAGGCAACTGTGTGCCCTCTCAGTTGTCTTCAAACCTTCTCTGAAGTTGAATCTTCGCTGGTGAGAAGTTTATTATCTAAAACTACAAAGAATGCTACTTTTTTTCTGTTCAAACAGCAATTTGAAATACAGAAAACAAAGAAAGGAAGGAAGTGTGGTGGGCTAAATAAACCCAGAAAGCCTAGGAAAGTTCTTCTCCCCTAGAGCCTGCAGAAGGAACCAGCCCTGCCCTCACATTGACTTTAGACCAGTGAAACTGTTTTAGGACTTCTGTCCTCTAGACCATAGGAGAAATAATTTGTTCTGTTTTAAGCCCCCAAGTTTGTAGTAATTTATTACAGCAGCTCTAGGAAGCTAATACAGGGAAGGAGGGACAGAAGAAAGGAGGGAGGAAGGAAAGAAAGAGAAAAGGAACATAGTCACAGCAGCCTCTAATCTGAGAATTATACAGCCAAACCATCAGAGAACAATTTCATGAACTTTTCTGGGTGATGACCACAGGGCTTACCTTGTAAACATCCACTTATATTTAAAATTGTTGTGTATGCTATTTTAGGTTGTTTATACCTCTATAAAGAGGTATTGAGAGATTGTCAAGCCCAGTTTATGTTTAAAAAAGTTCAAGCTATAGCTTGATGGAGTGGTTTCTATGGAAACAGACTTCAAAACCTAATATAAGGGAAAAAAATATTTTCAGAGAGCAAAATGCTAATGCTAGTCTTTGGCTGCGTTATCCTCTTTTCTTTTTTCCTTCTTTTTTGTTTTATTGTTAGTACTCACTCAAAGTGCATCTTGATTTTTGCAAGTTTGCTCTGCAAGTATAAAAAGCTTTATTAATGCAATGAATTGTTCACTAAAAGGTAGAACTCTCTTTGTAGCATAAAAACCTCTTCTTTTTGTTAATTTTAAAATGCTTGAAAGTATTTTTTCTTATTCTTTCCCTGAAGACATCCTCCTACCCAAACACACTATCCACCCTCAAAATTTCAGTAATTTTGATATCATTGAGGCAAGGACTATTTTAACACATATCCTTTTAAAGCAGTAGATTTACTGGCATCATTGTAGAATAGGTAAAGGTGTTATAGCTTGGCATTAAATGGAAATGGTCCTTAGCTCTTAGGTAAAGATAAAGTGTCTGCAACTTAGTGCACTGTTCCCATAATTGGAATAACTTAATTAAAAGCTTGCTGAGCTCCTTATCCCTGGTAACCTATGGAGCATTATTCAATATCTTTTCTTTTTTAGAATGGGAAATGAAACTGTGGTTTAAAATCAGTCTGAAATGATTTTATCCTAATCTTTTTTTAGTAATTTATTTTCCCTAATTTAATCCTTCACACAGGTATTAATGCCAACATTTCACAACCCTTGATTTACTAGGGGGTCTTCTGTCTATGCATAGATCATTATCATCATCACTACAGGCATCTTTTATTGCATTTAATTACATGCCAACATGGTGCCCCAGGCTTTATATGCAACTTACCAATAGGTAAGTTTAGTTTTTTAATTTTTCTTTTTTTTTTGTGGTATGCGGGCCTCTCTCTTTTGTGGCCTCTCCCATTGCGGAGCACAGGCTCCGGACGCGCTGGCCCAGCGGCCATGGCTCATGGGCATAGCCGCTCCGCGGCATGTGGGTTCTTCCCAGACCAGGGCACGAACCCGTGTCCCCTGCATCGGCAGGCGGACTCTCAACCACTGCGCCACCAGGGAAGCCCTAGTTTTTTAATCTTTATTTTACAATTGAGAAGATGGAGCAGATTGGAGAAGATTTGTTAGCATGCCCAATGTTATGTAGCTGATAAGTAAGAGACGGTCTGTCTGATGAGAGTAAATTTTCTTCAGCTGCCACTCTGAGCCCTGCAGTTTTTACTGTGACCTGGTACAGGCAGAGGCAAAGGAAGTGTGATGCCAGAAAGAGATACCATGGAGAAAGGTAAAGAGCAGCATAGGTTAAGAGGTAGCACTTTAACAACATTCTCTGAGTGAGCAAAATTGGGGTTTCCAGGGAAGCAAGGGAGCAGCAGGGCACCATGTCTATTTCTTTAAATTTTGTTCTTAAACCTTAAAACTAAAGTACCCAAATGCTACAGTATTAAAAAAAAATCATCTCCTTTTTTATAAGGCTTTTATTTAGGGCTTCTTAATATGTTCACTAGCTGCTCAGAAACAATGATTATTTGGAAGGAAAATCACACTGACTAAGTTTTGTAAAATGACTCAAGAGGAGAGATGTGGAAGTGGTCTGTGTTATTTTGAGTTACCTCATGTTCTAATAGTAGGTCTGTTGTTTGGGAAATAGAATTTGTTTTTTCTCAAATGAATTGTGTATGTAAGTCATTGAATATATATTTTTAACAAGTATTCTGTAACTCTCATTGCTGTTTTTAAATGTTAAATTGATTTGATCTGGTCATTTATGTTATTATCTTTTCACTATAATAATCATCTAAGGATAAAAGCAATAGCTTCAAAAATACACACACCCCTCTCTTACCTCAATTATAAAAGCTATGTTAAGAAGATTATTTATACAACACAAATAGTACAATTCCCCTATTTTTACAATACAAACATAAAGACTGTGATGTGTACAGAACATTATACTATGTAAGCATGTTGAGATGAATAAATCATTTCATTATCTCCAAAACATTACACTGCAGGCAAGACAGAAAGGAATATTTCCCGATAATCATCCAGTGCTAAATGTGACAAAGGCTATAAGCAAAAATATATATAAACAAAATCTGCAGTGGCATCAAGAGCCATTCATATAAACCAAAAACTTAAATACAAAGCAGGGTTAAATATATCAAAATATATAAAACTCAGATTCAGTCTTCCTGATTTCCAAAACTGTTAATTTTATGATTAGACCCCAGATTCTCCTGAGTATGGAAAAAATATATAAGCTTTACTGCATTCTTCCCTACAAACAACCAAAAGCCATAATCATTTTTCTCAAACCTCCTGCAAATGTAGCCCAAGATCTAGCTTCCTATTCCCAAGGCTCTGGGCAGTGACCATGTTGTAATTCAGGGGATCCAGCATAGCAGGGACATGTGTGGCCCCTGAAACTTTTTTAAAGCGCTACTGGGAACCCACAGACCATTTCAGATCCCTTGAAAGCAAGGCACTCTGCCCCCTCAAAAGGATCCATTCAGATAACTAAACACTCTAATAAAACTCTAAGCCAGTGAGTAAATGAGATACATCTTAAAGATACCAGTTCATTTCATGATATATCTTGAATCTCATTTGAAATGAAAGGATTAGCCAGCTGTTACCATGTTACTACTTAGGAAAAATATTTTAGTGGCTTATAAATATTACTAATAAATATGTAATGTTTCTTATAAACTATAAAGTCAATTTTTCTTAGGTTGGTCCGTAATTAGAAACAGATGTTCATTGCTGTTGGCTTAGGATAGTGTGCTCTCCAAATATCTGGACCATCTTTCATTTTTAAGAAAACTTCAGCCAGTGAAATAAAAGATAAATCATATCATTCAGTTTTACCTTTTTTAAAAAATAAAAGATAACATTAAGAGCATTCAGAATGAAAATTTACTTGATTTTTAAATTATCATTTTGTTTTCAACCATAATTACTGCTACATTGTTAGAATGTTGTTTTAATTAAACTTATAGTAAGTTTGGATTTTAAAAATATAAATTGAATATAATATAAGCACATGTTAAAATATTTTATGTAAACAAAACAAGTTCTTACCAGCCGAAATGTGTTTCTAAACTGCATTTGTACATGCTCAGAATAATTTTGAATTCATTTTAATTAGAGCAAACTGCTTACTCTCAAGATGTTGACAGGCTTTAAAGATTTCCAGTTTAGTGGTTTAATGTGGCATCAATGTTACATTATATCTTATGCAAAAATCTGTTTCCTTAGCAACAGGAAGCAAACTGTTCATTTCAAGGAACCTAATAGAAATAAAAAAATTGTATAAGGTTAAATACTACAGCTTAATATGGATAATTATACCCAAAAAGAATATAGTGTAAATTAAAAAGATTTTAAACCTCCATAAACAAAATGTGAACTACTATACTGTATCAATAAAAAAAAAATTCAAAATTTTATTTTAGGGGGTATAAAAGAAAATGTGTCCCCATTCCTAAAGAATTTGAAACAACAGGTATATTATTAATGAAACTGACACTGTGCATCCTTGAACAAGAAAGTTATTTTGCCATTTTTAAACTGTATTTCTAGCTTTGTAAAACAGATGACATTGACTAGATTAGATCTAATGTTCTCATAATTCTAACAGTCTATGATTTTATGATTTACATCTCTCAAGTTGATTGGTAAAGATTTGACCGGACCTGATTTCTGTAGATGATGTAGTATATCCCACTAGACTGTAAAACAAATAAGGTCATAATAGTTACATGCTGCTGACATGGAAAGGCAGAGTTAGTATCTACTCTGACTTATACTTAGATGTTTTCTAGAGTTTTATCGGTAATGGCCAGAGTTGAGGATTGATGAAAGAAGACATGAACTAGTACATCTTAGAAAGTGTTGACATGCACAATCTGAACCAGACATCAAATCAGATAAACTTTCAAGTTCCCAGAGAGAATCCCAGGCATTTGGTATTGTTATTGGTAGATGGAAAATCTTGGGAACTCATAAGAGCTCCCTTCCCCTTGCATTGTATCCTGAGATAGAAAAGAAATGGGGTCACATGCTTTTGCATTTCTCACATTGATTGTGTTCTTTTGCTTCTTGCAATCTTTGGTTAATGTTTATCCTTTTTTCATATTTCCATAAAAAATATAGCTGGGACTGCCTTGTATTCGTGATGGGCTGCTCCCTTTTCTAGAGAGCAGCCACTCTTTTAGCACTTGGCCTCTTCAGTAGCAATAAACAGTCATCACCATCCCACCCCATCCAACCCACAAATAAGAGGGTGACAAAAGAAAAATTAAGCTGGTATGCAATGAAAAACAAGTGTCATTTTGTACAGATTTAAACTAGGTATACAAGAACCTAGCCATCAAGAATAGAAGTTGAAAATACAGTTTGGGGAGTGAAGTCTGGTAAAAATAATGTAAATTTGTGCTGCCTTTCTATAAGTGTGTGTTCTACCTCAAATAAACAGCAGAAAAGTCTCTAAGATTCATAAGGCTAGGATAAGCATCAAATCCAATTATACCTAATTGACATAATGCCTAGCACTCCCTCAATTCATGTAAGCTATCAGTGTTTTTATTATAATCATATTAATTCAGTAATAATCATCATGATTGTAAAGCACTAACCTAAACAAATACGCTTTAACTCTGTGAATTGGCAGATGGTGGATTTGAAAGGCACCATGTATTCCTCAGTCTCAAAATATCTGCTCCAATACAGATCTAACAAAATGATTGGTATTCTAGATTTGATACTGAAGCCATTGGTCCTTGGGACATTTATCCATTTACTTTATTTCTGGAGTGTCTACTATATGTAAGCTACCATTTTTGAACACTATCTTGGCAGTACTTACCCCATATTAGTGAGTTAAAAAATACATATATATATGTGTATATATATATATATATATATATATATATATATATATATATATAGCTTACCTTATGCAACAAAATATTTAACAGACTGTCAAAGACGATGAAGTTGAATGTCCTGAAACAAGGACACAAAGAGGTTATATAGGGGGAAAAATCATTCATTTCCTACAGCTCTAAGATACAGTGACCACAAAGAAAATAAAATCATCATCCAGAAAAAATTACATTAAGCTAAAGACAGCTACATGGACAAATATACATGTTTCCTTCACTTTCAAAATGTCTTTCTTTTAGATGAAATGAATCACTAAGTAGGGAGTATATTTTCCACTTCAGAGAAATACCTTCAGGTTTTGAGTCAGGCACCCTCCCATCTAAAATCTCCCAAATGTGACCTGAGGCAGTCATACCCATCAGATGATTCTACACATACCCTTTAGGAATAATATAATACCAACAATAGCAACATTCAAAGGTCCAGACATCTGGTAAGGGAAGAGAATCTACAAGTAAAAAGAGCTCTAAAATTATTCACTAACAAGAATTTCTATTATTGAGCACTATTAGGATATTACCTGCCTGAAGTTAGGGATCTAAGCCAGACAGTGTCTTGAAATCTCTCCAAGAGCTAAAATATACAAATCAATGTTGACAGTCACTATAAAATGTAAAGAAAAATAAATGTACTGAAACTTGCAGTATTAGAAAGTAAAACTGAACAATCTGCTAGAAATATAGATGTGATCCAATATAGTTTGGCCAGCCAAACCGCTTGGATTAAATCATATATTAACGAGAGTAGAAGCATGATGTTTTTGGGTTTTTTTTTGTTTTTTTGTTGTTTTGTTTTGTTTTGTTTTGTGGTACGCGGGCCTCTCACTGTTGTGGCCTCTCCCGTTGCGGAGCACAGGCTCCGGACGCGCAAGCTCAGTGGCCATGGCTCACGGGCCCATCCGCTCCGTGGCATGTGGGATCCTCCCGGACCGGGGCACGAACCCGTGTCCCCTGCATCGACAGGCGGACTCCCAACCACTGTGCCACCAGTGAAGCCCTTGGTTTTGTTTTAATTAAGCCAGGTAGAGTGACCATGAAAGTTAAAAAAAAAAAATCTATTCTTTGATTAAACGGAATTTCATAACTGAGGTTACATTCCCCTTGAAGTAGCCTAGGATTTGGATTATATTGAGTTTTAGTCTGGGATTATATGGGCTGAAAGAATTTGCCTAAAATTTGAGCTGGGAAAAATTCCAATATGCAGTCAAAGTTCAGGGATATTAAATTCAGTAGACAGAGAAGAAGTAGCAGAGCCTTATTAACATCTCATGTTGGAGGTTAGGCATGGTACATACCAATCATGCTGCTGCCTGCCGAAGCTTCCCTACAACCATATTAAACTGCTAGTGCCTTTAAATCTCATTTATTTCCAGTTCAAAAAACATATGGCCATTTTGGTAGCAATCATAGTGAAAAATCTTTGCCCAAGCTTAAAAATTTTCTCATAGATATGAAATTACCAAATGTAAATCTCAGAAATAGAGAATCTCTTACAATCAGTCCATTCAGAACCAGACTTCAGCCAGCAGCAGGAAGTGGGATACACCAACTCTAGAATCACTTGCCCTGGGTGGCTTGGCAACAAACTCTTACAAATCTCTGACTCTAGTGATTGGACCAAATGCAAAAGAAGTTAGTGAAATTAGCTTTTGATATGGTTCTTGTTCTCAGGACTTAGACTGTGAGTAAAAGGCATCAGAAAGTACGTGACATTTTCTCTCCTAACACCAGAAAGACAAAAGTGTTAGCTACAAAGGGACATAGATTACATAGCATAGATGCAGGAAAACTGATTCAGTGCAGCCTTCTGATGGCTTGGGAGGATCATTATGGATTTTCAAATAAAGAATAATGTAGTTCTCATTTTTGAAAATAAAAGACATTGCTACAGAAAAAATATTAAGAAGTTCCAAGTTTCAAAAAAGTTTCTGTGTTAGTCTGAACCATAAAAATAGACGAAATCCTCTAAAAGTAATTCTGTAGAGATTTTAAAGCCTATCTAGGAGCCAGTGCATACAGGTCTACATTGAATTGTATGAATGTATATACGAACTTATATATATATGGATATATATGAACTTATATACATATATCTATGAACTTATATATACAAGATTTTCACAATCTAAAATAATTATTATTCTAATAATTTTTTATGAAAAAAGCCTATTGGCAGTCCAAAGACATTTAAGAAACTTCCCAAATTATACCATCATATTTAAATTTAATATGAAACAATTGATTAAAAGATAGGTAATTTGACAAATAGACAAATTGTTACAGTGTACTTACGAAAATCCTTCTAGAAAAGCTGGTACCCAATATTAATCTTAGGTAGTTATCAAATTAAACTGTGGCTTTAGGTTGAAAAATGAAAGAGTGTAAAGTATCATTATAATATTACAGATATAACTAAATGTAAGAGAGTAATAATATTAATGGCATAGATTTTGAATCTTCTCCAAACAAAATTCAGCAATATGTAGAAAGAATTGAACATCATGACTAAGTGGGTCTTATTCCAAGGATGCAAAGGAGGTTTGATTTTTTAAGGTAAAATTGACAAGTAAAGTTATATTAGTTTCAGGTGTACAACATAATGATTCGCTATTTGTATATATTGCAAAATGATCACCACAATAAATCTAGTTAACATTCATCACCATACATAATTATACATGTTTTATGTGGTCTGATTAGAACTTTAAGATCTATTCTCTTAGCAACTTTCAAATATGCAACTCAGTATTTTAATTATAGTCACCATGCTACACTAGGCAGTTTCAATTTTTGAAAATCAATCAGTGTATCCATCATATTAACGGGACAAAGAAGAGAGATTACATGATTATGTCAATCGATACAGGAAAAAATAGCAAAATTCGACAATTATTCATGACAAAAATTCTCAGAAGTATCAAAAGAGAAAGGGAATTTCCTAAATATGATAAAGTGTATCTACTGAAATCCTGCAGCTAACACTATATTTAATGTTAAAAACTGAGTAATTTTCCATTACTGTTGGCAACAAGGCAAGAAGGTCTAATATAACCACTCTTATTGAGCAAAGTTCTGGAAGTTCTAGCCAATTAAATCTAGGGGATAAAAAGGGAATAAAAGGCATTTAAAGTCCAAAAGGGAAAAAAGTGCATTTTGTATATTTATGGATAAATGAGTTCATTAAGGTCATATGATACAAGATAAATAAACAAAAATCAATTACATTTCAGTAATCTAGCAATGAAAACATGAACACTAAAATTTAAAAATCTATGCCATTTACATCTGCTAAAAACTGTTATGCCTAGGGCTTCCCTGGTGGCGCAGTGGTTGAGAGTCCGCCTGCTGATTCAGGGGACATGGGTTCGTGCCCCGGTCCGGGAGGATCCCACATGCCATGGAGAGGCTGGGCCCGTGAGCCATGGCAGCTGAGCCTGCACGTCCTGAGCCTGTGCTCCGCAACGGGAGAGGCCACGACAGTGAGAGGCCCGTGTACCGCAAAAAAAAAAAAAAAAAAACCTGTTATGCCTAAATGCATGTGTAATCAATCACGTGTGGTATTCTTATGGTGAAAACTATAAACTGCTAATGAAAAATCCAATAAGAGCAAAATAATTGTGGAGACATGCCATATATTTATGGGTTGGAAGATGCAACAAAGTAAAGATATCAGTTCCCCTCAAATTGATATTTATGTTTAATGTAATTGCTGTCAACATCCCAGCAAGATTTATGGTTGATATAGACAAGATTGTTCTAAAATTTATCTGGAAAGCCAAAGAAACTAGAATGATTAAAATAATTTTGAAAAATAAAATGATGAATGTTCAGTCTATCTGATTGGAAGGCATTATATAGCTGACATAACCAAGATTGTATGGTATAAGTGGGGGCATAGATTCATAAATCAATGGAATAGAAAGGAGAATCCACAAATAGACCAAGGCAAATATACAACCTGATTTTTTATTTCCTTTTAAATAAGTATTTTTAGGAAAATTTTAGATTCACAGTAAAATTGCTAATATAGTACAGAAAGTTCCCATTTACACACTCAGTTCCCCTATTATTAATATCTTACATTATCATGGTACATTTGTTACAATTCAACAACCAATATTGATATATTATTATTAATTTAAGCCCACACTTTAATCAGATTCTCTTAATTTTACTTTGTGTTCTTTTTCTCTTCTGGGATCCTAGCAAGGGTATGATATTACATTTCATAATTATGCTTCCTGAGACTCTTCTTGGCTAAGACAGTTTCTCAAACTTTCATGATTTTTGATAACCTTAGCAATTTGGAAAAGTACAGGTCAGATATTTTGCAGAGTGTCCCTCATTTGGATTTAATGATCTTTTTCTTATGATTACACTGGAGTTACATGTTTTGGGGAGGAATATCAAAGAGTTAAAGTGCCATTTTCATCACATCATGTCAAGAATATATACAGTCAATATGATTTTCCACTGTTAACCTAACTCATCTGGCTGAGAAATTGATTCTCAGGTTCTTAAACTATAAAATGACTCTTTTTATCTCTGTTTTTGTACTATATTATTTGCAAAGAAGTCACAGTGTGCAACACCCACTTAATGAGTATGGAGTTATGCTCTCCTTCTTTCTGGGTGGAATATATACATAAATTACTTGAAATTCTTCTGCACAGATTTGTCTTTTCTACACTGCTTATTTAGATATTCAATCACTTATTTCTAACAGTATGAACTTGGATATTTTGTACCCTAGGTTGTAATCCGATACTAATTCATTTATCTTGTTGCTCAAATTGCTCTAACTCTCCCATTGGAAGCTCTTTCAGTAAAGCCTTGTGTTTTGTTGTCATTGCTGTTGTTGTTTTGACATACACCAATCATTGTGAAATTTTTGGTTGATTTGTTGCTTTTTTGAGAATTTCTTTACTTTCAAATACTATGAGATGCCCCAGGCTCCTACTGTGTATTTCCTGCTCCAGTAATAAGCAACCATTTCTCCACGTAGCTGCTTTTAATAAACAATAGTATTAGAAACCAAGAACCCTGTGTTAGATGTGCTTGTTGCACCTGGTATACCATTGCTTCTAGACCCTCTCAGCTGATGTAGCAAGAAAATATGTGTGTACATAAAGCCAATGTATATACACATATGTATAAATGTAACCATCTGTATGTAGCCATCTGTATCTATATTAAGCTCAATGGGGGTTTATACTGATGTCACAAACTTGAGTTAATTTCTACATGGATTATTCTAGACTCTTTCCTTTGCTGATTTGTAACCTCTCATTCCAACAGTGATAAATTTGGCCTCCACCACCTGCCATAAAAAAAAAAATCTGAATGTTGTCTTTTCATCTTGTTTATGGTTTCCTTTGCTGTGCAAAAGCTTTTAAGTTTAATTAGGTCCCATTTGTTTATTTTTGTTTTTATTTTCATTACTCTAGGAGGTGGGTCAAAAGAGATCTACTGTTGGTGGAATGTAAATTGATACAGCCACTATGGAGAACAGTATGGAGGTTCCTTAAGAAACTAAAACTAGAACTACCATATGACCCAGCAATCCCACTACTGGGCATATACCCTGAGAAAACCATAATTCAAAAGGACACATGTTCTAGTTCTGTGAAAAATGCCAGTGGTAGTTTGATAGGGATTGCATTGAATCTGTAGATTGCTTTGGGTAGTAGAGTCATTTTCACAATGTTGATTCTTCCAATCCAAGAACATGGTATATCTCTCCATCTATTTGTGTCATCTTTAATTTCTTTCACCGGTATCTTATAATTTTCTACATACAGGTCTTTTGTCTCCTTAGGTAGGTTTATTCCTAGATATTTTATTCTTTTTGTTGCAATGGTAAATGGGAGTGTTGTCTTAATTTCACTTTCAGATTTTTCATCATTAGTGTATAGGAATGCCAGAGATTTCTGTGCATTAATTTTGTATCCTGCTACTTTACCAAATTCATTGATTAGCTGTAGTAGTTTTCTGGTAGCATCTTTAGGATTCTCTATGTATAGTATCCTGTCATCTGCAAACAGTAACAGCTTTACTTCTTCTTTTCTGATTTGGTTTCCTTTTATTTCTTTTTCTTCCCTGATTGCTATGACTAAATCTTCCAAAACAAAAAATTTCACAATTTGTATGGAAACACAAAAGACCCCGAATAGCCAAAGCAATCTAGAGAATGAAAAACGGAGCTGGAGGAATCAGGCTCCCTGACTTCAGACTATACTACAAAGCTACAGTAATCAAGATGGTATGGTACTGGCACAAAAACAGAAAGATAGATCAATGGAACAGGATAGAAAGCCCAGAGATAAACCCACATACATATGGTCACCTTATCTTTGATAAGGGAGACAAGAATATAAATATACAGTGGAGAAAAGACATCCTTTTCAATAAGTGGTGCTGGAAAAACTGAACAGATACATGTAAAAGTTTGAAATTAGAACACTCCCTAGCACCATACACAAAAATAAACTCAAAATGGATTAAAGACCTAAATGTAAGGCCAGACATTATCAACCTCTTAGAGGAAAACATAGGCAGAGCACTCTATGACATAAATCACAGCAAGATCCTTTTTGACCCACCTCCTAGAGAAATGGAAATAAAAACAAAAATAAACAAATGGGACCTAATGAAACTTCAAAGCTTTTGCACATCAAAGGAAACCATAAACAAGATGAAAAGACAACCCTCAGAATGGGAGAAAATATTTGCAAATGAAGTAACTGACAAAGGATTAGTCTCCAAAATTTACAAGCAGCTCATGCAGCTCAATATCAAAAAAACAAACAACCCAATCCAACAATGGGCAGAAGACCTAAATAGACATTTCTCCAAAGAAGATATGCAGATTGCCAACAGACACATGAATGAATGCTCAACATAATTAATCATCAGAGAAATGCAAATCAAAACTACAATGAGATATTATCTCACACCAGTCAGAATGGCCATCATCAAAAAATCTAGAAACAATAAATGCTGGAGAGGGTGTGGAGAAAAGGGAACCCTCTTGCAATGTTGGTGGGAATGTAAATTGATACAGTCACTATGGAGAACAGTATGGAGGTTCCTTAAAAAACTAAAAATAGAACTACCATACAACCCAGCATTCCCACTACTGGGCATATACCCTGAGAAAACCATAATTCAAAAGGAGTCATGTACAAAAATGTTCATTGCAGCTCTATTTACAATAGCCAGGACATGGAAGCAACATAAGTGTCCATCAACAGATGAATGGATAAAGAAGATGTGGCACATATATACCATGGAATATTACTCAGCCATAAAAAGAAATTAAATTCAGTTATTTGGAGTTGGGTAGATGGACTTAGAGTCTGTCATACAGAGTGAAGTAAGTCAGAAACAGGAAAACAAGTACCATATGCTAACACATATATGTGGAATCTAAAAAAGCAAAAACAAAAACAAATGAGTCTGGAGAACCTAGGGGCAGGACAGGAATAAAGACGCAGACATAGAGAATGTAGTTGAGGACATGGGGAGGGGGAAGGGTAAGCTGTGACAAAGTGAGAGAGTGGCATGGACATATATACGCTACCAAATGTAAAATAGGTAGTTAGTGGGAAACAGCTGCATAGCACAGGGAGATCAGCTCGGTGCTTTGTTGACCAACTAGAGGGATGGGATAGGGAGGGTGGGAGAGAGGGAGATGCAAGAGGGAAGAGATATGGGAACATATGTATATATATAACTGATTCACTTTGTTATAAGGCAGAAACTAACACACCATTGTAAAGCAATTGTACTCCAATAAAGATGTTAAAAAAAAAAGACTCATGTACCCCAATGTTCATTGCAGCACTATTTACAATAGCCAGGACATGAAAACAACCTAATGTTCAACAATGACAGATAGATGGATAAAGAAGATGTGGTACATATATATAATGGAATATTACTCAGCCATAAGAAGGAATGAAATTGCATCATTTGTAGAGATGTGCATGGACCTAGAATCTGTCATCCAGAGTGAAGTAAGCCAGAAAGAAAGACAAATATTGTATATTAATGCATTTATGTGGAATCTAGAAAAATGGTACAGATGAACCTCTTTGTAAGGCAGGAATAGAGATGCAAACATAGAGAATGGACATGTGGACACAGTAGGGGGAAGGAGAAGGTGGGACAAACTGGGAGATTAGGTTTGACATAAATAGACTACCATGTGTAAAATAAATAGCTAGTGGGAACCTGCTGTATAGCACAGGGAGCTCAGTTTGGTGCTCTGTGTTGATCTAAATGGGTGGGATGTGGGGTGGGTGGGAGGGAGGTCCAAGAGGGAGGGGATATAGATATACATACAGCTGATTCACTTCATTGTACAGCAGAAACTAACACAACATTGTAAAACAATTTTACTCCAGAAAAATAATAAAAAATAAAGATTTCAGGCATCAAAAATAAATCTGCCATTCATTTATATAATTGTTTCATTACAAGATACAGGTATAGAAGTATAAAAATTGTTAACTTGTAACCCTATGGGAAACAATTTCATAAATATAGTATTTGTTCAGTTTCTTTTGCCTTTAGTCTTACAAACAGCACTCATTTCTAAAATTACTTATGCCAGCAACTTTCCCTCCCGCCCTCTTCAGCAAGGCTGTATCATTCATTGGTAATATAGTTAGATTGTTTCATAACCCTCTTCATTCTATCCTGGATTTCTAGACCTTCTTTATTTATTCCTTTGAATAGCTTCCTTTCTTTATGTAGATTAAATTTTTTGAACAATATAATTTTCCTACTTCTTGAATAACTTTGACATGTCTTCCAGGGCAGGTCTGCTGAGAGTGAATTTCCTCACTTTAAGTTCATTTCTCTTTCACTTTTGAAGGATTATTTCACAAGATACAGAATGCTAGTTTGGCAGATGTTTTTTTTTCTTTCAACACTTCAAATATTTCATTCCACACTCTTCTTGCATGCATGGTTTCTTAATAAGAGTCGGTCTATTGTAATTCTTTTGTTGATCCTCTATAGATATATTTTCGCTTTGCCTTCCCTAAAGATTTTTTTTTGTATTTTTTTTTAAATTTTAATAGGATATGCTTAGGTATAGTGTGGTGATGTCATTGTCATTGTTATTTATCCTGGCTGGTTTTCTATGAGTTTCCTGGGTCTCTGGTTTGGTGTCTGTTACTAATTTCAAATATTATTGACCATTATTACTTCAAATATTTCTTCAACTCTGTTCTTTCTTTTGTCTCCTCTGGTATTTCAAGTATACATATTTCACAAATTTTAAAATCATTCAGAGATCTTGGATGCTCTGTTCTATGTTGGTTTTTTTTTTTAAATTTTACTCTTGCATTTCAGTTGGGATGTTTCTGTAGACTTTGAAGCTTACTGATTCTTTACTCAGCTGTGTCCCACTACTGATGAGTGCAACAAAGGAAATTTTCATTTGTATTAAAATTATTTTCATTTCTAGAATATACCTTGGCTTTTTCTCAGAGTTTTTATTTCTCTATTTATATTATTCACCTGTTATTGCATGTTGTCTACTTTTATACATTAGTGCCTTTAACATATTAATCATAGCTATTTAAAGTTTCCTGTCTGATAATTCCAAAATTTATGTCACTTTTATTTGCTTCTGATATTTGCGTTTTATCTTAACAGTATGATTTTTTTTCCTTGCTTTTTTGAATGTCTCATAATTTTTCTGTAAGTCTGACATGATGTTTTGTGTTATAGGAACTGATATCAATAGTCATTTAATGTGAGGTTTTATGTTTATATAGCTAGAGTTTAGTATGTGTTTAACATTTTCTATGGCTATAGGTGCCAGAAGTTTCAAATTTCTCTGTTATGCTTGTTTTTGTCTCTCTTCTTTACTTTGGGTTTTCCTAAATATTCCTGCTTAGAGAAAGTCTGAGTCTTGCAGTATTTTTTATTTTAATCCATTGTTATACTGGAGCCCTGCTGGTTTAGTAGTTAGCTGTGGGATTCAGGAATTATTCTATAATATTGTGGTTAAATCTCAGTCTTTTAGTGGGTCTTTGTATCTGGACTGTGTCTTTTGAAAGTGTTTTTCTAGTAGTATAGCTTCTCCCCACTTAAGAAAGATAGTAAATCCAGAGGGGACTAGAATGGGATGAATGCCTTTCTTGAGCTTGGATAAGACTGGTAAACTTGTTTTCCCGGGTGAGGGGGCCTTTGTTATAGACAATGATCTGGACATATTTCACAGTGATTACTCTTCCCTGTCCTCACCAATACCATGAGGGGATCTTTCTTGAATCCTGAGAACATGGTGGGGTTCCCAGAAGTAAAACCCAAGAAACTGCAGCCTGAAGTAATTTCTCTAGATAATTCATACTCATCCTCTAGCAATTCATCAAAAGTACCATTTATGTGTTACTACAAGTTTATGTCTCTAGTAGCTTCTATCCTAGATATGTAAATCTTGGTGTGACACTATGGATTTGCCTTTCTATCTATATTTTAGGGTTGTGGTTCTTCTGAATCCTCACCCCTCTAAGAAGTCTAAGAAAAGTCACTGATTTTCAGTATGTTCAGTTAGTTTATTTGTTTGGCCATAAGGGCAGAGTGGCAACTTCCAAGCTCTTAACATGTCTGAGCTGAAACCAGAAGTCCTACCCAATTGACTTTGGACAAAAATAAAAAGAAACTCAGTAGAGAAAGGATAGACATTTCAACCAATGGTCCTGGAACAAGTGGATATTTATATGCAAAATATTGACTTCATTCTCACATCTTACACAAAAAATTGACTCAAAGTGAATTATGGACTTAAATGGAAAAGTAAAACCTATGAAACTCTTGGAAAAAATAGGAGAAAATATTTGTTATCTAGAGCTAAACAAAAACGTCTTGGCACCAAAAGTATGATCTATAAAAAGAAAAACTGTAAATTGGTCTCCAGTAAGTTATAAACTTTAGCTCTTAAGAGGATGAAAAGATAAGCTGAATACTAGAATTTTCAATCAACATAGTCATCAAATGACTAATGTCTAGAGTATATAGAGAACTTTCAAAACACGACAGTTGATAAGAACCAACAATCCAATTAGAAAATGGGCAAAAGTCATGAAAATACATTTTGCTGAATAAAATATACATATGTAAATTAAGCATGTGAAAAGACATTCGACATCATTAGTCATATGAGAAATGCAAGTTAAAACCACAATATGATGTCACTGCATGTCTATGAGAGTAGCTAAAATAAAATGGTGACAACAACAAAAATTTGCGAGGATCTAAGGAAACTAGATCACTCATGCATTGCTGGTGGGAATGTAAAATGGTACAGCTGTTCTTGAAAATATCTTGGAAGTTTCTTTAAAAAGCAAAGCATGTGGGCTTCCCTGGTGGCGCAGTGGTTGAGAGTCTGCCTGCCGATGCAGGGGACACGGGTTCGTGCCCCAGTCCGGGAAGATCCCACATGCGGCGGAGCGGCTAGGCCAGTGGGCCATGGCCACTGGGCCTGTGCGTCCGGAGTCTGTGCTCCGCAATGGGAAAGGCCACAGCAGTGAGAGGCCCGCATACTGCAAAAAAAGAAAATAAAAGCAAAGCATGCAATTTTCATAGAACCCATCAGTTGTACTCCTGTACTTTTATTCCATAGAAATGAAAATTATGCTTTTACACACAAAAACATGTACACAAATGTTTATGTCAGCTGTATTTATAATAGCCTCAAACTAGATGTCCTTCAACAGGTGATTGACTAAACAAACTGTGGTATATCCACACCATGGAATACTACCTGGCAATAACAAGGAATAATCTATTGATACACATACAACTTAGATGAATGTCCAGAAAATTTTGCTGAATGAAAACAAAAGCCAATACCAAAAGGTTACATACTATATTATTCAATTGACAGAACATTAGTGGAATGGCAAACTTATAGAAAACAGATTAGAACTGGAGAACAGATGACAGGGATTAAGGATGGGGTAGGAGGTGAAGGGGACTGGTGTGGCTATAGAATGACAACTTGGGGGTTTTGTGGTGATGGAACTTTTCTGTATCTTGACTGTATCAACGCCAATATTCTGTAATATTTTATTATCTTTTTACAAGATGTTATTATTGGGGAGAATGGGTAAAACGTCCATAGAATCTTTCTATTATTTCTTAAAACTTCGGATGAATCAACAGTTATCTCAAAACGAAAATGCTTGACTAAATTTTTTCTAATAAAGTTATTTTTCACTATCACTTTATTTTTATTTCTGTAAATTATTTGGAAAAAGAAGATTCACTGGATCCAGAGGGTAAATGGCAATGACTACTTTTCCTGATATACTGTATGATATAAAATGAAATATCCAATGTGAAATAGGCTATAGTGATTTTATTGCACAAGCTGTGTCATTAAGAACTTACAATGGTATTTACAGAAATAGTTTTTTCTTTAATGTCATTGACTGAAGCTGCTATATTTATATAGACGTTTCTTTATAGATGTTGTGAGATATTATCACTTCTTAGGACTACAATTGAAGCCAGTAGAATGAAATATTTTTCTAAATCATAATCTACAAAGAAGAGAGTATACACATTATCAGTTATGAATAGTGATTCCCATGTCAATGACTGACAAGAGTGTTATTTGAATATTGCTTTCTGGAATGTTCAATTATTTATTGTCATGTATTTGCTACCTAGAGGCACAAATGAATCAGAATTCCTTTACATAAGTTAAGTAATGCAAATACTCTTTAGAGTACATGAACTATTATATTTCTCAGTCATAAAATTGCCTTCAGGCTCTAGGTCAATCATCTTGCATGGAAAATTTTGTTGTGATATGCAGGAGGCATCACATCTGTTTCTTTGCTTAAAACACAAGAGGTAGTTGCTATATTAAATAAAATACATTTAAATTATTGATAGCCTGAAAATTTCCTAGTGTAATACTTCCCATAGTCTGAGACCACTTCTCATTTTTTATTTAAATGTAAATTATACAGAGTTAACCTGAATGCAGAATCATATGAGCCTGTTACTTTGTCACTTCTGGACACAATGAATCATAGAATTTTGATACTGTAAATATCAACTCACAGATAATAATTTAGTCCAAAACCCTTATTTGATCAAGAGGGAAGCTGAGTGTGAGGGCTTATGTAACTTGTGCAAAGCCCCAGAATTGGCAGAGTAAGAAGAGAACTAGATCATAAAGAAAGGGTACAGTTTACATCATTAATGTGGTACATTGCAGAAATTTTTACACCTCTTTATGCCATGAAACTAAATAGCAAAAGGGAATCTTGTTGCTCACAATAATTTCACTATCAATTTAGACTTCATTTAAAACGATTTCCTAGAACCCCATATGGTTATAATATATTCCCTTTAAATGTGCTTCTATAGTCCTCTTATTTGGAAATCCAGCATGTAAAACAGATTTTTTTTTTAAAGAGCTGCTTTGCTCACTTTCGTAATCTTCATCAGACAAGTCCTTGAGGGAGAATCCATGAAATCTTTGGTTCTCCTCTTAGCACAATTTGAAAACTACTGATCTGTATTATTAAGCAATAAAAGGGCATATTAAAATTCAGCCTTAATAAAGGCAATGATCATGCATTCTATGAAGATGTAGCTTAAAATAATATAGATTAACATAGACTTTGATGACTGGAAATTCAGAGCATGGTTCATTTATTTCTAGTGACCTGTCCAAGGACTAGGGTAGGACTCAGAAACAGGTCGCAAATGTGCATACCAGTTACAGAGCCCTCTTCTTTCCTGTGTATAAGGCCTGCAAGAAGATATAGAAGAGGACGTAATGGTTCCAGATGAGTGGGTCACGTAGAAGGTGCTCCACCTTTCAAACAGATTCCTCCACATGTACTTAAAACTGAAAGTCACTTGTGTCATTAATCTTCTCTTTTAATTTAAACACCATTCTGTGCGATAAGAGAATTAATTGTATTATATTTATTAGTTGAAAAATGGTTTTCCCTCATACTTGAGAATTACTTAAAGCCAAAGAATTATGTAAGTTGACTTTGTAGCCATAGCACATGGACTAAAATATGCAAAGAAAGAAAATCAATTAATGAAAGAAAAAATTGAGCAGTAAAATAAAAATGTCAGGGTTTATTATTCAGATAATATACATATAAGGTTTTATAGATATTGAATCATTTGTACTCAGCAGTCAGCATGTAGTATATCTGTGACTTCCTTCCCCAATCTAGGACAAACCTCATTGATTTTCCATGAAACTGTTAACATAAATCACAACTTTTAGAAGACTTTGCTTTTGACATAAATATAAAAGTCTCTGTTGGCTAATAAATATGCTAGAGTTGAACCTCTAGCTTACTGGGTTCAAGTAAAATCTGACTTGAAGTGATCACTGATATCTTTCTTTTAAATAAGTGTTTAGTGAAGTAATATTAATCTGTGTATTTAAGCATGTGTGTCAATATGTGGAGCTGCTGCATTTAAAAATCATCACCCAGGAGGAGGCAAGCAGGAATGCTAATTCTATGCTATTGTAAAATCTGTCATGTCTCTGTATATTAGCTTAGCTACAGAAAAACGGGGAAATCTTTGTTCCCAATTCATGGATGACATATTTTGTGAATACCTATTATGTGACAGACTTCATGCTGAATGCTGAGAAAAAAAAACAAAACAAAATAAAACTGGCTCATAGAGGAAGGTCCATGTTATTTGCTAAATAAATAAATATTTAAAGAGGCTGAAAATGATTAAGGCTTTCATAGCTTAAAGGGAATAAGTTTTATTCAGTTAATATTTTGTTGAATAAGTAATACATAATATGATAATGCTTTGCTAATATAATAGGTTCTTGTATCAATATTCAATTAAGAAAAGAGTCACATTGAAGGCTGGGACAAGCTTGGCTTAAATAGTTGGGAAACATGCTTGCACTAGTAGAGGAGAACATGAGGGCAAAGGAAAGAGTAACAGAGATGAGATAATTATTAAACTTTGTTTCAAAGGGTAGCCCCACAATTGTAGTGAATACCACCAGAAAAGCCAAATGTTGATGGTATCTGGCCAAGCCTTGCCTCAAGCATCTTTTTAACTAGTTAAGGAAACAGAAGGCATATATATATTATAATATATATATAATATTATATATATATATAACATATAATATATGTATAATATATGTATAATGTTATATATATAATATATATATATATTTCTTCATAACAATGCAACTTATAGAATGTTAAGTACTCTAACATAGCAGTGCGATGTGTAGAGTGTTAAGCACTAGTAGTGAGGTTGAAAACATCTATGCTTCAGAGAATTACAGGCTGAGAGGGTATGGTCTAAACATTTAGACAAATTTCACTGGGTTATTCTTTCATTAATTCACCATTTATTAAGCACATACTTTTGTGCCAAATATAGAATCTAAATAATAATGCATTTACACATTTCCTATCTTATGTAAACTCAGAGTTTGTGGGATGAATGTTTGGAAAAATAACAGATTAATGCAATGCAGTAATGTAAGCACCATGAAAAGGGGAAAAATAGGTTGCTAGAGGAAAAAATAAAGTAGTCATGCAACTCAGGATTTGGGAAGCATGGAAAGTTTTTCCATGGGAAGGGACATATACATTGGGACCTAATATAAGGGTAAAAGTAGGAGATGATATGGTGTACAGACTGTTGTAAATGTAACTAATTCTGAAAATAAAGGCCCAGATTATAAGGAGAAAGCTTAGGTCATTTGAAGAACTGTAAGAAATTCAGTATAATTTATATGGGTTGTCTCACTTATTTTTTAACCACAAATATATTAAAAATAAAAGACAGAGGGATGATAGATGATCAACTGATAGATATTATCCACATTTTGCAGATGAGGAAAATGAGGTTTAGGGAAATTTTTAAAAAGTTCTCTAAGTCATAATAGAAAGTATCAGAGGTAGGATTTGAACCCTGGTCATCTAGTTTAGAAAACTTGAGTTCCTAACAATGCCAGTGTTTTTCAAACACAGATAGAAACCTTCATTTTACAATTATTCTAAAAATCCAAATTTAGACAATATACCAATTTTTACAATCTCAGCTGTATATGTTACTCTATGAAGAGTCTGCAAATTTTCATAAGGACATTGGCAAAATATTTAATGATTCTAAAGTAGGAAATGTTTTGCAATTCAAAATGATCTCAAGGATATAATTTGAAGAAACTTACTGAACAGGGGAAAATGGGAAACCAAAAAAATGTATTAGAAAGTTGTTTTAGAAATCCAGGTAAAAAGAGACGGGCGTGAGCCGCAGCTGAAAGCGCGGACCCCAGAGATGGGCATGGGACGCTGGGGCTGCTGCCGCCACCGCGACGCCTGTGTACGAGCTCAGGTCACTGTCCACGCCCCCCTTCCGGGGAGCCTGTGCAGCCCGTCACTGCCGGTGTCCCGGGATCCAAGAACGGCTTCCCTGGGAGAACGCACAGCGCGCCTCAGGCTGGTGCAACGTCACAGCCATCCTCTGCCGCTGCAGGCTCCACCCGCACTCGCCCCTCCCTGCCCCCCGATCTGAGTGAGCCAGAGTCCCCGAAGCGGCTGCTCCTTTAACCCTGTCCTGACTGAGCAAAGAACAGACGCCCTCCAGCGACCTACATGGAGAGGTGGGGCCAAATCCAAAGCTGAGACAAGGGAACTGTGAGAACAAAGAAGAGAAAGGGAAATCTCTCCCAGCAGCCTCAGGATCAGCGGATTAAAGCTCCACAATCAACTTGATGTACCCTGCATCTGTGGAATACATGAATAGACAACGAATCATCCCAAATTGAGGAGCCAGGAGTCAGTGCTGTACCTCTGAGGTGGGAGAGCCAACTTCAGGACACTGGTCCACAAGAGACCTCCCAGGTCCACATAATATCCAAGGCGAAAATCTTCCAGAGATCTCCATCTCAACACCAGCACCGAGCTTCACTCAACGACCAGCAAGCTACAGTGCTGGATACCCTATGCCAAACAACTAGCAAGACAGGAACACAACGCCACCCATTAGCAGAGAGGCTGCCTAAAATAATAAAAAGTCCACAGACACCCCAAAACACACCACCAGACGTGGACCTGCCCACCAGAAAGACAAGATCCAGCCTCATCCACCAGAACACAGGCACCAGTCCCCTCTACCAGGAAGCCTAAACAACCCACTAAACCAAACTTAGCCACTGGGGACAGACACCAAAAACAACAGGAACTACGAACTTGCAGCTGCAAAAAGGAGACCCCAAACACAGTAAGATAAGCAAAATGAGAAGAGAGAAAACCACACAGCAGGAGAAGGAGCAAGATAAAAACCCACCAGACCTAACAAATGAAGAGGAAATAGGCAGTCTACCTGAAAAAGAATTCAGAATAATGATAGTAAAGATGATCCAAGATTCTATTTCCAAGATCCAAAACCTTGGAAATAGAATAGACAAAATGCAAGAAACAGTTAACAAGGACCTAGAAGAACTAAAGATGAATCAAGCATCGATTAAAAACACAATAAATGAAATGAAAAATACTCTAGATGGGATCAATAGCAGAATAACTGAGGCAGAAGAACGGATAGGTGAGGTGGAAGATAAAATAGTGGAAATAACTGCTGCAGAGCAAAATAAAGAAAAAAGAATGAAAAGAACAGAGGACAGTCTCAGAGACCTCTGGGACAACATTAAACACACCAACATTCGAATTATAGGGGTTCCAGAAGAAGAAGAGAAAAAGAAAGGGACTGAGAAAATATTTGAAGAGATTATAGTTGAAAACTTCCCTAATATAGGAAAGGAAATAGTTAATCAAGTCCAGGAGGCACAGAGAGTCCCACACAGAATAAATCCAAGGAGAAATACACCAAGACACATATTAATCAAACTGTCAAAAATTAAACACAAAGAAATCATATTAAAAGCAGCAAGGCAAAAACAACAAATAACACACAAGGGAATCCCCATCAGGTTAACAGCTGATCTCTCAGCAGAAACTCTACAAGCCAGAAGGGAGTGGCAGAACATAATTAAAGTGATGAAGGAGAAAAACCTGCAACCAAGATTACTCTACCCAGCAAGGATCTCATTCAGATTTGACAGAGAAATTAAAACCTTTACAGGCAAGCAAATGCTGAGAGAGTTCAGCACCACAAAACCAGCTTTACAACAAATGCTAAAGGAATTTCTCTAGGCAGGAAACACAACAGAAGGAAAATACCTACAATAACGAACCCAAAACAATTAAGGAAATGGGAATGGGAACATGCATATCAATAATTACCTTAAATGTAAATGGACTAAATGCTCCCACCAAAAGACACAGATTGGCTGAATGGATACAAAAACAAGACCCATATATATGCTGTCTACAAGAGACCCACTTCAGACCTAGAGACACATACAGATTGAAAGTAAAGGGATGGAAAAAGATATTCCATGCAAATGGAAATCAAAAGAAAGCTGGAGTAGCAATTCTCATATCAGACAAAATAGACTTTAAAATAAAGACTATTAGAAGAGACAAAGAAGGACACTACATAATGATAAAGGGATCGATCCAAGAAGAAGATATAACAATTGTAAATATTTATGCACCCAACATAGGAGCACCTCAATACAAAAGGCAAATATTAACAGCCATAAAAGGGGAAATTGACAGTAACACACTCATAGTAGGGGACTTTAACACCCCACTTTCACCAATGGACAGATCATCCAAAATGAAAATAAATAAGGAAACACAAGCTTTAAATGATACATTAAACAAGATGGACTTAATTGATATTTATAGGACATTCCATCCAAAAACAACAGAATACACATTTTTCTCAAGTGCTCATGGAACATTCTCCAGGATAGATCATATCTTGGGTCACAAATCAAGCCTTGGTAAATTTAAGAAAATTGAAATTGTATCAAGTATCTTTTCTGACCACAATGCTATGAGACTAGACATCAATTACAGGAAGAGATCTGTAAAAAATACAAACACATGGAGGCTAAACAATACACTACTCAATAACGAAGTGATCACTGAAGAAATCAAAGAGGAAATCAAAAAATACCTAGAAACAAATGACAATGGAGACACGACGACCCAAAACCTATGGGACGCAGCAAAAGCAGTTCTAAGGGGGAAGTTTATAGCAATACAATCCCACCTTAAGAAACAGGAAACATCTCGAGTAAACAACCTGACCCTGCACCTAAAGCAATTAGAGAAAGAAGAAAAAAAACATCGAAAGTTAGCAGAAGGAAAGAAATCATAAAGACCAGATCAGAAATAAATGAAAAAGAAATGAAGGAAACGATAGCAAAGATCAATAAAACTAAAAGCTGGTTCTTTGAGAAGATAAACAAAATTGATAAACCATTAGCCAGACTCATCAAGAAAAAAAGGGAGAAGACTCAAATCAATAGAATTAGAAATGAAAAAGGAGAAGTAACAACTGACACTGCAGAAATACAAAGGATCATGAGAGATTACTACAAGCAACTTTATGCCAATAAAATGGACAACCTGGAAGAAATGGACAAACTCTTAGAAAAGCACAACGCTGCCAAGACTGACTCAGGAAGAAATAGAAAATATGAACAGACCAATCACAAGCACTGAAATTGAAACTGTGATTAAAAATCTTCCAACAAACAAAAGCCCAAGACCAGATGGCTTCACAGGCAAATTTTATCAAACATTTAGAGAAGAGCTAACACCTATACTTCTCAAACTCTTCCAAAATATAACAGAGGGAGGAACACTCCCAAACTCATTCTACGAGGTCACCATCACCTTGATACCAAAACCAGGCAAGGATGTCACAAAGAAAGAAAACTACAGGCCAATATCACTGATGAACATAGATGCAAAAATCCTCAACAAAATACTAGCAAACAGAATCCAACAGCACCTGAAAAGGATCATACACCATGATCAAGTGGGGTTTATTCCAGGAATGCAATGATTCTTCAATATATGCAAATCAATCAATGTGATACACCATATTAGCAAATTGAAGAATAAAAACCATATGATCATCTCAATAGATGCAGAGAAAGCTTTCGACAAAATTCAACACCCATTTATGATAAAAACCCTGCAGAAAGTAGGCATAGAGGGAACTTTCCTCAACATAATAAAGGCCATATATGACAAACCCACAGCCAGCATCGTCCTCAATGGTGAAAAACTGAAACCATTTCCACTAAGATCTGGAACAAGACAAGGCTGCCCACTCTCACCACTCTTATTCAACTTAGTTTTGGAAGTTTTAGCCACAGCAATCAGAGAAGAAAAGGAAATAAAAGGAATCCAAATTGGAAAAGAAGAAGTAAAGCTGTCACTGTTTGCAGATGACATGATACTATACATAGAGAATCCTAAAGATGCTACCAGAAAACTACTAGAGCTAATCACTGAATTTGGTAAAGTAGCAGGATACAAAATTAATGCACAGAAATCTCTGGCATTCCTGTACACTAATGATGAAAAATCTGAAAGCGAAATCAAGACAACACTCCCATTTACTATTGCAACAAAAAGAATAAAATATCTAGGAATAAACCTACCTAAGGAGACAAAAGACCTGCATGCAAAAAATTATAAGACAATGATGAAAGAAATTAAAGATGATACAAATAGATGGAGAGATATACCATGCTCCTGGATTGGAAGAATCAATATTGTGAAAATGACTCTACTACCCAAAGCAATCTACAGATTCAATGCAATCCCTATCAAACTACCACTGGCATTTTTCACAGAACTAGAACAAAAATTTTCAAAATTTGTTTGGAAAAACAAAAGAACCCGAATAGCCAAAGCAATCTTGAGAACGAAAAACGGACCTGGAGGAATCAGGCTCCCTGAGTTCAGACTATACTACAAAGCTACAGTAATCAAGACAGTGTTGTACTGGCACAATAACAGAAAGATAGATCAATATAACAGGATAGAAAGCCCAGAGATAAACCCATGCACATATGGTCAACTTATCTTTGATAAAGGAGGCAGGAATGTACAGTGGAGAAAGGACAGCCTCTTCAATAAGTGGTGCTGGGAAAACTGGACACGGACATGTAAAAGTATGAGATTAGATCATTCCCTAACACCATATACAAAAAGAAGCTCAAAATGGATTAAAGACCTAAATGTAAGGCCAGAAACTATCAAACTCTTAGAGGAAAACATAGGCAGAACACTCTATGACATAGATCACAGTAAGAACCTTTTGGACCCACCTCCTAGAGAAATGGAAATAAAAACAAAGATAAACAAATGGGACCTAATGAAACTTAAAATCTTTTGCACAGCAAAGGAAACCATAAAAAGACCAAAAGACAACCCTCAGAATGGGAGAAAATATTTGCAAATGAAGCAACTGACAAAGGATTAATCTCCAAAATTTTTAAGGAGCTCATGCAGCTCAATAGCAAAAAAACAAACAACCCAATCCAAAAATGGGCAGAAGACTTAAATAGGCATTTCTCCAAAGAAGATATACAGACTGCCAACAAACACATGAAAGAATGCTCAACATCATTAATCATTAGAGAAATGCAAATGAAAGCTACAATGAGATATCATCTCACACCAGTCAGAATGACCATGATCAAGAAATCTAGAAACAATAAATGCTGGAGAGGGTGTGGAGAAAAGGGAACACTCTTGCATTGCTGGTGGGAATGTGAATTGGTACAGCCACTATGGAGAACAGTATGGAGGTTCCTTAAAAAACTACAAATAGAACTACCATATGACCCAGCAATCCCACTACTAGGCATATACCCTGAGAAAACCATAATTCAAAAAGAGACATGTACCAAAATGTTCATCGCAGCTCTATTCACAATAGCCCGGAGATGGAAACAACCCAAGTGTCCATCATCGGATGAATGGATAAAGAAGATGTGACACATATATACAATGGAATATTACTCAGCAATAAAAAGAAACGAAACTGAGCTATTTGTAATGAGGTGGATGGACCTAGAGTCTGTCATACAGAGTGAAGTAAGTCAGAAAGAGAAAGACAAATACTGTATGCTGACACATATATATGGAATTTAAGAAAAAAAAATGTCATGAAGAACATAGGAGTAAGACAGGAATAAAGACACAGACCTACTTGAGAATGGACTTGAGGATATGGGGAGGGGGAAGGGTAAGCTGTGACAAAGTGAAAGAGCGGCATGGACATATATACCCTACCAAACGTAAGGTAGATAGCTAGTGGGAAGCAGCCGCATAGCACAGGGAGATCAGCTCGGTGCTTTGTGACTGCCTGGAGGGGTGGGATAGGGAGGGTGGGAGGGACACACAAAAGGGATGGGATATGGGAACATATGTATATGTATAACTGATTAAATTTGTTATAAAGCAAAAAATAAAAAATTTAAAAAAAATCATGTCTGAATTTGTTGGATAAGGCTAAAAAAGGGTTCATATAAAGATTCATAGTTTCAAATACCTACCGATAAGAATTAATGAAGATCATCTGTATGCTGATGATTCCCAAGTTTAAATCTCTAGCCAAAACCCTTTGCTTGCCCTTTCAGACATGCACTATTCAATACATGGCATCTTCATGTTGATTAATGAGTCTCTTATTCTGAACACTGCTATAATCGAGATCATCATATCCCTTCCTCCCAACACAAGCTCCTCCTGCAGGGTTTCCCATCTCATGCAGTATATATATATATATTATATATATATAATATATAATATATATATATATATAATATATATAATATATATATATATATATATATTTTTTTTTTTTGTGGTACGCGGGCCTCTCACTGTTGTGGCCTCTCCCGTTGCGGAGTCCAGGCTCCGGACGCGCAAGCTCAGCGGCCATGGCTCACGGGCCCAGTCGCTCCGCAGCATGTGGGATCTTCCCAGACCGGGGCACGAACCCGTGTCCCCTGCATCGGCAGGCGGACTCTCAATCACTGTGCCACCAGGGAAGCCCATCAGGCAGTATATTGAAACACTGTTTCTTCCAGTCACTCAGGCCTTGAATCCTTTTTCTCTGTATCCATCAGCAAATTCTGTTGGCTCTGCTTTCAGAACATATCCACAGTTTGACCACTTTTCAATACCAGTGTTGTCATCCTCCTGATCAAAACTGACATAATTTCTTGTCTGGATTTTCTCATAACCTTCCAACTGGTCTTCCTGCTTCTGCCTTGACCTAAGCCCCTGTAGACCATCCTCAGCAGAAAAAAGGAGTGATCCTTTCATGATGTAGAATTGCTTATATCTCTCCTCTGCTCTAAGTCCTCCAAAGGTTTCAAAGTATAGGCCAAAGTTCTTACTAAACCCCACATGATTTGGCTACTTCTTTGATCTCAAACCCTGTCACACTCTACCTTGCTTGGTCAGCTTCTGACATGTTCCTCTCCTGCCGTCTCCTGGTCAGAGCAGATAAACACTCACATCAGGGCCTTTGTATGTCCTATGTTCTATTTCTCTATATCTACATGGCTAATTAACTCACTTCTTTCAAGTCTTTAGCCAAAAGTCACTTTTTCAGTGAGGCCCTTCCCTGACCATCTTAAATAGATGTATTAAACCATCTATTATTTCATGTTGTGTTTCTCTGCTGCTTTTTCTCCCTAACATTTATCATTAAGTATTCTTGATATATTTGACTTATTTTCTTTGCTCTTTGATCATCTCTATCACTATAATGTAAATTCCTTGAGGTCAGGAGACTTTTTTTGTTTTTTTGGCCATGGCTTGAGGCTTGTGGGATCTTAGTTCCCCGACCAGGGATCGAACTTGGTCCCAGCATCTAAAGCTCCGAGTCCTAACCACTGGACCAACAGGGAATTCCCAAGGTCAGGAAATATTTGTCTCACTTTCTTCACTACTGTATCTCTATCACTTAAAACTGTTCTGGCATATGATAGGTATTGAATGGATATTTGTTTAATGAGTAAATGAATGAATTCCATGTATAAATTTCAAAAACAAGTGAAAGTAAACCATTTACTGTTTAGAGATAACCATGAATATGACCTAAATACAAAAAATACAGTAAATAATGAACAAGTATCATGGCAGTAGCTACCTCTGGGGATGGGATAAGTGAATGTAATCAGAACATCCACAGGTCCTTCAAAGATATTAGTAATGGCCTTTCCTTAAGATGGGTAGTGGGTCCATGCTGTTCATTATTGTTATTATTTGTATTGTACATATATATTATATAAATAATTTGATTTTAAATTTTTAATAAAAGGTGGGAATAAGGCAGGAAAGGAATTTCAATAAAAGCTCATTTTAATATCAGCACTCCTTCCCATATGCATGGGGCAATGAAATCTCAACATTGTAAGTCAATTCTTGGTAATATCTGAGCAAAGATAATCTAAAAGGAAAAATGCATTCATGTGGCTTAAAAATGAAGTCAGATATAGATTTTTGTAAACAATATTCAGTACTCAAATCCCAACAACTACATAGATAGGTATCTCTGTTTCTATATATTTTTAAAATATCCACATAGATCTTCTCCCCAAAAGCCAAACATTTCTGAAGAGCAAGTCGCATATAATGAAGTAAGAAAAAGATTTATCGCATAAACAAATATGTGGATCACAGTCTAAGAAGCAACATGATGTGTTTTAATGAATTATTATAAATCCACTTAGTCATTTGGTAAATAACACTTCATAAACCGATTTTCTCAGAAAATCACTAAAAGCAATATAATTTAGGCCTAATGTTTCCAAAAGAAATAATTTTAAATTGTACAATGTTTAAAATATTAAATCTAATTAAGTAATGACACATTTACAAATGTTCTATAATAATCAATGAGTTTCAGAGGCCTAGATTGTGTTAATATATTTGAGTGCTTATTCTATATACAAATCACAACTAAATAGATTTCAAGAGAAACATTCAATGGTGTGATCTATGCAAATTACCTAATTCAGTTTCAATTAAGTTGCTTCAGCAATTTAAGGGGCTAATTTGATTTGCTGAAAATGTTTCCCTTTACTAGGATTTATGAAAACTTTAAATCAGTTCCCTATTGTAAAATGACTAAAATGATTGGTAGAACACCATGAAACATTTCTTCAATTTTAACACATTCATTTTTTGTGTGTGCTTTAAACTCATCATGTATTATGTAATTGTATCTCTTGACATTCTATATGTGCATTACATAGTTTATAAATCACATAGTATGATAGAGATTATAGCAATAGAATCATGATGCATGACATAAAGGCTTTTGCCTTTGGTTGAAAAATCTAATTTGATGTATTATGTCTGAAATAAAGGGAAAAGAAAACATTTTATTCATAAGTAATGGATCATATTTGTACTTATGCAACATTTTTGGTGACTACTGGTGTCTTTTAAAAAAGAAAAATGGATAACAGAAGAACTCCAACCTGGCCTTTCTTTTTCTCTAATGTGTTTAATATCTAAGATAAAAATCCAGCAAACATAAAAATGTTTGGTTTTCGTAGGACAATGGGATGCTAAGAACTTTTATTGGGAGGTGTGATTGGCATCAGCAAGATTTTGATTAGCACTTCCCAATCCACAGACTGTCAATTCTGTACTGCAGAAGTGTGTGATAAAGGCTGTGGGAAAATAGGAGAAGACTCCAGTGAGCTTTATGAGTAACTATGTACCTCCTCCCTGAAAGTTATTCTTAAGTAAGATCAAAACCATTTTTTGGAAAGGCATTTTATCAATTGCTCTAATGTAATAACATCATTTTCACTTTTTCACTTATGTTCCATTTGCATTTGATAATTTCTTTTCTTTATTATTTTGTTTTAAAGGGGAGGAACAGTGTCATAACTTTCTCCCCATCAGACTCATCATGAGTTTATTCCCAGTCTTGTAAATTCTCTGAAATGTGCCATATCTGAAAACTTTAAAAGGGTTTAAACCTTTAAAAAGGTATATCTGAAGCTGTAAAAAGAGACCTTTATACAGGCTTCAAATCCAGTGTATTTTGTATTTTAAAAAACAGCAAAAATATAACACAGTGACAAGCACAGAGCATAGCAAACATATCAAATAAACACTTCCTATTAGTGATAGCAAATAGACAACAAAATGTGCCAGTGTTTAATGAGTTTCTCTCACAATTTTTCTTATCTTTCTTCCATGACTTTTTTTAAAATTTATAATAAGATATTTAAAGTTTGTCAGTCAGAAGGCATCTAAGTAACTGTGTTGCTCTCTAAGGTTCTGAAAATCAAGTGTGTTCCCTATACTTAAATCAGTAATAAATTAATGACAAAAAGGTGATGCAAAAGAAACACAAATGCATTAAATACACAAGTATTTCTAAATACAGATCCCATACTTCTGTTAGCATAGAAATCTAAGAATCGTTTAGATCATGTAATCACCTCCAACTGCAAACTCTAATCCTTGTTTTCCTTATTACTAGGCTATACAAGGATCATTTGTGCCTTAGCCTAAAAGATGACATTATCTTTAAATAGATAGATAAGTAAGTAGATAGAATTTCATTCCAAGAAATACCACAGAACTTCTCATATATCTTTAATATTCTAGAAGAGTTTTCTAATAATGAAAATTGAGGTTTTGCTAGCAGCAGTAACATTGAAGAGTAAGGGTTCTGAAAAATATGGTATACTACCTGACCTCTAATTTAGTATCATAGTTATATCCAAATTATTAAAATTACACACTTTTAACTCAAACCTAGATAATTTTTATTGATATAGTACAAATAATAATTTTGAAGTGTGTGAATTTTAACTGATTAAAATTGCATTTAAAATGCATAAAATAAGACCCCGGACTTCCCTAGTGGCGCAGTGGTTAAGAATCTGCCTGCCAATGCCGGGGACACAGGTTCGAGCCCTGGTCCAGGAAGATACCACATGCCACAGAGCAATTAAGCCCATGCACTACAACTACAGAGCCTGTGCTCTAGAGCCCACGAGCCACAGCTACTGAGCCGCGTGCTGCAACTACTGAAGCCTGCGCTTCTAGAGCCTGAACTCCACAGCAAGAGAAGCCACAGCAATAAAACGCCTGCACACCACAACAAAGAGTAGCCCCTGCTCACTGCAACTATAGAAAGCCTGTGCACAGCAACAAAGACCCAACACAGCCAAAATAAATAAATAAATAAATAAATAAATAAATAAATAAATAGTTTTTTTTAATGGCTTAAAAAAAAAAAAGACCCCGACAGTTTTTGCTTTATGTCCTCAGATATGTTTATATGATGGACTATATCAGAATAAACATACGAACAAACTCCTAGAAAATTCCCTATGTTAGCAATCAGAGTAAGATTCTTCACACTTAAAGCAATACAGATGTAGAGGATTTTTAAAGAGAATGCCTCATCAGTATAAATGTTATTTCTTTGGGAAGCTATTTAGAGATAAAATGTGACATACAAGATGAATAAAACAAGAGAATAGAGTAGTCATGAGAAGATAGAAATTCCTTAGATTTCATTTGACTTTGGATTAGTACCAGTAATTGAATTTACCAAGCATTCTAAAATTTGCAAGAAAGGTATAGATGGGAATAAATACCATATTAGGAATGCTATTCAATGCCTGTGAAAACTCTAAAACTTGAATTTTAACTTTGAAGTTCATTGTATGCAAACATGAGGAATGATTTGTAAGAGATTTTTGAAGTAAATATGCTGATAGTGTTATTGATTCCATGGCTTCATGTAACTATTAAAAACAAGAATGTTTCCTGCCATGTAACTCTCCTCAAGTATTTTGTTGAGTTACTTGCAATTTATCAGTGGAAGAAGAAATATTTTATTTTACCTCCTTTTTTCCAGGAAGAAGTGGGAAGCTTCTTAAGTTTCATTTCTTCTTATGGTATAGAAAGAGCAGAAAATTAAAACTATAATACTGCAACATTCTTTACTTAGTCATGTCCCTTCCTTCTCTGTATTATGTATAAATAACACTGTTTCCTGGATCAGAGTATCTGTATTTTGTATTTTTGTTTGTTTGTTTGTTTTGTTTTTTGCGGTACGTGGGCCTCTCACTATTGTGGCCTCTCCTGTTGCAGAGCACAGGCTCTGGATGCGCAGGCTCAGCAGCCATGGCTCACGGGCCCAGCCGCTCTGCGGCATGTGGGATCTTCCTGGACCGGGGCACGAACTTGTGTCCCCTGCATTGGCAGGCAGACTCTCAACCACTGCACCACCAGGGAAGCCCTGTATTTTGTATTTTTATCTTTGATTTCTAGTATAGATATAGGTTTCCCTAGCATTCTCTTGCAGGGTCTATCCTGTAATTTTTTTCCTAATGAGAGAAATGAAGTAGATCATTTCTTGATCTGTCAAAACATCTATTATTTTAAACAAATCTAACCATTTCCACCATTTTGAGTATGATAATTCCATCCTTAAGCCATTTTTCTATATGTCCAACATCACACACAGACCCATGGGCTAGTACAATTTCTTTTTTTTTTCTTGTCTTTTTTTGGTTTTCCTGAGACCCTAACCTCATAAATTTCCTTTATACTACAGGGTATGAATTATTTTCCCACTGAAAAAAAATAGTATTATTTAGTTATTTTCATGATCTTGCCATGCCAAACATGTCTAAAATTTATGTAACCACCTATTATAGTCAGAACATTAAAAGGAACTTCCACAATTGCCTTTATTAATTACTTTGTATTACTCCTGGAAAGAAGATCCCCCAGTGTTCCTTGTGGTTTGACTTATGCCTTGCTTCTTACCTTCTGCTAGTTCTCTCTTGCTCCAGTCATTCTTTTTGACCCAGTGGCAATTAAAATCTATTCTCTGCTTTTTCTGTCGGTTTTATATTTTAAAGCAGGGTCAAAAACCTTTTTCCATAAAGGGTCAGATAATAAATATTTCAGGCTTTGGAGACAATGTGATCTCTGTCACCGTTACTTAACTCTGCTGCTGTAGCATGCATGCCGCCATAGACATAATGAAACAAATGAGTGTGGCTATGATTCAAGAAAACTAAAAAAAAAAAAAAAAAAGCAGAGAGGCTGATTTTGGGCTATGGGTTGAAATTTACTGTTTTAATGAACTTAAATGTAACCTGGCATCTAAGATCTCAACCCTTCAATGTCATTTTTGGGATGTGTTCAGCTATAAGTAAGGAACTGTCCACACCATCTCTCAGAAAGACATCTTTACATCTCTCAAAAGTTCTAAATTAACAAAACAATTTGCTTCATCTAATATGCTGATCAGTACTGCTACATAATAAGCTCAAAATTTCATTGTATATGCAAATCTCTTGATCTGCTTTGTAGATCATAGCACTGGTATTTGACCCTTGGGATCACAAGATGGATCCTATAGGTCAAGGCATCTTATCTATGTAGGAAGAAGGTGGAAAGGCCAAGGACATAGGAAAAAAATTCTTCTCTAGCTGAATTTGCCCACTTTTTAAAGTGCTTATCAGAATCTGTAATCAACAATTTCTGTTTACATATCGTAGGCAAGAACTGAATCATACAGCACATGAAATAACCAAAAAGAAAAAAAATAAAGAAAAAATAGCTTAAGAAATTGCACTGTGGTTTTTTTGTTTTTTTGTTTTGTTTTGCTTTTTCTTAAAAACAAACACCCACTTTGGTTCTTTACTATTTCATGAAGAGTTTCCTTACTTTTTAAATAGCACATTGTATGGTCTATATGATTTATTTAACTAGTCCCAAAGATTACTATTTAGGGTATTTCCAAACTTTGTGGTAACTAAAAACATATTTATTGACATTTGATTCCATGCAGAAGTAAATGTATTTTCAGGATAAGTTTCTAGAAATGGAATTGCCAGGTAAAAGAAATTTTCCTTTGCAAGTTTAATAGATCCTACTAGATTATTTTTTACCATAGAGACTGTACCAGTTTGTTCTCTTAACTACAATAGCTATATTTGTTTCTCACGGACAGAGGCAGAAGCTCTGAGGCCTCCTCCAAGCTGCTTCTGCATGTGATTTGACCATGGTGAGGGGCGGTGGCAGTGGACAGTGAGGACACTAGTCTTTTCAATCTTAGATGAGGTAGAAAACTCATCTAAGGTATGAGTGTCATTTGCAGTTTCAGGCACTAAAAAGAGTCATTTTTTGTTATAAAGCAGAAACTAACACACCATTGTAAAGCAATTATACTCCAATAAAGATGTTAAAATAAATAATGAATAAATATAAAAATAGTCAGTTTATCCAGAAAGGCCAGATTCTCATTCAATATGCACATAGAAAAGGGCTAGAAGTTGGAATTTTTTTGAGCCCTGAATTTTAATAGACATTAACTCAGCTGAGAAGTAGGCATAGATGAATATCATGTTCTGACAACTAAGATTCACAATTCTCTGAGGGCTAGAGCAAGTAAAGTGGTAGAGGGGTTAGAGGAAATAGTGTACCTTTCAATATTCATTAAAATAGGGAGAGCAGACAAAAAATCCTCTTTCCCTATAGACTAAATATTTACATGAGAGAATGTTTTGTTAGCAGGCATGAAAACAACATGAATCTCGTTGGACATCTCCATCAGAGCTCTTGGATAATCAGGTACCTTGTCAATGAGCAGTAATATTTTGAAAGGAATATTTTGCTCTGAGTGGTAGGTCTTAACAGTGGGCTTAAAATATTCAGCAAACCATGTTGTAAACAGATGTGCTGCCATCTAGGCTTTGTTGTTGCATTTACAGTATTGAGCACAGACAGAGCAGACTGAGCATAATTCTTAAGGACTCTAGGATTTTTGGAATGGTAAATGAGCATTGGCTTCAATTTGAAGTCACCAGCTGCATTAGCCCCTAACAAGAGAGTTAGTATGTCCTTAGAAACTTTTAAGCCAGGCATTGACTTCTCTCCAGTTATGAAAGTGGTAGACAACACCTTCTTCCAATAAAAGCCTGTTTTGTCTACACTGAAAACTATTGTTTAGTGTAGCCACCTTCATTAGCATCTCAGCCATATCTTCTGAATAGCTTGCTGCAGCTTCTACATCAGCACTTGCTGCTTCATCTTGCACTTTGATGTTATAGAAATGGCTTCTTTCCTTAAACCATGTGAGCCAACCTCTGCTAGCTTAACACTTTCCTTCTGCAACTTCCTCACCTCTCTTACCCTTCATAGAATTGAAGAGAGTTAGGACCTTGCTTTGGATTACACTTTGACTTAAGGGAATGTTATGACTGGTTTGATCCCCTATCCAGACCACTACAACTTTCTCCATATCGGCAAAATGCTGTTTTGCTTCCTTATCATTTGTATGTCACTAGAGTAACACTTTTAATGTCCTTCAAGAACTTTTCCTTTGCATCCACAACTTGACTCTTTGGAGCAAGAGGCGTACTTATTGGCTTATCTTGACTTTCAGCATGCCTTCCTCACTAAGCTTAATCATTTCTAGCTTTCTATTTAAAGTGAGAGACAAGCAAACCTTCCTTTCACTTGAACACTTAGAGGCCAATGTAGGGTTATTCACTGGCCTACTTTCAATACTGTGGTGTCTCAGGAAATGGGGAGGCCCAAGGAGAGGGAGAGAGATGGGGAAAAGGCTGGTCTGCGGAGCAATCAACACACATAAAACATTTATCAAGTTCACGGTCTAATATGGGCATGGTTCATGGTGCCCCAAATAATTACAAGAGTAACATCAAAGGTCACTGATAACAGATCACCACAACAAGTATAATAACGATGAAAAGTTTGAAATATTTCGAGAATTACCAAAATGTAACACAGAAACAGTAAATGAGCAAAAGCTGTTGGAAAAAGGGTGCTGACGGACTTGCTCAATGGAGGGTTGCCAAAATCCGTCCATGTGTAAGAAACCCAGAATACCTATGAAGAGCAATGAAGCAAAGCACATTAAAATAAGGTACACCAGTAATGACAGTGCTTACCTTTTGGGACAGGAATTGACTGGAAATAGGCATGGGGAGTTTTTTGAAGTGATAGTTATGTTCTCTATCCTATTTTAAGTATTAATTACACAAATATATATGCCAAAACTCATTTGTACAATATCTGTGCTTTTCATCATATCAGGTAAAGAGAGAGCCAGAGAGAGAGAGAGAGAGAGAGAGAGAGAGAGAGAACAAGAGAGGCAGAGACAGACGAGAGGGAGAGAGAGACCCTTCTGCCTCTCCCCATCGTTTTATTGTTTTGTGAGTTATATGTTATCTGGAGCTGTAGCACTATATCACTACCATGAAAGAAGTGACCTTATACTCTGAGGAGAGCTAGAAAACCTAAATACATAAAATATGAAAGGAACATGGACCTTTGTTGACATTATTTTGTTGCTTAACCAATCTTGAAAGTGAAGAATTGTATAACTCTTTAATTATATGAAATTCCTTCATTATATGAATCACTTTGAGTTGGGTTTCACCTCTTAAACCTGCATGTATATTAACTGATGCCTAAAAATATAATGGGATATATATATGTATTTAATAAAAACATATCTATCCACTGCTGACATAAACATAAAATGAACCACATATTTCAGTTTTAATTTATGGACTTGAATTCAATATGACTTACGATTCAAGAACCGTACTTTAAAAAAAAAGTTTTTTTGCTTCTATACCCAAAATTCAACTGTCAAACATAATTACTCTGATGCCTATAACTATTTATAATGAATATATGGGTAACTATTGTCATGTACATTAATGCCTCTGAGCCATCCTTCTGATGTAGGATATTTAAGGATCTAGAAGCTCAGAGTGGAACATTATAAAAACTCTCCAAAATAGATGCTTTAGATAGATATAGAGCACACTAGATAGTGTCTCCTGATAGCTCTGACATGGTTTGAAAAGCTAGAGTATTATAAAGAAGGCACCATCTGTTTTCTCTTTTCGGTTTCTAAGCATATTTGAAAAATGTTTGGTGATAAAATGTGCTCTTTGTCAATAAATAAGAAAACATAATGCCTTTAGACAAAATATAAAAGGAAATCTTTCTCTCAAAATAGTGCCAAGAGCAAAGGATTTGGTATCAGTGTATGGAGGCTTGTGTTGCCACTCTTCCACTTGGTAGGTAGGGAGACAACGGTAAGCCAGTTAAAATAAACAAAACTGATTTTCTATACTGCAAATGCATAAAACATTTTAGAATAATAATGTCCTGAGACAATGCTAAATGTTAATGTAAGCAGAATTTCAAATGCTGTTTTACATTATATTCCATATACTTTAATTCAAAATATTGTGACTTTTTGATATAAACAAAAATGTTTAAATGGGCTAAGTCAAGAGAAAACAGGTGGTACTATGTGGCAAACTGGCTCATTGTTGTTCTAAAATTCATAAAGCATATTTGTGTTTTCTATGAATACTGATACCTCTTATGACTTTACCTGTGTAATTTTAGCATAGGAATATGGAATCGAATATAAGAAGAAAATGCTCATGTCCGTAGTTATGGGCAAAACTTAAGACATTGTTTTTACCCTTCACAATCCCGTGCATACCAGCAATGCCAGGTATGTTCTCACCTTATGGACTGTACATTGGAGGTTCCTACTTACCGCCAATGAAAATTACAACCCCACTTCCCAACCAGACCAGTTACCCTCCGTAACATGCTTCAGTCTTATTTTTCTTCTTTTTACATTCTAACATTCTACATAATTTAGAATCCTTTAATGTTTATTATTAAGAATATTTCCCATACTGTAATTCAAGCTCTACAAAGACAGAGAACTTTGTCTGTTTTGTTCCCTGAATTATCCCAAATACCTCAAACGGTGCCTGATACATACTGCTCCTTAATAAATACTTGCCAAATGTTGAATAAATGAAAAACTGTATTGTCAAGCAGTTATATTACTAAAATATATTTTTACATGTGTGTAAATGACACACTATATCCAGGGGAAAAGTTAATAATGGTGAATTTATAGTAACATAGATATTAAGTAGTAAAAGATTGTGTTCAAAATTAGGATACTGTGCCATGAAATGCTGCACCTCCTGGTTTGCATGTTTATGTGTACATGCAGAGGTGTATCTTTAAGAAACATGAGTGTTCACAATGTGGTGGGTGAGCTTGACACAGATAAGGAAGGAACCTAAGGCTGGAGAAGTAAGGTCAAGATTTGGACCTCAGCTTCAGTACTAATGACTATCCCCATGACTTAAGCATATCCCTTCACCAATCGGGGCCTCCTAGCATTTAGCAGTGTCCAGCATAAGATGTGCTCTTTGAGTGAATGATTTAATACATAAATGTTTCTTCTTCCAAAAATTCATACACGAAGTATAGCTGATCCTGATGTCCTTTTCAGCTTTGAGGATTATGCTTTTCCAAAAACCATTTTTTTTCTATTATGTAAACATCTTACATTAATGTAATGATGTGAAATATTATTACATTGAGGACAGTGTATGATTACATTCCCACAGTAAACTATTTCTAAGTTTTGCTCAAATTCTGCCCATTCAGAAAGGCTGGGTTCCGTGGAGAGTAGAATAAAGCTTTGGAATTAGATAGATTTTGGTTAAAATCCACCTTTATTATTGAACAACTATATCACCAACCTGAATCTCAATTTCCTCTTTTGTAAATGACCTAATTAACATCCACTCCAAATGGTTATTGTGAAAATTAAATGAAACTAACACACCATTGTAAAGCAATTATACTCCAATAAAGATGTTAAAAAAAGAAAAAGGAACTCAGAATAAAAGATAAAATGTCAAGAGTGGGAAAAAGACAAAAATACATTTAACATTCTAGTGGATATGAAAAGATGCTGTATCCATGAAATAAGAAGGAATGACATTATAGAAATAGAAATTTAAGAAAAACTTCCTTGAAATTAAAAATATGATAGAAGAAAAATTCTCTAGAGGGTTATAGGATAAATTTAGAAAAAAACCTCCAGAAGATAGAATGGAAAGACAAATAGGTCAAAAATTGCTGAGAAATTATATGAAAATCAGAGATTTAGTCCAGGAGGTCTAAAATCCAAATAACAGTAATTCCAGAAAAGGAGAACAGAGAAAATGGATGAGGGTAATATTAAAGAGATTATTCAGATGTCTCACAATTAAAGGAAATGTGTCCATATTCCGTACTGAAAGGATCTAGCAGTGTCCAGAAAAGATAATTGAAAAAGAACCACACCAAAGGCACATCACTGTGAAATGATAGAAAAGCAGACAGTGGGAAAACGACAAGGCAATGAGTTTCATTAAAATCATCAGAACTGAAAATGGCATCAGCCTACTTACCAGCAGCATTGGAAACTATAAATGGATGGATAGGAGCCTTCAATATCTGAAGGAAAAATGATTTTCTTTTAAATATAATTAGAACTGGTTAAGACATATCACAATATATGAAAATTAATACAATGGACAACTTAATAGCTTCCAACTTAATAAATAAAACATTACCAAGACAGTTGAAACCCACAGAAAATCCTTTCCATTTCACATTTATCTCCCTACCTTGCAGATGGAAAGACGGTCATCACTGTCACCATAGGTAGCATCTGATGATTCAAATTTATTTATACCTGTTACATAGGCATGTATCCCTAAAGAATATAATTATTTCGCATGTTAAAAATGTAGATGGAATTATACATGCGTATAATGTATGTAAAATTATCATAATATATATTATTTTTTCCCTTGGGGGAAAAAAATAAAATGAGATGATGCATGTAAAGTACTCAGTACAAAGTTCGGCACACAGATAGTGCTAAATATATGTTATATATGTATATTATGTAAGGGAAGACTATCTCTTCCCTTTTCCATATCTCTTCTTTTTCAGTTTTATTGAAATATCTTTGACATACAGCACTGTATTAGTTTAAGGTGTACAACATAATGATTTGGTTTACATATATTGTGAAATGATTACCACAATAAGTCTAGTGAACATCCATCATCTTATACAGATACAAAAATAAGAAAAGAAAAAAAGTGTTTTTTCCCTGTGATGAGAACTTTCAGAAGCAACTGTCTTAACAACTTTCAAATATACCATACAGCAGTGTTAACTATAGTCATCACATACATTACATCCCTAGTACATATTTATCTTATAAATTGAAGTTTGTGCTTTTTGACCACCTTCATCCAATTCATCCTAATTCATTTTTGTAAAATTATTTATATTTTGGAACAATTGATGTTTAATGAATCTCACTGAAAATGAGCTATCTCTATTGAAAACTTGAAACATGTCTCTAAATTACCAGAAACATATTCATGATAATTAATTGTAATAAAACAAGATTTAATCAGTTCTAATAATTATATCCTGTGCTATGAAACACTGAATTGTTAGATGCCTTTTTACATAATTGTTCTATTTGTTTCAACTAACACATTCAGATAAAAAGACATGTCACCTCATATACTGACTCAATCTAATTTATTTCTGATGCACAACAAATTGGAATTAACAATAGGCATTTTTCTTAAGTGTTAACAGTATAGTACCTAACTCATGGACATCATTTGCTGATTTTGTTATTATATTTAGACTGATAAAACTAACTGCCAATATTATTTTACACAGTTGAGAAGCTCCTTGCATGTTCATTGACAGCTTTCTGAATTCCAGTATAATTCTATTTGTCTTTTACTTTTGGGGGGGCTTCTTATGCTAAGTGGTTATTGATTTTTGCAACTATTGCCCCAGATTTGGCAATCAATATGTCTTCAACATTCTAAGTGCATTTAAAATCACCATCCTGCAATTTATGTCTGAGTACACTAAAGTAACTATAAAAAGAATGAGAATAAAAAAATATTCTTTTATAAGAACATACTAAGGTTGGATGATTGTAAGTTAATAATTTGATGCTTTCTTATACTCTTTAATATTGACGAGTGAGCACATGATTAAGAATGTGTAGTTTACCAAACACTTGCCTATCTATTAATTTGATTTACACCTCCCCCTTGAGGTACACATCATTATCCCATTTCACAGGTAAAGAAAACTGACTCAGAGAAATTAAGTGACAATTGAGATTATATGTTTTATAACTAAAAAGTTAGGAACAGATATCTTATCTTCAACTCCACATATTATCATTTTAAAGTCATTCAGTATTCTCTCTACTCTGTTCCCCTCAGGTGAGTTGAAATAAATACACTATATTAACTTGCATCACTAGCTTTCTTCCATTCAAAAAAAAAAAAAAATGAAAGAGACTGTCAAAACTAAGACAGTCTCTTGGCTGTTAAGACAAGAAAAATGTGTAAACCACTGTCCCAAATGAGGAGTAAAACCATGAAATCGAAAACTCCATTTAACTAATAAAGCAAAACGCAGAGTCTTATATTTTGACATTACCTTTCTTCTGCTCACCATCCCAGTACAACTGCTTGCTTTAACTCACTTCAAAATGCCAATCCTTAGGAATATATTGCCTATTATATACCTTGATTAAAATGAAATGCAGGGTAGAGGTTGAATTTGAGTTCTGCAGGCAGTCATACTTGTGTTCCTGGCTCTAGTACTTACTAGTGAAATGATCTTAGGCAATTTACTTGAGCTCTCTAAGCCTCACTTTCATCTTCCGTAAAAAAAGCAATAATAAGTGTATCTTTAAGGTTTCTCTTAAAAACAAAGGAAAACCTCTAGCTAGTTTAAGCGGACAGGTTTTAAGGTTTAAAAAAGTCCACGGGATGAACAAAAGAACTACGTAGTTCCTTTGAACAAGTTGAAGTTCAGGAACAAATCAGGTCCCAGAATCCCACTGTTTCTCCCATTATGTGGAAAACTGGCATAGAGCTAAAGTAAGCTGTGAAATCAGGAAACATTTGACCATAGTACCATGTGATAATGTACACCACCGAACTAAATGCTTGTAGCTTGCCCTTTACCCCATTTAATATAGTTCCATGTTCTAGTCATGTGCAAGTACATCAGGTTGGCAAACTCAACAAAATCCAGAAAGCTGGTTTCAAGGGAAAGCATCAAGAAGGTAAGATTTTAGCTTCCTGAAGAAAGCAGACAGAAGGAAATTAGAACAAATGTTGAGCCAGCCAATCAATTATCTACCACAATAATAACACATGCCTTGGATTTCTGTTGGCTTATTACATCAGATAATGAATATGATGTTCTTGGGCCATTATTTTTTATAAAGTCTCAATAATTGCTAGTTCGTATGATTATAATAATATTGTTCTTGGCCAACTATCCATATATGTCCTCTCCTTGGTTTTTCTTTGTAAAGCTAAAAGTACACACACACATACACACACACACACACACACACAAATTCTGTACTAAACCATAAGGGATTAATAAAGAAGAAATGGCTACAGAGACTAACAGAAACACAAACCAAAAACAGAGTTTGATCTGTTTTTTAAGAACATAAACATTTTCCCAAAATATATAAGGAACTTGTAAAACTCATTAGCAAAACAAACAAACAAACAAACAAACAATCAAACTTAAAAAATGAGCAAAGGACTTGAATATACATTTCTTCAAAAAAGACATACAAATGGCCAGCAGGTATATGAAAAGATTCTCAACATCAAATCATCAGGGAAATGCAGATCAAAACCACAATGAGATATTACTTCACACCTGTTAGGATAGCTATTAACAAAAACAAAAACCCCAAAAGGTAACAAGTGTTGGTGAAGATGTGAAGAAATTGTAATACTTTGTACACTTTTGTTGAGAATGTAAAATGGTACAGCCAATATAGAAAATGGTAGGGAGTTTCCTAAGATATTAAAAATATAACTATCATATGATGCAGGAATCCCAGTCTTGGATATATTTCAAAAGAAATTGAAATTAGGATCTTGAAGAGATATCTGCAACTTCATGTTCATTGCTGCATCATTCATAATAGCCAAGATACAGAAACAATCCAAAGGTCCTTTGAAAGATAAATGAATAAAGAAAATGTGGTATATATAAAATGGAATATTATTCAGTCTTTTAAAAAAGGAAGGAAATAACTACTGTTTGCAGCAATATGGATGGACCTGGAATACATTACTATAAGTGAAATAAGTTGGTCATGGTATGACAAATACTGCATGATTCCACTTATATGAGGTATTTGAAATAGTAAAACTTATAGAGGCAGAAAATAGACTGCTAGTTGCCAGGAGATGTGGGAAGAGGGAATGGGGAGTTGGTATAAGGTTGTAGCTGTGCACAAGTTAATGCCTATAATTAACAATATGGTGTGTGCACTTATACTATTATACAATAGTATGAGATCTCATACTGTCAATAAGTAACCTCACTATTAAAAACACACACACACAAAAATGGACACCCAGGCAACTTTGGAGATGGATATGTTCATTTCCTTGATTGTGGTGATGGTATTATAAGCATATGCATATGTCTAAACTGATCAAATTGTATACATTAAATATGTGCAGTTTTTGTATATCAATTATGCCTCAACAAAGCTGTAAAAGATAAAATTTTAAAAAGCAAACAGGGCTTCCCTGGTGGCGCAGTGGTTGAGAGTCCGCCTGCCGATGCAGGGAACACAGGTTCGTGCCCCGGTCCGGGAGGATCCCGCATGCCGCGGAGCGGCTGGGCCCGTGGGCCATGGCCGCTGGGCCTGCGCGTCCGGAGCCTGTGCTCTGCGATGGGAGAGGCCACAGCAGTGAGAGGCCCGTGTACCACAAAATAAATAAATAAATAAATAAATAAAAATAAAAATAAAAATAAATAATAAAAAAATAAAAAGCAAACAAAACTCATAAAATCTGTCCTTAGACTCCACAACTTCATAAGCACCATGGCTGATCTCCATTTTTGTCCTAGCACCTAGCTTTTCTCTACTATAGACAAGTCAGAATAACTGTAGCTCAAATAGGTTCTCTGACAAACTAAGAGTAAGTAAATTCAGACAAGTTATTAACTTATTTGAGCCGTTCTTCCTTCAGTTTTCAATACAGATATCAACACCAATCTCAACTGTTATCAGAGTCAATGAAGGTAGCATATATTGAGTATTAGTTTGCACTGCCAATAAAATAAGTTTTTGTTTTTCCTCTTCATCTTCTTATGTCACAAAATCAAGACTTCTCACCAAACATGTTAAATTTTATTTGCCAAAGACAAGAGGACCTTACTGCAACTCTGAAGCTTACCTGGAGTTTTACCTTTCCATTCTATCAGCCCTTTAAAAAGTATGATTTTTTTAAAGTTACCTAGCAGCACAAAATTTCACTCTTCAGGTAAAACCCTGAAAACCTTAAACACAGAGCTATGGCTTTACTTTAATATGTCTAACAGGATAACTGTATTAGCCATAATACAACTTTTAGCATTCACTTAATAATGATAATAGCAATAATAACAGGACTATTAATAGCTATTATTGAGTGCTAAATACTACCTGGCACTTGTTCATAGGATTTTTCATGGATTACCTAATTCAATCCATCCAAAAATTCTATGAGGTTGCACTATTTTTACCCATTGAAGAAACTTACCAGGGTCATAGATTATATAAGTGGTAGTACCATGACTTGAAACCAGGTTTTGTACCAAACACCATGTTCTTAACTAGAGAGTTACATGATATTCTGTATAAAAAGAGTTACAGATGTATAATAAAAATACCTCATTATTTCACACTTTGCTGTAATAAACTCCATTCTGATATGCTCCAGAGGTCAGTGACTTCTAACTTATCACCTGGATCTTTCATAAATGTTCACTGAATAGATTCCTAGATATCATAACTGACCAACTGAATCAGAATCTCCAGATTTAGAACCTGGAAATCTGTATCCTAGAAATTCTTATCATCAGAAAAATCTGTAAAACACTACTGTAAGTCTGAAAGTCTAGAGAAGTATTATGTTTTCCTTTGGCTCAAAAGCCTCAGCTCTCTACCTTGAAGCAATGCTACTCCTACAAGTAGAGAAAGCACATGAAATGTCTATGAGCAGTAGAGAGAATTTTAACAAGTCACCATAAAATGGCAAGCTGGAAGAGAGCAGTGACATCTTCCTTGTGTAAATGTTTTCTAAGCCTGGGGCCTGAAGGCAGATGTAGGCAGCATGTATACTGCTGGGTCCTGTGCTTCTAAAATTAATTTATGAATAAGGGTGAAAGAGTCCCTTTCTCACAGTAAATGCTCAATAAATGGTAGATATTAGTATTATTCTTTAATGCAAAGGAGTTTTTTTCTGAATAATAATTGCATGTACTAAATAGCCTTACCCTGAAGCTGGTAACTCCTAGTTGAGCTAATAGGCCCATGAACAGATTCAAGATACTGACATAAAACTGTTGTGTGGAGTACTGGTGAGAGTTCTCCTATTGCCTTCTTCAGTCTACAGCTGGAGAGGGCTTAGTGCTTCAGTACTCTGACTTTGTAAGAGCTCCCTGGAAGTGTCCCTGGGATCTATTTGCATATCCATTATCACTGGTAATACCTTTTAGGGCTTTCTCAGGCTATTTAAGTTGTTTATGTGTGTATGTGATTAATATCCCATGGGGGGGCCCTCCATTTGTATATATTTAAGGGTGTGGTAGGATACCTACAAGGCATTTACCAGTTAATGCTATGAGACCAATAAGCCCAGACCAATAAGCCCCAAGGAGCAAGCCAAATGAGCAACTCCCCAAACAGCAGGAAAAGTGGCTTCTGAGCTGTCGAAATACAACTGATGCCTTGGCTGTTTGGAATGTGAGCCTCCTTATTCCAACAGCACTGCTGACAGAGGCACGTGGGAGCAAGGTTTTCTGATGATTATATTTAACTGTGTCTTGGAGTAACCAACGTACCACTTCTACACATCTGGGGAAACAGAGCATGGGGTTCTCGATTCTACTCACTAAAACAAATTTATTCTGAGAGCTTTAAACTATGGCTTAGAACGTTGAAGGAAACATAAGACTCAAGGGAAATTTGTAAAACATTTAATGAAATTATTTACTGTAAATCTTATCTCTGTAAGATTATCTCTGTAAGGTCTGTAATCTTATCTCTCAGCAAGCATTTTCTGGAACAAATAGTATAGTCATGTTGATGAAGACTGCCTTAATTCTTATTCCTGATAGTAAAGTATATGGATGTAGGAGTGCCTATTTTCAAGTATTACTGCAGACTGTCAGCCAACAAACCCTTTGCAATAGGTTTTCTCAAAGAGATGACTGAGCATTATATCCTCATGGCCACCATAATTATATGTGATTTCTCATATCAACCTATTAATTTAGTTATTTACTAGCTACTCAGTACTTTTATGTTGTATAGAAATTCCCTTTACTTACTGATTTTCTAGAACAGAAATAATGGAGCATGCAATTGTTTATATTCAAAATGAGTTATGAACATCATCAGTGACCTATACAGTTTCCCTAGTCAAACTGGACTAGTCTTTTGTCCTTTTCATCCTCCCTTCCTACCACACTGTATATAACAATTTTTACACAAGTGATACACAAGATCCAATTAAATGATTCCTAAAATTTGTACAGTGATGAACACTGACAAAAGTCATTTTCCCATGGTTTTATTTTAAAATTTAGTTAGGAAAGATAGGAAATGAAATCTGGGACTTAGAAGCTTATAAGGGAAAAAATCCCTATTTACTTTTCAGGAGCTTAAGGTCTCAAGTACATCTTAAAATCTTCCCCTACTTGATTGAATAGCAAAAAAACCCGTATTTCCACAGGTCTACAACTTGCTGAGATCCTGGCTTTTTAATAGCAAGGATGTCAAAGGGAAAGGTTGAAGATTCTGGCAAGTATATTAGATAAAAGCCAGTGTTTAGCTTTGCATTATAACCAAGATAAACATGCTGGAGATAAAAGGAGTTGACACATTAAAGTGCTTTGCTATTTCCAGCCCTGTAACTAATATAAAATGTTATGAGTTCAGAGTTCACTGGCTTTGGAGTGTGAACTTACTTAAAAACCACAACCCATCTCCCGAGCTACCTTATATTTGTGCACTGCTATCAGGCCAGGAATTGCTTCTCTGTGTTCATGGAAACTTGAGTTGCATTTTGCCATTTAAGACCTAGTTGTTCTCTAAAAGTGTCTCAATTCAGTGAGTACAAGTGAACTACTTCAATTGCTTTAACTTTCTAATGCATTTACCCTTTAGCCCAAAGAATTAGAAAGAAATTTACATCACTTTGAATATGTCTTTCAGTAAGCGCTGCGTTCAGTGGTCAAGGCACTTGGTCTTAAAACATGTGTAAGCCTAACAGAGAGCAGTCATTAAAGAATCACAAATTGGACAATTCATTCACCTATCATTGTTTTTTTTTTATGTATACAGAGTGGAATATGTTTTATTTCATGTTTTATCCATTGGTTATTATTAATATGCTTGGAATTTAGCACCTTTAAACTAAAAAAAAAAAAAAAAAGGGCTAATATGGTTACAATTTGCCCCTTAAAAAGACAAATATTTTTGCTTCTCAAAATTATGAGAATGAATGAAATGAATGAGAATGAATTTCAGTGTAGAATGAAATTCCATAAATATACAAAATAGATTATTTTAAATGCTAACACTTTAAGTGTCTATTAGGAGCCTAGTGTTTTTACATGCATTGTTTCAATCTCTCCTTCTTACCTTCCCTCCTTCCTTTCTTCTTTCTTTCCTTATCGATTATCTATACACACTTGGAACTGGGATTATGATGATACCTTCCTTCACTCTACCTCCACACCATTCATTAATGCTTTGAATTAAGAAAGTCATTTTCAAATATTTTATAAGAATAACTGGTTTTTGTTTTTGTTTTTGTTTTTTGCGATACGCGGGCCTCTCACTGTTGTGGCCTCTCCCATTGTGGAACACAGGCTCTGGACGCACAGGCTTAGCGGCCATGGCTCACGGGCCCAGCTGCTCCGCAGCATGTGGGATCTTCCCGGACCAGGGCACGAACCCGTGTCCCCTGCATCGGCAGGCGGACTCTCAGCCACTGCGCCACCAGGGAAGCCCAGAATAACTGTTTTTAAAAGTAATTTCTAACTTGTACACCTAAAGGAATTGCTACATTTATAGCAGAGAAGCAGATATCAAGACCTGTAATTATTTTGCATGTTCCTCTTCTATCAGCTTACTCATCTATAACCTGGAGTCTCCTCCTTGAAATCTTTTTAATGCTCTGAGTAACTCCTTTTAAAAACCATCAAATTAAAGCATTTACAGTTATTGTATATGTATGTTAACCATCCATGTATATTAACTAGGAAGAATAGAATACTGAACAATTAACATAGTGTCAATTCATGAATCAGATTAGCTTTGGAAAAACAGACAGTTTAGGTTTAATGTGAAAGGAAAGATCTATAACCTGGTGCATTAGTTTTCCATGGCTACAAAACAGATTTCCACAAACTTTATGATTTAAAACAACAGACATTTATTACTTCATATTTTCATGGATCAGGAATCTGAACATGGTTTAAGGGGATCCTCTGCTTAGGGTTCTGCAGGCTACAATTAAAATATTGGCCACTGCTGTGGTTTCATCTGAGGTTCTGGACCTTGTTCCAAGAGCATGTGCTTGTTGGCAGAATTCAGTTGCTTTTGGTTGCAGGACTGAGGCCATCAGCTCCTGAGGTCCCCTGCAGTCTTGCCACTTGATATTCTTGATAGGCATTTCATAACATGGCAACTTGCTTCTTCAAAGCCACTAGCATAGAGGGAGTTTTATATAACATAATGAGATCAAGGGAATGTAGTCCTGTCACCATCACCCTTTCCATTTAATGTGCCTTTGTCAACAGAATTACATCCCATTCCTTTGTTACATTCTATTGGCTAGAAGCAAGACACTTACCAAAGGGCAGAGATGACGGGGTCATCTTAGAATTATATTTACCATACCTGATCTACAACCATAGATATTTTAGACTACCAGGGAGTGTTTGGGCTATCTACAATGAAATCTGAGGACCAGAACAAAAACTTACTTCCTTTATACGTTTGTCTAAGGTTTATTCTGAGATTTTTCATTCTCACTTTCATAGTGCTTTCCCATTTAAAAAGTAATTTCCATATCTTTTCAAATATGGTTGTTCTTATCATTCCTATGATGAAATAAGGACATCGTGATTCCTGTTTTCACAAGTGAAGAGACTGAGCTTCAGAGAGTGTAATCACTAGCTCAAGTTCTCATAGATAATATAAAGTAGAGCTAAAAACTGATTCAGATTTTCTGACTTCTGTTCTTAATTTGATATCACATATCACAAGCATAATGTCTCTGTTAAGATTGTTTTAATAGGTACCTTACAAGGTCTATAAGGATTACCTTAGCACCCCTTATATAGGATTACATTACCATGTGGTACCCACAGCAGGCAAATTGGGCTAGATGTTCTCAAATACACAGAGATGCAAAAATATTTTAACTGATACTTACTGACTACAGGGATATTTTAGAGTCACTCTCATATTCCCTTCCATCTCATAAGCTTATGTAGATATTTCCCTGGGGTGGCATATTTGAGATACCAATCAAGATACTGATGTACTAAAAGAATTTCTAATAAGATCTCTGTTCTTAGTATACATTTTCAGGATTTATTCACCAGAGCCATGATACAAATCTCAGAAAATATCACTGAGTTTCACATTTCCCTTAATAAAATATACTGAGAGTTTTATCATAGTATATCCCTCATTATTGCTGTGGGTCAACATGCCCCTTATGAATAAGTACAAGAGTGCTGGAAAAAGTTGGTTGAAAAATAAAGATGTCTTAAAGTAAGATGCAGACTGCAGCTAAATGTCAAAGCTGACCAGGCCAAGTATTAGAATGCAAAGTGAGTTCTGGTGATGTGAAGAAGTTCTGGTGATGGAATATGTGAAATCCTTCTTGGCCAAAAATTCTATAAGGAGATAGATGAATAAGAGGCAATGTCAAAGGAAAGCAAATTAGCACTATTTTTAGCTGGATCTCTGTCCTCCTATCACCAATCCTACTCCCATCACAAGCAGAAGAGTTCTCTGGTATGCCTACCTTCATTGAAGCCCAGATTAAAGGATGATGAAACCTTCTTAAACCATAAACCCCAATCGTAACTCAGTACTTTACACAGCTCAAGAGAAAAATGAGGGTCAACAAGAGTATGGGTAAAAGAAGAAAGAGAAAGAACCTTCTATGCCTCTGACTTTTAATTTCTGAGTGACCCTGGTCTCCAGGAAGAGAACCATGTAGTCATCATTGAATATTACCAATTGCATTAACTCTTTCGAAGAAGCAAAATTTGGGAGTAGGATGTGACTTGAAGAAGGATTGGACAGAGTTTTTCCTCTTTCCAACATCAAAAAATGTTTCTGTAACATCATTATATCACATATATCAAAACCTGTAGAACATTAAAATCAATAGATGCATTGAAAGAAAATTTGTAAAAAACCACTATGTTCTTAAACAAGTCTAGAAATGCAGATTGAAATAACATTAAACAAGTGTAATCGCCACAGTAATTCTATATTATTCATGCATATTTGTGCATATCTATGTGAAATCAACTTGTTTGGCCATGGAACTATTTATTCAAGAACCATATTAATATCTCATCAAACATCAGTGTTTTCAGGTAGTTGGAGTAGACGCTGAGGCACAGTTAGCATTACAAGTTATATTGGACATGTAATGTTTATGAGTGGGGAAAATGTAGAAGTAGTAAGATTGAACAGAAAGAACAACAAACTGTGATGAAGATGTTAGTCTTCACCAAACCACAGGCAGCTCGGGAACAAAAATTCCTTACTGTAAGGTTCCCATATTGGAGGAAAATGACATTGTCTTCATGCCTCCACCATGCTCAGTAACTATCTGGGGACTAACCAAGAAGAAAGTGGCTGCATCTTGAAAGCTGAGGTGATCCTGAAGGTGTTAACAAATGGAGGCTGTCAGCAAACTTTATTCCTTACCACTGAACACAAACCTTCCTTCATGATAGGAGATCCAAGTGGTACATCTCCATGGCTGCCAGAACTAGTAATTTTAGGAAGTTGGATTAGAAAATTCTGACAATGACATGTTCACATCAGTAGTCCCAATTAATCATGTAAGCAAACTTAATTGTGTGTATGGGTATGTGAGTGTTTGTGCGTGTGTGTGTATGTATGTGTTTTTTTCTCTTATTAGGGCAGCAGCAAGACCTCCCAGATAGAATTCTAGAGACTTAACAGGATATGGAATTTCCTAATTTTTATATTCTATTCTGCAGAGTGAAAATAAAATGATGACTAGCTTAATTTTCTTTTCTTTTTGCTTGTTTATTGAAAGTATTCTCCCTTTATTTTTTAAACATCTTTATTGGAGCATAATTGCTTTACAATGGTGTGTTAGTTTCTGCTTTATAACAAAGTGAATCAGCTATACCTATACATATATCCCCATATCCCTTCCCTCTTGCATCTCCCTCCCACTCTCCCTAGCCCACCCCTCTAGGTGGTCACAAAGCACTGAGCTGATCTCCCTGTGCTATGCGGCTGCTTCCCACTACGGCCATCATCTAAAAATCTACAAACAATAAATGCTGGAGAGGGTGTGGAGAAAAGAGAACCCTCTTGCACTGTTGGTGGGAATGTAAACTGATACAGCCACTATGGAGAACAGTATGGAGGTTCTTTAAAAAATAAAAATAGAATGACCATACGACCCAACAATCCCACTACTGGTCATATACTCTGAGAAAACCATAATTCAAAAAGAGTCATGTACCACAATGTTCATTGCAGCTCTATTTACAATAGCCAGGACATGGCTTAATTTTCAATGAATGACTCCCATATTCCTGTCAGATCTGAAAATGATCTCAAGATATTATATTGCCTAGCTTCTTGCTTTCATGAAAATGAGGCATAATGATCCCTCTTACATGGAACAGCAGGTGAACTAGAAATGAAGTAGAGGCTTAAAGGAATACATGATACCTGGACTAGCACATATTATATCAAAAATGCCATCTAGGAAGGAATCTTTCTGGAAATCTACTTACACTTCTATAGACTTTTAAGTTTGTGCTATGATTACAAATAAGAGATTTGTTCATTCTAGGTTTAGCTCAGGACAAATATATACCACATTTGTTTCTGGACTGAAGAAGATGGATGAGGTTTTTATTTAATCCTACCCTTAGTTTTTAGAGTTTTATTTGTAGTGACCCGTGAGTCACTCCTGGCTTAGTCCAGAGGTCAAATGGAAATGCCAACTGTAAAATGCAATTATTTAAGAGAACTAGGCCACATCTTATGATAGTTTCATAAGAATTTGACTTTGATTTTTAACACGAATCACACTTAACCAGGGAAAATAAATCAAGCAGTGTTCTTTGTGTTTACTAAGCTTTGTACTCTATATTTTTTATGAATATAACAAAGCCCAAATGTCCACTGTTATCTATATTGAAATAGATAGAAACATGGATTGGTAAGATTTTTTTAAATGTTTGGGAGAAGAAAGATGTGATCATTTGTTGATTTTCCAAATAACCTGCAAATTCCGAAAAAAAAAAAAAGAAAAGAAAAGAACTTTCTTTATAAAAACAGATATTGGGGGCTTCCCTGGTTGTGCAGTGGTTGAGAATCTGCCTGCCAATGCAGGGGACACGTGTTCGAACCCTGGTCTGGGAAGATCCTACATGCCGCGGAGCGGCTAGGCCCGTGAGCCACACTACTGAGCCTGCACGTCTGGAGCCTGTGCTCCGCAACAAGAAAGGCCACGATAGTGAGAGGCCCGCTCACCGTGATGAAGAGTGGCCCCCACTTGCCTCAACTAGAGAAAGCCCTCACACAGAAACGAAGACCCAACACAGCCAAAAATAAATAAATAACTTTCTAGACGTTTGGAAACACAGAAACCATGCGTCTAAACTTCCCTGGCTTCTGAAAGCTGACCCTGACATGTACTCATACCCTCAACTTTCCCAGAAGCTAGCATGACTATGGTCTGACAATGGTTAGAGATCACTTTTCAGCCACCGAAACAAAATCTCATTTTCATAATTACAGTTGATTCACTATATATATATATATATATATATATATATATATATATCTTTTTCAACTTATTTTCCATTATACTGAATATATCTGAACTATATTCCAAGATACAGAATATAGTTCTCTGTAGTATACAGTAAACCCTTGTTGCTTATCTGTTTTATTTATAGTAGCTTGAATCTGTTAATCGCACACTCCTAGTTTATCCCTCTCCCCATCTCTTTCCCCTTTTGTAACCATACGTTTCTTTTCTTTATCTATGAGTCTGTTTCTGTTTTGTATAGAGATTCGTTTTGATTGTAAAATATACAGATCAGACGTTCCAGGGGTGCTCAATAGGGGGCATCCATTTTTTGCTTTGATTCATCTTTCGCGGGGCTGCTACTCCCACCCCAGCAGAGGACAGGAATTCGGTGATACTTAAGCACATATCCTTGTCTTACACCAAGGCAGAGAGGAATGGACATTCATAGATTGCTGGGTCATTTAATTGAAATCACTGAGGAATAAAAATAAGTTTTGCTTTATAGCCTGTGACTCTGGAATCTGAGGGAAACCCTGCCTTAAAATGTGCATGTATAAAATCTGGAGAATAATAATGAATCCTTAGGGATAATGACAACTTAGGACAAATCTAGCACACCTGTGTCTTCACTGCCTAAAAATGCAGGAAAATATGTATCACTCTGTGTTAATTTACTAACATTGGTGAGCAGAATTTAGGGCTTAATATCTGTGTTTCTACTATGGGAAATTTTATCATTTTCCTACACAAGGATTTTTGACTTTAAACTATTGACAGGATAGTGCCATTTTCTTATTGCATAATTCATCAGCTTCATTTAATTAAACTCAAATCATATAAAGGCAGACTTCAGCCAAGTATTTCTGTCCCTGAACCACCATTCTTCCCTTGAAGCCCCTGACCTGACAAGAGGTCAAACATCTCTTCAGGTTTACAGTTACTTCTTTTTCTTGGAAAAAAATTCTGAGTCCTTATATACAGTTCATATTACAGAAATCTAAAAGCAATTCTAAAGGATGCTATTCACTAAGATTTAAAATACCCCTGTCAAAAGCGTCCAGAACAAAAAATTATTGCTGTCACAGAACTCTCAATGTATTGATTCTGCCTGACTTCTATTTTTTTTTCATTGCTGAGAATAAATTTAAAAACCCATTAGTACCATATCTTTGTCTGACATGGAACTTACCTGATTCATGTGTGTTTCCAAAATGGGTACACATTTTCTGCATGATGAAAAGAGATACTTTTATTCAGAAGTAAAAGTTTAGGTTACTGTGAGTTGGTAAAGTTTGTTTATTTCTGATTTACATAGTAATTATAATAATTTTAGTAGCTATTATGTATTGAGTAACTTCTATATGAGAGCCATAGTGTTTGATGTTTATCTCCAGTCTTTAAATAAACCATATGAGAGAACACTATCCTGATTTTATAAAGATATAATACATTTAGTTGACTCGTGTAAAGCCATACAGCTAAATGTCAAAGTATTATCTTAATCCCAGATCTGTTTTGTTTCAAAGGCCTTCATTTGTTTATTTTTTTTCCCTTCCATGACATTCTTGTTTTCCCAAACATGCAGTAAAAAGGATTGCTCCCAGGTTCAACTTTTTTAATCAGCCAACCTGCATTAGGAAAAGAAAGGAAAATTGTGCTCATTTATCTCCATCTCAGAATCACCATGTTCCTTGTGCTGTGTACTAAATAATCAACCTTTTAATTACATATTGTCTTAAAGAGCTCTCTGGTTTTTGAAAACTCCCTCATCAAGTCTTTGTTAGTGGGTGAAAATGCTGCATTTATTTGTGTGCACTTGAGCAAGTGAGATATGTATATATATATATATATATATATATATATATATATATAATATATCACTATATATATATAAAAGTGATATATATATCACTATATATATATATAACTATATATATATATATATAGTTTTAAAAACCCACAGATGGAGTGTACAGAAATAAGCACAAAGTAATAAAGGAAAGGTGAAAGAAAATATATATATATTCAAGCTAAAAATGATTGCATTTCAAAAAATGGCAGCATTGTAGAACTGCAGAAATGTGATTGTGACATACGAATGTGACAAAGAATTTAGGAATGAATACTGATCACACTTATTTTTCCCTATAATGTTTTGGAGCAATGTTTAATACATATATTCAGACTGACTTTGGAATTATGTCCCTAGCTCTGACAAACATTCTTCCTCACATAGGGAGATTTTCTGAGGCCTCGTTCATCACCATGTCCCACAATGTCCCACAGGGCATCTGGAGACTCATGAGTTGATGGAATTATATTACTTGTACAGCATACATGCATATAACAAGTTTTTTTGTTTTTTGTTTTTTGTTTTTTTGGATGTGTTGGGTCTTCGTTTCTGTGCAAGGGCTTTCTCTAGTTGCGGCGGGCGGGGGCCACTCTTCATCGTGGTGCACAGGCCTCTCACTGTCGCAGCCTCTCTTATTGCGGAGCACAAGCTCCAGACGCGCAGGCTCAGTAGTTGTGGCTCACCGGTCTAGTTGCTCTGCGGCATGTGGGATCTTCCCAGACCAGGGCTCGAACCCATCTCCCCTGCATCGGCAGGCCGACTCTCAACCACTGTGCCACCAGGGAAGCCCATAACAAGTATTTTTATATGAACACTACAGTCCTGTTTTTTTGTCTCTCCATAGTTCAGTCTGAACTGCACTGAGAGAGCAACAGAATGGATTTCAAATTTGCTTAACCAATATTTTCTGACAGTTGGTTTTTAAGTATTAGAATGAGTTATTTAGGGATGCTATGAAATCCATTTCCTCTTGAGAAATCTAAGAGCCAGACATTCCTGTCCAGAATATATTTGAGAAAAATCTACCAAAAGACAAAATGTTGGATTAGGTTTATTTCTTCATTTTTGACTCAGAGTATTTCCCCCTAACAATTAATTAGATAAATGCAGCATATCTAAATAGCCATATAACAATCTTGTTTCAATTTTTGTATTCAATTTTATATATCACCTTTGTACTCAAGCCTGGAAAACAATATTGTATATTCATGCATTTCACTGCAAAGGAGTTAAGTCATCTGCAGAGCCTTCTTAAATCTGCTTTGAAAAAGGTAGAATATAAGTAAATATGTTAATTAAAAAGTAGAGAAAATCTTCTTTTGGTCAATTTATTTCATTTTAACTGGTGTTAGAAATATTTCTACATGGAGAGCTTTGAAATAAATGAATATTGGGCTTTGATAGAAACTTTAAAATATATTGTATTTATCAATTTGTAACTATTTTTAAACTGTGATTGCATTGTCCATGTACAGTGGCATTACAGAGTACATTAAACTGGGCAAAATTTCCTTTTCTATAACTCCTGCAGGAAGTCTAGTTTACTGACTCAATTATCATAATCCTTTAACTAGTAAGCAACCAGTGAAGCAAAGAAGGAAGAAACGATGAAGTGATAAGAAGAAAATTCAGAATTTAAATCTCTTAACTTCAAAAAACTTTGCTTTTGCAATTTATGAGAGCTGATTTAATCTTTTCTGTTAATCATTTGAATTTGAGAAGCTAGCCAAACATAATTAATAGAAATGGAAGCCACGAGATCTGGAGAAAGATATCCAGAGGGGATACTCTGAACGAAAATCACACTGATATTCAAGACAGACTTACATACGGAAATTCTATCTTGTCACAGTGCATTATGTAAGCTACAAGAGCCAAAAGGAATTTTTTCAGACAGGCCTTTTCCTTTTGCCCACAGTAGAACCTTGACAGTTAGACAAGAAGATCTAAGAAAAAGTAAGGCGTGGTAAAGCCAACCTCCCAAAAGGGAAAGATGGCCCCCAAATTAATGTATTTATCCTACTCCTGATAAAGCACTACCTGGTAGAAAGATGGCCTATATGAGTCCTAGGTTCTCTCCTCCTCAAGGAGTGAAGAGACAGGAGAAGGTTTCTTGAGTTTCTCTAAAAGTAGGAAACCAGTAATCTCTGTTAATCCCGATGTCAGCTAAGGCCATTGATAGTCTCTTCAGGATATAACAAGGCTTTATACTTGTGGACCCCTTCTTCAGCCTTTCACTCTTCTTAGTGATCTCTGTGTTTTCACTGTGGAATAATGAAATATATAATCCAGATCCTCAAGACTTTATGAATGTCTACTTGACTTTTCCACCAAACCAAAAACACTAACAAAAACAAGTCCTATAGCAACCAATAACACCTCTTAAATGGGTCAGTGCATTGTTTAAATTAATTTTACCTCATAGGCCAAAAAAATCATCTTAGAAACAATACCCTCACCCATTCTCTATCATCAGTAGCTAAGCTAAGTTGTTAAAAGGTCCAATCAAACACTGAACAGAGATGCATAATGTGTTACAGAAAGCAAAACAAAGAGATGATAATAAAAATGGTCCAAACATGACTCTCCTCTGACCATTCTAGCAATTCAAACTTCCTTCATTATGAGCCAGTGCTCTAATGTTTATGCCTTACACTGATAGACATAGATATAAAAATAACAATAGATTTCCATTTCTTAAGCTTTGACTCTAAACAAGGCATTGCTTTAATGTGTAATATAAATGTGAGGGGAAAAAAATCCAACAAAATATGCACTAAGTAAAGGAGTTTTCCAAACTCATGCTTGTTTATATTCAACACCCTCTACTTCACCTCCTAATATAGAGACTTGATTATATCCTTATATTTGGCCATGTAATCTCTTTCTCTCCTAAAGCAAGGGAGTGAGAGAATGAGGCAGGGGAGACAAATTGTGGTCTCTGGGTCAAATCTAGCCCAGGGTCTCTTTGTGTATAGTCCACAGAGCTAAGAATGGTTTTTACATTTAAAGGGTTATAAAAATAGAGCAAAGGATAATATGCAACAGTGACCTTATGTGACCCATAAAACCTAAAATATTTATTATCTGACACTTCACAGAAAATATTTGCCAACCTCCGGATAACGCATTGTATCGTTTCCTAGGGCTATTGTAACAAGTTATGACAAACTGGGTAGTTAGCATACATGTATTCTCTCACAGTTTTAAAGTTCAGAAGGCTGAAATCAAGGTGTCAGGAGGGTTGGTTCCTTCTGGAGTGAGTGAGGAACAAACTGTTCCATGCCTTTTTCCTAGCTTCTTGGGTTGCTAGCATCCTTGGTGTTCCCTAGCTTTTAGACACATCACTTCATTCTCATTACAGGGCATTCTCCCCCTGTCTCTTGGTCTCTGTTTTTTCTTCTGGTAGGAACACCAGTCAGTGGATTAGGACCCACTCTAATCTATGTTGACTAATTACTGAAGGCTCTATTTCCACATTAGATCACATTTTCTTTTTTAAGTCTTTACTGAATTTGTTACAATTATTATTTTTTTGAATTTTTGAATTTTTTTTATACAGCAGTTCTTATTAGTCATCCATTTTATACACATCAGTATATACATGTCAATCCCAATCACCCAATTCATCCCACCACTACCACCACCACCCCTACCACTTTCCCCCCTTGGTGTCCATACGTTTGTCCTCTACATCTGTGTCTCCATTTCTGCCCTGCAAACCTGTTCATCTGTACCATTTTTCTAGGTTCCACATATATGCGTTAATATATGATATTTGTTTTGAGTTTTCAGGTGGACATGAATTTTGGGAGGGCAGTATTCTATCCAGTACAGGCATTTTGAACTTCTTCTAGGTTCCACATATATGTGTTAATATATGGTATTGGTTTTGAGTTTCAGGTGGACATGAATTTTGGGAAGGTGCTATTCTATCCAGCACAGGCATTTCGAATTTCTTCTAGGTTTGAGAATGTAGCAAACGTTCCCCACCATGAACCTAAGAAAATCAGTGTTCATCACCCTGACTTTTCCACTGATAACCTCACCTTAAATGTCCACTCCCACACAGAGGTATTCCTGATCATGGAGTGTAAAGTAGCTACACACTCACTCCATTGTCAACCCAAATTTCAGATCTACTAGTTGTCATTTTGCTGAAGTGATTATTTGAATCCTACTTTTTTGTATGAAAAACATGTTTATAGAATTAAGTCTCTTAACTAATGGAGGGGAGCCTTGCCAAACTCCCAATATTCATGCTTAATGCAGTTTTGTTTTTTATTCATTTAGCTACTGAGATAAATCTCATGAAGTCATTAAAATAAACAAACAACAAAAAAAAGTCATCCTAATATTGCTAGTTCTCATGGGGTAACTGTGAACTTCAAAAAAATTGTTTGAAAAAAAGGGGAAATATCTTTTTTCTATATTAAGCAATGAAAATTAGTTAACATATCAATAAATTGCAATTATAGATATCCTATAAAAGGAAGTTAACAACATAACTTGAGAGGGCATCATTTTCACCAGTGACTTACTTAGACACTGGATGAAATAAATATTACTATTTTGAAAGGTCAGGAATTGGACAGACTGAAAATGATAAGCATTTTAAAATAATAACACCACATAAATATAGTATTGTTTTGTGTAGTAATTTTTTAAATATAATTTTAAGTAAATTCCAAGGACCTGTCTACCAATATCTTTTAAACATAAAACTAACATCACTTTCCAATTATAAAATCTAAAACATCAAATATGTTCTTTTAAAAATTCAGATAGCTTCTAGTATTCCTGATTCCCATAGAATCACTATGTGGGTCTTCTTTCATAAATTGCTTCACTATTTTCAGTACCAGAAGCAGTTACAGGCAGTAGTGTAAAGGCAAATAAAAATTAAAAATAAGAGGTTTAATTTTCCCTGATAAAAATAAGGAAATAGACTCCTTCCCCTTCCTCACCCTTTCCTTAGAGCATTTACTTTAGAAAACTTGCAATTGTAAGTTATTTCTTTCTCTCTTTGAAATGTAAGCAAATCTTTTTAAAAGTTAAATAAACCTCTTGTCAACTTTAAGACCCAGGAATGTCTTTCTCCTTTCTCTTTAAAGGGATGGGAAACATCCCTTTAAAATGTAATCATCAAAGAAGATGGTGCCCTTACCTACCTGTTTCTGTGGGATAATAGAAGCCTAACTGCAGCAGGTGCCTAACTCTAAAATTACCCCTTGTCAGAAAAATATGAGAAGTTTATTTTCCTCTCGATAAAATCAATTAGGCAACACAGATAATCAATCCCCTCAACTGCAAAGTCAATTTAGGATGAACTATGTGTGACAAATGGTTTTGTCAAGTCTTCTTGTGGACCAGTCATCATTTAAATTGAGAACATGTATGTAATGGGTGAATCTGCTCAGCTATATAAAAGAGTGAGAGTTCTTTCTGTCTTTGCAGTCTCTCAGAAGATTGCCTGTGATGCACATCCCATTCTGGTTTAATGCTTATTCAATAGCAAAACTGTTTACTTTCTCTTTTACCTTTGTGGGGAGATTTTCTGGGTTGAGAGGAAGTTTTGTTTTTAATTGTATTTCCTCCAAATAGACCATAATAAGTAATCCATGTACTCTCTGAGTTAGCAGCTCATTGAAAAAGTATATATTTTATGCTTTCAGATATCATCTATATTAACAGAGTGTCTCTTCAAGTAGGTTTTTCAAAAATGTAGGAGTGTAATTACCTTTTTTAAAAGTTTGACTATATCATTCTATAAAAATAAAACTTAAAATTGACAATACAAACTTACCCCAGGATTTTATATTTAATACTTGAAAAAATATTTAAATGGCATTTTTTGTTTCCAATTATATTTGAGGTAATTTCTTATTTTTTACTCGATTTTGGAATTGCCTACTTGATATATAATTTGAAAAGTGTTCTTAGTATTGCATGGCTTTATTAAATACTTTTTCCTTTCCATCATGATCACCATGATCAGCAAACACTAAGTTAACATGTAAACAAGTGTTCAGATAACTAATATCACAGTAACTAAAAGCATGTCAAGTCACTAATGACAAGAGAAAATGTGATGCTTCAAAACAATTACAGAAATATTGTCCTGTCTACTATTCAGATGATGATATTCCTCCATTGTTTATAGAGAAAAGAGGTAGCATTAACTTTGGCTTGCGTCAGAGAATTGCCAGCTCTTACTTCCATGTCTCAGCAAAGTCACTGCCAAGGCAAGGCTCCTGTTGCCTTGGACAATAACTGGCAAGGCAAGTGACAGTCTGTTGGTACAAGTGTTGGGTCTTCTTACCCCCATGGATTTTTATTAAATTACCCATTCGACTAATTCTGAAAATGGTAGATTGGTTAGAAAGCATCTTGTAGATTTACATTAAAGATGCCTAGACTTGGTACACAGTAAAATAGAGTCAATGAAACACAGATCAAGTCCCAGCTCTGACATTGACTAGCTATGTTAACTAGAAAAAATATCTCCACTTGTTCTTTCATCTGCTTCCTCATGAATAAAAGAAGAAGAATAGCTGTTTCAAAAGGCTGCAATGAAGATATAATAAGACAATTAATTTCAAAATCTAATAGACTAGGGCTTCCCTGGTGGCACAGTGGTTGACAGTCCGCCTGCTGATGCAGGGGACACGGGTTCGTGCCCTAGTCCAGGAAGATCCCACATGCCACGGAGTGGCTGGGCCCGTGAGCCAGGGTTGCTGAGCCTGCGCGTCTGGAGCCTGTGCTCCACAACGGGAGAGGCCACAAGAGTGAGAGGCCCGCATACCGCAAAAAAAAAAAAAAAAAAAAAAAAAAAAAAATCTAATAGAGTAGATTTAGGTTTCTTGCTAATGGTATGTTTTGTTTGTTGTCATTTCATATTGGGTGGAAAGCCTTCATGGGCCACACACTAGTGACTGTTGATTACTTTATATAAAACACCTACAAGGGAATACTTTGGTAATACATCAGAGTGCAAATGATTATATTGGATATTGTTGTTATCAACAAAGAAGATTTAAATTTTCTTTCTGAGTAGAAAGTTAAAATAAACTTTCTACTCAGTTTATTTTAATAACTAGTTAAAACCTACTTGTGCCATGGAGAATTCTATACTTACTGATGTATTTTTCAGGAAATAAGCAGTAGGAAATTTCCCTTTCCCTCCATCTAACTGCAAATCATTATTGTTAATCCTATTATAAAACAAGTGTTGTAGTTAGTGTCCAAAATGGCTTCCCAATGGACCAATGGACAATGCCCCTGATATTCACATTGTTGTATGCCCTTCCCCACCTCAGCCCCTGAGTTGTATTTGGGCTGGCCTATGTAATAAATAAAATGTGGTGAAAGCAACTTCTGAGACAAGGTCGTAGAAGTTTTGCAGTTTCTGTCTGAGTGTCTTGGAAAGCTTATTGGGTAAAGCTGGTGGTCATATCTGATGTTAAACTACTCTGAGCTGCCTTTCTATGAGGAAGCCCAAACTAGTCATGTGGAGAGGCAATATGGAAAGAAAGAGATGCCAGTCAGTCTCCAGCTATTCCAACCATCCCTGCTTAAGTGCCAGGCATGTGAATGAAGAGCCATCTGGACCCCAGCCCAGTTACACCTTCAGATGACTCCAGCACAAGCCTGTGGTTTCTGACTAAAACCACTTGGGAGCCCTGAATGAGAACTACCCAGATAGGTCCAATCAACCCATAGAATGATAAAAAGTAGTAATTTATTTTTTTCAGGTAGTCTCTTACATAGCAATACAAATAGAAATCATTTTCTATGCCTAATTTGAAAAAAATGGAAAAAATATACTCTTTATTGGTTATAATATGTAATTGTAAAATGTATACATACTTTAGCCTGAATTGTCCAGAAACATTTAAGAATGTGACCAAACCTGGCACAAGCTAAAAAAATAAATCCATACATAGGTCAAAAATCCTACCCAGGACTTTGGGTCTTATAACTGAATATTATGCACTGAAATATGCCCTCCCCTCCCCCAGTTTGTATGTTGAAGCCCTCAGTATCCTAGGATGTAAGGACCTTTAAAGAAGTGATTAAGTTAAAATGGGGAAGTTAGGGTGGGTCCAAATTCAATCTGACTAGTGTCCTTATAATAAGAGGAAATTTAGACAAACTGAAAGACACTAGAGGTGCCCACACACAAAAGAGAGACCATGTGAAGATAACGGGAGGAGACCTCAATAAAAAACCAACCCTGTCAACACCTTGATCTTGGACTTCCAGCTTTCAGAACTGTGAGAAATAAATTTCTGTTTAAAGCCTCCAAGTCTGTGATATTGTGTTATGGCAGCCCTAGCTGACTAATACAAACATGAAATAAGAGTTAAGAGTCAAGAGTATTTCCACTGCTGATCAAAGCGGTATACCTGGCTGAAGTCTCCAGGGTTTGCTAGACCTATACCTGTATAGGACTCCTGACCTATATCAACCAGCACATCCCAGACCAGTAGTGGAATCAGGATTCTGCCTTGTCTGTAGCTATTCTGGCTTAGGACGTTCCATCAGTTCTATAAAAACTCTCTGAATGAATCCCTTGTTCTGTTTAAGTTAATATGATTTGGTTTCTGTAGTTTGTAACCAAGAACACTATGAATGATCTCTCCTTCAATACTGACGTTTAGATGAGTCACAGTAAACCATATAGGTTAAGGAGTTCCCCACAAAACGCTTGCTTGTGCTCTTACTGCAGGAGGGGCACACAGTTACAAAAACTCACTGGTGGAAGAATTCAGTAATAATATAGGAGGGTGGAAATTTGGCTTAATGAGACATTTAGATAGTGCTACAAAATAATAACAATCATACTAATAATAACTACCATTATTGTGTTAAACAAGAAGAGGCTGTCAAATGTTTATGAATGGCTCTTTGAATAATGAACTGTATGAGAGATCTTAACAATTTCATTGCCTTAGGATTAAACTAGTAAATTATGACATTCATAAGGGTTGCTTGTAGAGAGAAACAAATCTGTTTTTGAGTTCTGATTACATTATCTAATAGATGTGGCCTTCAGTAAGTTATTTCCCTCATCTCCAAATTAAGGATGTCTCTTATATAGAATTATTCTAAAGGTTTAAGGAGAATATATATGCCAAATATTAATCATAGGATACAACAAAGTCCATGTTTTCTTATTCTCAAGTCCACATCCCTTTCAGAGGTGGGGGAGGATGTTTTTAACTTGCCAAGAAAACTAAATTTAGTCTTTTCTCAAAGTAAACAATCTATTTCAATATAAAACAATCTCTTTGGGGCAAATATTCAGTCAATTCAAAGTTATCTACCTAACAAGGATAATTCTGTCTTCTCAAGTGACGGCCTTTCTTCTATCCACTTACCTAAGAAGATTCCTGGATGTTAGCAAGCAAACAGGTGACCTCCTGGCAACAAGGATGGAGCAATTTGTTCTTGTACTGGTGCTTATATTAGCGGATCTGAAGTTCTGGAATCCTGATTCCCCAAGAAATGTATCATCTCCTATGTTATTGTGCACATTTACTTCTGCTGATCTTTGCTGATAGTTTCCCCCTGGTGGAACTTCAGAAAACAGTTCTCTGTGGATTGTAAGAGGCTGTTGTCTGCCCTTCCCATCACTGATTGTAGTCCCAACATAGCAGTTACTGGCACTCCATTGTGTCCTCTATCCCATTCCTGGCTATGCTGTCATCCTCACGGTGTAACCGTCCCCTCATCACAACAACACTACAGCAGGCAGGCTGCTGTCAGCCTACTATTCTGTTTTCTCTGCTAAGACCATGAGAGGAACCTCTGTACTTTGCATGCCACAAGGACCCAAGAGTAAGCAATGGAGGCCAAGAGATGGTAGAGGGCTAATGCAGACCCTCTCTGTGATTGGACACAACATGCTTCCTTTCCATCGTCATAACACCCATGGTGGAGTGGTCTATACACCCTGAGTTCAAAATAAATAAGCAAACAAAAAATTTAAAACATTTCTGCTTTCAGCTCTCTTCCACTCAAGTTATCTGCATTCTTTCTGTTGTTCCTCTGGAAGTTCAACTCCAAAGTGAAGAGAAGAAAAATCAAGGACTCTCTGTCATCTGACTCCTTACCCTCTCCTCTATCTTGCTTTCTTCTCTCAATGTCTCAGAAGCGCTCTTTGTTTTCTCCTTCAATGGATAAGAATTCTCTTCGGTCTCATCTTGAGTCCTCTCTTCATTGAGGCTTATATAGTCCTCAGTGACCTGGCTTTTGATATAAAAATGAAAATGCCATTGCAATCTGAAAATCCTTTGTTTCTCTACAAAAACCCATCATTCAAGGTTTTTTTTTTTTTTTTTTGCGGTATGCGGGCCTCTCCCTGTTGTGGTCTCTCCCATTGCAGAGCACAGGCTCTGGACATGCAGGCTCAGCGGCCATGGCTCACGGGCCCAGCCGCTCCACGGCATGTGGGATCTTCCCGGACCGGGGCACAAACCCGTGTCCCCTGCATTGGCAGGCGGACTCTCAACCACTGCGCCACCAGGGAAGCCCCATTCAAGGTTTTATGTCACTTTACATCCACACACCCACACACTATTTCTTACAAGTTAACAGCTATTCACCATTTTTCTCCTCTTCTGTGAATTCCTACTAAGACAATTCTAGTTGCCCTTCAGACAATGGGGGTACTCTGGTGAAACAGAAGCAAGATCTTTATGTGTAAAATAGAAGAGGAAAAGCATATTAACACAATTTTAAAATGTCATTCTATCTAATGAATAGAGGAAATACTTGTGATTAAAACTATAACTTTAATTTATACTTCCATTCACTCAGTGAAAAAGTATCTATTGAGCTCCTACTATGTGCAATCAGTATATTAGAAATTGGAGAATATAACACAGAACAAAATGGAAATAGTCTCTGGCCTCCTGGTAAGGCAATCATAGAACAAGTAGTTACAAGTGCGATAAGGATCATAGAAGGAAAAATTTAGAGTTCTGTACAACATCTTACAGGAGGTAGCTCAATATTTTTTTAGCCTAAGCAACATTTTTGTTTTGAAAATTCAGGTAGACCTACTTAAAATGTAAGTTTATGAGTATAAATTGATTTTGAAATAATTGAACAGTTCTTTTAGGATTCTGTTGAAATCTGGACATTTTAATTTATGTATTATATTAGCAAAGTGAATTATAAAAATGATGAAACATAATAACTTTTCCCCTGAACTAGCAAGCTTTTCTATTAATGAAAAATATTTTATTACCTGAAGAAAACTTTAAAATAAAATATAATTTTCTTAATTTAGATGAATAGAAATAAAGGACAAATACTAGTTAAGGAATGATTTTCCTGGATTGAGCAAGATACATTAATATGAATTGAACAAGTTGGTTGTGGAGAATGTCTATACTTGCATTTTTATTAACACTGTTGGAGTGGTGATAATTAGTCTCTATCAATCAAGAAAAACCTGATTTACAGATATATAACCCATCAACTCTGCGATTTCTGATGTTTAGACAAAAAACTCTGATTGCATGGCAAAAGTGTTCTCCAAGGACAAAAAGAAACTGAGATATGAGAGGGCCAACTAATCTTTCATAATTGGGAACATAAAAGCACTTGTGTTCTAAGCTGTCCTTTACCTAACACCATGCAAATGGACCAAACATGTGATGATGAGATAGATGTAGATAAGATTGTAGTCTAGCATGTCCCATCATCTTTACTTGACTGAGAATGCAGAAGTATGATAAATAATATCAAAACACAGAAATAATTTTATGTGTCATTGATTTGATTATAGGATTCTGAGTCCCAAAAAGTGCCCTTGCTCTTCAACACACAGAGGATTTCTAGTTTAACTTTGATGTAATATTTAAAATATATGGGGCTTAGAGGTATTAAAAATCATTTCTATCAAGTTGGAATGTATACACATTTCTTCAGAAGAAGGATAATTCCAGCTACCATTTCCTGAGGTGCTCAAGTTATGCCAGGCTTTAGGCTAAACATATTACATATATTATTTCATGGAAACACCACAGTACCCTATGAGGAATTATTATTACTCTTTTCTAATGAAGGCAGTGAGTTTTGAAAGGTTAAGTAAATTGCTGAAAGTCACAAATAAGTTAATAGGTAGCAGCTGGACAAACACTCGTCTTCTAGTTCAAAAGTTAGTGCTCTGCATTTCTTTATTTGTTTTTGTTTTTTCTGCTTTGTTTTGTTACTTTGCATGACACATGCCCTCTTGGGTTGGAAAAGAGAACTTCCTCAGTCTAAAGGTAGTCCCTGAGGCAAGTTCCACATTTTGAGCCAGGAGATGAATTTTCGTGCTCTTTGAACAAATTCAAAGAGTAATAAGCATTCCACATGTAAATGAGAGGAAAATTCATTTTTTAACATCCATGCTCCCTATCTGAACATCTCTTACACTGCTTTTCCCAAAACTATAATCCAGTTTCCTGGTACATCATCCAGATTTTCTCAAACACCTGTGAGGTCAACATTACCAACGGCTTAAATCTTTAACATTTTTATAGGTGAGAATGCCACAGGTTTCTCTCTTTCCTTCTTTTTGGTAGGCTAGTCATATTAGTTACTCCAAACATTTTAAGCTCTTACAAATACACTAGAAATAAAGAAGCATTTAAAAGAAATTATAAAAGTTAAAACATCGTCTTAGAGACTTCTCTAAAAAGAAGCTTTTTCCTCAGCCTGAGGTAGCCTTTTCTGGGACTTTATCTCTCTATGTAGAATCAGGGTGTCCTGATCACCTTAATCTAAATAAAAGTCTTTGAGTGGGTGGTGACACTGACAGCAGCTTTCAGCAATTACCCAGGACTTTCTGATTCAACACTACACACCCAGTTCTAGCACGGTTTCTGGCACAAAGTCGGAGTTTGAGTGACAAATAGCAAAATTGATAACAGTGCTGCCACCAGGCTGAAGAATAAACTTGAGTGAGTTCAGTGCACTGTAAGATGGCCAGGCACAGCAGCTTCATATTCATGGTGATCACCCAAGAGGTATTATTTACTCAGTGGGGTTGACTGAGCATGTAACCCCACCCACGAACCCCATCATCTCAGTCCTTCCTGGTCACATCCCAGGGAGGAACTTTTTGGAAAACTAACTGGAATAGGAAACGAAATGGCAGGAGAAGATGCTCCTGACTCAGGGAAAACACTCTTATTTTTTACCTGGAGGTGTTTATTGGAATAGTTAGTTATGAGGAGGCAGATGGTTTAAGAATCTTTCCCCACTCAATACTGACTGAACCTGTCTTGGGCCTCACCTTTTCCAGAAGGAGGAATAGTAGTGAGCAGCCTCAACAAAGTTTGGATGGGTGGAGAACCTATACCGAACAAATATTAGGATAAGCAAATATGCAGACACTGCACCCAAGTTTTAAGAGTTAATGAAAAACTGAAGAGGACTTTAGTAGGGGCTGGTAAATCATTGATAGTTAAAAGAGGTTTCAAGGACACAGTAAATATCTGTTATTTTTACTCCGGGAGGAGTAAGTTAGCCATTCACCTTAGCAGACTGATGATGAGGATGATGATAAAAGAAAAACAAGTAAAATCCTCCGAATATTAATCTTACTATTGTTTTTTTTTGTTCTTCCATTTCTAGATATATATATATATATATATATATATATATATATATATATATATATATATATATATATGAAAATTGCAACTGCCTGTGAATAGTAAATGCTATAAGCAATCACAGTGCCATATTTTGATTTTGCCCTGATTACATACATAACTTTATTTTAGTTGGATGAACATAAAAGTGTCTTTATTGAATTTTAATTATTAATTTAAAACTATTTAGACATAACAAAAGTAAATGAATAAAATAGTAAAATGTATTAAATTGGCTACTGACCTTGTTTATGAAGTACTAATAGTCACTTTTGGTGAATATTTAAACTATAAATACATATTTTATTTAAAAATTTGAAACAAAAAATAAGTAAAAGATGATATAAGTTAACTAAAAAGAGTTTTCATTTATATTGGAATGGTTCTATATACATGAAACACCCTGAAAAAATAAAACTGAAATTTTGTAGTCTTAGCAATTGGCTCAAAAAAAAAAAAAAAAAAAAAAAACCTTGACCAAAATATTTTGATTTTGACCTATATAACTTTGTGAAACTATATTAGTTATAAGAACAAAAATTGATTCAATTATACCCAAACTTAATATTCAAATCATGTATTCACAACTGATTTAATTTTAAATTATGTGGTAGATCTACTAATTCCATTTATATTATTCAAGTCACCAAGATGCCATACCCTTTAATGTAGCTAATGGAGCTTTTTTGTGTGTTTATTTTGTAAACAATTTATTAGAAATTAAAGTTGTCTCCTTTCTGTAAATGGGCTTATATAATATTTTTTAAAAATTCTTGTTAGTGTTCTGGTTGTGATTATATACACATACACATGCAATAAATATTTAAATTGGCACGTAACACACTTGTAAGTCTATAAAACAGATATATTTAATCAGAAAAAAGACACTCAATGAATCTATTAAAATTTGGCTTTACAGTATGTAAGTTTTAAACTCCTAACAATATTACTTTATTAATATTATAATCTAGAGGCCATCAAGAGGTAAACTTTTATTTGTGAATAAATATTATAAAAAATCATTCTCTTTTTCTCTAGTAGGAGGGCCCTAAGCTAGCATGAATGTTGGAAATTGATGAGAATTAGATGTAGATATATGTGAACAGAATCATCTACTTCTAAAGAGGAAAGGAGTGTCCTTTACTATCTTGACTGCAAATCAGTGCTTTTAAGAAAATGACTGAGCCAGATTGTTTGGGCTCTAATCCTGGCTTTTCTACTGAATTTTTTTTTTTTTTTTTAGAATATACTTAACCTTCTATGCCCATTTTCTTAAGTGTAAAATGGCAGTACTTAACTCCTATGATAGTTATGAGAACTAAATAAATTAATAATTATCAAACTCCTGGATCAATGAAAAGCATTTTTTAGGTTAGGTTAAGCCATTAGAAATTGTCATTTTTATAATTGAAAAATGATTGTGTAATAGCAATTTTGTACATCCCAACATAATATTCCTACTATTACCTGCCTGGCTAACTACTACTCATTATTTAAGATTCAGAGCAGGGATCACTTGCTCCCAGAGCCTTCTCTAGCCCCTTACCCTCTCCTTTTTGTGACTAAATTCTGTTCCACATCTCTCTTTCTTGCTACCACAGTACAGAATATCTATCTTTATTAAACCTTAATCATGCATATTCTCTGTTTATTTCTAGTCTTGAACCACTTTTTTCAAGATCATGCTTTTTATTTCTGTAATTCTAGCATGTATAACATATTTCATTATGCTCACATATCAAAATTATATTAGAAGTGTCAGTAGCAACACCAGCACAGAAATTTTCTTCTCTCATTGCCATATGTTTCACACCCACCCTGGGAGCCTACCCAGAAACAGTCCCCCAGCTCAGTTTGTAGACTTCTCACTCCATGTCAAGGGACTGCCTATCGAGCCACTTGGGATGCTGGGACACAGCAAAGAGCAGCACAGGAACCTGTACTAAATGAAGTGAAAGGAAAAATGAAAACAAGATTGATCTTGCCGTTAGAACTATCTGCAAAACAATCCTCCAGAACGAATTTACTATTTTCAGAAAAGTTAGTTTCCAGATATAAAATTATGTCTACAGGAGTAACAGGAGATTTGATGCAAGTAGAGGAAGCTCATGATTTCTCATGCAGAGCTATTGCCATATAGTGTGAGACAAATGCAGCAATCCTCAGATTTCTAATCTTGAATAAGGCATGCATGCATTTCATTCTTAAAAGAAGAAAAAGTGAAAGAAAGAACACAAGAAAACAAGAAAGGAAAGAAGAAAAGTAAGGAAGAAGGAAGGAAAGAAAGAAGAAAGAAAGGAAGGAGGAGGGAGGAAGAAAACCAGAAAGAAAGGGAAAGAGGAAAAAATACATTTAAGATGAATAAAATTTAAAAAGGACTTTTAATATCCTGTGTGCATTTATCTCACCATGAACACAAATATAGTATCATGTCAGAGACCAGGCTCTTAAATCATTAAAAACTTGGTTTGAATCTTGTCTTAGACATTTATCGTCTGTGTGATTTTTAGCAAGTTATCTTCCTGTCTATATCTCAGTTTCTTCACTTATAAAATGGGGATTGTAATTATAGTATCTACTTTATAGAATTGTGAAGAGTAAATAAAGTAATGCACATAAATAGTACAATTCGTGGAATATAGAAACAGTTCAAGAAAAGTTCATTACTATGTAAAAGATGATGTGCAAGTTCAGAATTAGGTATGTTATGTGTATTTATTTTAAAAATACAACAATCTTGGATGAGAATATCTTCAGAGACCATTATTCAAAGGAGATTTCAAAATAGTAGTTTTTAACAATCTTAGCAATTATGATTTTGTTATTTTATTGTGACCAATTATAATTCTTATTTTAGAAAATATAAACATTAAAGAATTTAAATTCAAATTTGGTAAATGACTCTTTGGATACTGTGAAACTTCATATATAAGGCGATAAGTTCAGAAGTTTAAACAAGAAAGATGTTTATTTCTCTCTTACCTAACTCTTTAAGAGGTCCAAAACTGATATGAAAGCTCCACAGTGCTGCAGACCCAGGTTCTCTCAGCTCCGTGTTCTACCTTTCATAGAATGTTGCCTCTATCCATTCATTAGTTAGGACAAGCTATTATGCATTAACAAGTTAACCCTTAAATCCCAGAGGCTTAAAGTAAGAAAGGTTATTGTCTACTTGCTCTGTAGCATATCATCAGCAAAGACCTCTGTTCCAAAATGTCACTCAGGAACGTGGGATGATGGGGACTCTATGATCTGATAGCACCAACAAATGGAATATGAAGCTTCACTGGTCACCGTTGCAGAGGAAGAGAGATACTGCAGATTAGCACCTGGTATTTTCCCTACCTAAGCCAGGAAGTGTTAGAGGTCACTTCCTCTCCCAGTTCACTGACAGAAGTAGGCATATGACCTTCCCTAAAAACATGGGTTTGGGATATATTGAAAATACATAGAATGTCTGAAATGTCTGGTGAGCATTACTATCTCTCTCACAACTTACATTTTCTACATTCACCACCATAGCTTCTTTCAGCCAGAAGGAAGAGATAAAAAACGAAGTGGAGTGTATTCTCCTCTCCCTCAAGCCAAGATCTAAAAGGTGTGCTCTCACTTCTATTCACAAGACATGGGCCAAATTTAGTGAGGTGGCTATACCTCCCTGCAAGGAAGACTAGGAGATATGGTCTTTATTCTGATAATCATGTACCTTGTTAACATTTAAGAGTTCTATTACCAAAAAAAAAAAAAAAAAAAGGAAGGGAAAATTACAATTGAAAGAAAAACTGCAGCCTCAGCCACAACGTTTGTGGACAAAATTATATAATGTCAGTGAAGGTAATTTAATATTTAGAAAAAATGTTGGAATTTCTGGATTCTGATATAAATAAAAATTCTTATTCAAAGTAATCTTGAAGTACTTCCTGTGTGTCACCAGAATATATATTTTTAATTAATAGGCAGTCTACCAATCGATTGAATTATCATCTGTCTTCCTACCCACAAGGATTTTTTTCTGAATTATCACCTTGCAGGCTCCTAATTATGACAAACCTTATAGGATATTGGTGAAATAAGGTTGAGTACAAATTAAAGAGAGAAGAAATACAGATTTGTAGTTCATGGTTTATCTTTCTGTGCAGTTTCATGAGGAGAAACAAGTCATCCATTAACATTGTTCAGCAAAGTTTTTTTTTTTTAAATAATTTTATTTATTTATTTATTTTGGTCTGTGTTGGGTCTTCGTTGCTGTGTGCGGGCTTTCTCTAGTTGCAGCAAACAGGGGCTACCCTTCGTTGCAGTGTGCAGGCTTGTCATCACGGTGGCTTATCTTGTTGTGGAGCATGGGCTCTAGGCGTGCAGGCTTCAGTAGTTGTGACACGCAGGCTCAGTAGTTGTGGTGCACAGGCTTAGTTGCTCCGCAGCATGTGGCATCTTCCCGGACCAGGGCTCAAACCCGTATCCCCTGAATTGGCAGGCAGATTCTTAACCACTGCGCCACCAGGGAAACCCCTATTCAGCAAAGTGTTGATGGTTTCTCTGCTCTTTCAAGAAAGGCTCAATTCTTTGAAAGAGTTGGACATTTCCAAGAACTAATGTTCCAGTCTTGTATTTATATCAAAGTCAATTTAAGAGAGACTGTTGCTAGTTTTGTGTGTGTGTGTTTCTTTTGACATTATTTTTAAGACACACAAAACAACCATTGCCAAAAGGCCTGTGGCCAGTTGAAATTGATCCTTACATATCATTTAAAAATAATCTTTACCATTGGCTACCTAAGGGTTGCATAAAAGCTAATTGGTGGAAATTATATTATTATGCTGACCTTTACAACCTGAAATAATATTTCAGGCAATGAATGTTTTCTGCAATAAATCCACCTGGCTATTAAAGAGAGCTATACTTTCCTGTCATAAATAACTTCCTTGCAGACCAATTTACAGTGGACTGGCTTCCTTCAGAATGCCATCTATCTTCAGAGAATGAATAGATTAGAAATGCATGCTGGTTAACAAAAATATTATTATATAATAATTCTAAAGCAGAGTACAGAAACGGAGAAATATTATACCCAGGAATTGGACGCAGTTTAGGTGACTCTCTAGCTTTGCTTACATCCCCCTTTCTGCACTATGTTTGAACTTCCAGAAAGATCACTTGGAATTATCTTCCTTCTGGTAGGTTTAATCTTCTGGAGAGGAAGTCCTACTGAGCTCTGATGCCGTGTCGTAGTGTTCATGGTAATCTACCTGCTTGGGCAGCAGACCTTCAGGCTGGGGCTCCTGGTCTGCCATGTTGTTCATTGACATAGATAGGCAGCACTTCACCTCACACCTTTACCTACACCAGTTGCCTTCTGCCACGGGTTCTCCTGTTGCTTCTGAGACACATGGCGCCACTAAGATCTTTTGGAGACTTCCTCTGCTACTTTGAGATTGGCTCCCCTAGAAGACGCCCAGTAAGTCTGAACTGAAAAACTTGGAAGCCTGGGTGTAAGAGCCCTATGGAGGAATTTGGTCAGTGGGAGATAAGAAACATAGAAACTTTCTGCAGTGCAGTGGTTCTCTCAGATGCCCTTCACCCTGAGAAGTTGTCTATGTTTATTACCTGGCTACAGCCAGCTCAGAAATGCACCCTCTTATGTGGGGTCTTCTTCTATCCTCAGCTCATTTTCCCTCACTCCATTTTTCCTGAGATTTCAATTTTCCTCACCCATAAAATGTTAGCATATAAGTTTTCATTTCAGCCTCTGAATTTTACAAAATCTGGGCTAAGACATCCATAAGTTAAATATTCTTAAGGCGTCAAGAGCAATTATATTTATCTTCCATTCTTCCTACATCCCTTCTTCTTTCCTTCTAATTTTTTTCCCTATCTCTTTTTTTCATTTCTTGTTAAGATTTTATAACTAATTTTTAGACTATTCTATGAATTAGCAAGAGCCAAAATAAATTTACATATATTTGGAGGAAAGACAAGTTATGCTGTTATTTTCCTTTAAATGGAACTAATATCTTAAATGACCTCCAAATTAATATATATATTTTTACTCTCAATAGAGAAAAGCATCTGAAGATTACTTAGGAAATTTGCTGTCAAATTGTAGGGTATGGGAAAGCTTTGGTTATGTGGTCTTGACAGATATGAGAAGTTATATTTAATATATTTCACACATTAATCTGTATTGGGACTTTTAAAATTTGATTTTAACTATAGGAATTAACTGTAAACATATAAAATGTAATTTTAGAGACAGAAAAAGCTTCAGCCTTCACCTAATCCTAACTTTAATTATTATATAAGGCAGATAAGTCTCAGAGAGATGAAGTGACTTTGGAAACACCTAACCTTCCAAGTTCAGAGACTCATCTAAGACCTAGATCTTCTGAATCAAAGACCAAATTTTTTAAGTCACTTGTAGGCAGTTTGCTATATGTCTTGCCTAATGTTCTCTCTACTTTGACTTTTTGAAACTAGAGCTAGAAAGGGGAAATTAAAAAATAAACAATAAAAAAATCTAAGGAACTGAATACTAGACTTTAAAAAATCTTGTTAAAGGGAGAGATTTTATTTATATCTCTTTTATCTTATAAAAGGCCCCAAAACTCAGTTTCTTAACTATGTGCTACAGAAGAGAAGGCTGTGGATTCCAAATTATTTAAGTTCATGATTTTCTAAAGGGAATGGCTTTAACCCATAGAGAATGAAGCTATTGGCAGTACTTGAGATTTTCTGACTTAGGCTCCTCTGGAATATTTTGGGAAGGTATTTTTTTTTAACCCATACTTGTACTCTGAGTGATAGATGATTTTCAGCAAAACTGCCATGTGTAGATAATGAATCAAGAAATTAGGGAAAAAACAAATTTCTCCTTATGAGTGTTCTCTAACTATGATGAGCATGTGCAACATTAGCCATATTTTAATTTAATTTTATTTTGCTTATTTTTCTTTTTAAAACTAATTTTTCAAATTTGAAAAGTGGATCATAGAAATGATATGAAAAATAGACAATATAATTAAGCAAAAAGATGAAAATAATATTAGTATCTCAAAACCCAGAATTGAACAGTATTAATATTTTGGAGTTTATCTTTCAAGAAATTTTTTATTCACATATATTTATGAATTTTTACAAATAAGAGGCCTCACTAAAAATACAACTTTTAACCTGATTCTTTTATTTAAAATATCTAGGGTGCATAACTCCAAGTCTGAATAGTCCTTGATAAATTCATGCTAACTTTTTCAAAAATATCCCATTGTATACACTATATCTAAATAGTAGTAGAAAGGAAAAAATAAAATATAAATAATTTGACCACTGTGCTTATGACATTGAGAACCTCTCCATAGATACAGGATGCTGTCAAATATTTTACTTTTAGCTATGTAAGCTTTTTATTTACTAAGTTAAATATATATTTTTGTGAAAAAGTATTTCTTTTAAAACCAGTGTATGTGACAAATGTGAATAAACAATTTCCCCATTGGAAACAATAAAAATTGCTGATTTAAAATTTTTACTATAAATATATGGCCAACATTGTGCTGAGTATTTGAAGTGAATTATCTTACTTATTCCTCTGACAACTTAATTATATAAATACCATCATAATTCTCATTTTACAGATAAGGCTATTCAGTCTCAGGAAAGCTATTTTTTTCCAAAAATCAAATAGCTAGATAGCTAGAATCTGTCAGAATTTGCATACAGTTCCAGAACCCATATCATTCTAGAATCCATACTCTTAGTTATACACTGCTTTTAATTAATAATAGTAATAATAATAACAACATAATCTCTTTTCAGTGAGGATGTGCTCTCTTTGGAATTATTTATACCACCCTTTCCTCTCTCAACTTTCATAAATAGTAATCAATAGTATAATATTTAAAGTGTATATGTTGCATGTAGAGTATGTACAACCTTGGGTTAATTTAGTGAAAAATTACTAAGATAATTTTAATGTGCTGTTTACAATCTGGTTTTACTGTCAAAGATGGAATTTTTATTAGCACAAAAATGCTAGTTCAGGGAGACCCTTTTATCTTTTGCTGGAAAATACTTATAAAAACAGTTTCAAAAAGCAGTGGCCTGTTCTCTATCTTTAAATACGTAATCCTAAAATTTGAGCATATTGAATGATTTCAAGTAGTTTTTCATTGTTGACCAAAAAATGGACTCAACACTCCTTACATTACATCAATTGAAAAATGTATCTCATTTTCCTCTGCTAATAAGAAAATAGTTGTTATTCTTCTGAGAACTTCAGCCAATCTGGCATGAGCAAAAAGGGGACTTTTTTTGGCTCAAGTATCTGAGAAGTCCAGAGGTAGGCCAGCCTTCAGGCAAAGTTTGATGAACTGGCATAAATGAGATCCTTAGCATCTGTTTTTTCCCCACCACTTGGCTCAACTTGACTCAATGTTTTGGCTCCACTCTCCAACAGGCTCAGAAAAACTAGCTGCAGAAGGTGAAAACTCTACACTCTCTTAGCTCCAATTTCCTTAAGAAGGGATAGTGTCCTCTCCCATAGGATTCCCAGATCTTATTCTCTCTCATTAGTTTATTGTATTGTATATTATACAATACATTGTATATCAACTCTAAACATAAACCTATGGCAGGAGAATATGAGTCACCAATTTGTGTAAGGTCAGGTCATATGATACACTCTGTCTTAGGTCAGGTTCCCCAGGTTCCTTTGTAGGTGAGTAAGGCAGTATTCCTAGAAGAAACCAGAAAGGAAGACAGGGATGGGAAGGAAAACAAGCAAGGATATAATTTTAGGCAGAGTCCAGAAAAGGGGTATGTTTCAGGAACTGTCCAGAAAGGGATGTCTTCTACATTTTCCCACATGGAAAGCCGGTGTGTAATTTATTCTTACCCTTTTCAATGACTGGGCTTGGATAAACATGATCTCCAGATCTCCTGTGCATGAGGGTACAGTGGATCCAGGGTCCTGAGGGCAGTCATCTGAAGAGGAGTCTTGAATGCAGACCACTGGAAGCAAATGCATATGGAAGCTGGACGAGGGCTCACAGGAATTCAAAAGGATTGGAGTAACAGTGTTCCCTAAAAACCCTAAGGTCAAGTGGTAGCTAGGTATCTAACTCTCAGGAAAATCAGGGTGTGGCTACCAGAATATGGGTGAAATGAGTGCTGAGTAACACAAAACAAGAGATTCTCCAAATTAGATTTTGGAAATGAACCAGAAAACTTCTTAGTAAAATATTGGTAAATTAGGGCTTCCCTGGTGTAGCAGTGGTTGAGAGTCCTACTGCCGATGCAGGGGACACGGGTTCGTGCCCCGGTCCGGGAAGATCCCACATGCCATGGAACCTGCGCGTCCGGAGCCTGTACTCCGCAACGGGAGAGGCCACAACAGTGAGAGGCCCGCGTAACACACACACACACACACACACACACACAAAATATATATATATATATATATATATATATATATGTAAATTGGTTAGTATTAGAAATCTTGATTTTATATATACTTTTTATTTTAATTATTTTATTAAAATTAATAAGTGCATTAATTATCTGAATTTATTACTTAATTTTTTTTGTGAAGGTTCTTTTTTTAATTGGAGTATAGTTGCTTTACAATGTTGTGCTAGTTTCTGCTGTACATGAAGTGAATCAGCTATATGTATACCTATATCCCCTCCCTCTTGGACTTCCCTCCCCCCACCATTCCACCCATCTAAGTCATCACAGAGCTGAACTCCCTGTGCTCTACAGCCGGTTCCCACTAGCTATTTTACATATGGTAGTGTATTTATGTTAAAGCTAATCTCCCAGTTTATCCCACCCTCTCCTTCCGCCTGTGTCCACATGTCCAATCTCTACGTCTGCATCTCTATTCCTGCCCTGCAAACCCTTTCATCTGTACCATTTTTCTAGATTCCACATGTATGCGTTAATATACGATATTTGTTTTTCCCTTTCTGACTTAACTTCACTCTATTTTAAAGGCAGTATTAGTAAATTAAGCAGCTATTGTGGAGTGGAATGAGCACAGCATTTAGTAAGAAGTTCTAGTTTCAGCCTCTCATTTAGAATGTAAATTTAGACAAATTAATTAACCTTTTTGAGCCCCAATTTCCCTACCTGCAAAGTGAGAATTAATATAAGACATACATCACTAGTTGTAATGAAGACCAAATGAGGCAGTAAATGCAAAAGAGGTTTTGTAACTGTGACAGTGCTTGGAATGTTAATGGTTCCACCTTACCCATTAGTGTGTAAATTTCTGAAGGCCAAGACCTTACCTCCTAAACTATTCTCAGTGTTTAGCCTAATACCAACACTTAATTTACACTACTTGGAGATTTAATAAGAAAACACATTTGGCAGGCAAGATTTTTGCTTTGGTAGCTATATGCTTGTGGGCATTATTGTCTTATACAAATAGATTTTGTTTTGATAGAAATATAATAAACTATTTCAGATTTTTAGAGGCCATGCTACATACTTTATAATGAGAAATAACAAAGACTATGAGGCAAGCTCTTTTTCTCTTTTGTATCCCCTGTCTTAATGCTTTATAAGTTTTTGTTTTATTGAGCAGGAATTAACTAAGCATAAATTCCAAACATTCAAAATAACTAGCAGCCATTTGCTGTCAGAGTAGTCTTGTTCCTTCAGAAAATTGTCTGGAAGGAAACTATCAGTACTTTTCAGAATTAAACTTGTCATCAAAATTTTCTTAACAAGAAGTGGAAGATATGAGGAGGTGTGTGTGCGAGGGAGAGAGAGACAGAGACAGAGAGGCAGAGAGAGAGAGAGAGAGAGAGAGAGAGAGAAAATTTTATGTAAAACAGATTCCAGGTTATAAGTGTAGCTAATTGTCTAGACTTCAGAACCAGGCTACCTTGAGTTATTTCAGTTCTATTTGTCAATTTCTTCATCTAAAAAAAAGGGTAATAGTATTGCTCTCATAGTTTGTGCTGAGTACTAATTATTTTAATACATATAAAATATTTTATTAAAGCATATGCCTTGTTTTGTTTATTTTGTTAACAAACCCTGTTATGTTTATTGGTACCCTAAAATTACCAGTGGATAGAAGACACTCAGGACGTTGTAGAAAATCCATGGATATTAACTGCAGAATACATTAGCACCCGTAAGGGCAAATACAAATTAAAAATAGGAGGCTTAATTCTCTATGTTAAAAATAAGGGAAAGGAATTCCCTCTCCTCCCTTTTCTTAGACCATTTGCTTTAGAAAATTTCTAAGTGTAAGTTATTTCTCTGTCTCTTTGAAATGTATGTAAAACATTTTATTTTATTTTTATTTATTTATTTTTAACATCTTTATTGGAGTATAATTGTTTTACAATGGTGTGTTAGTTTCTGCTTTATTATAACAAATTGAATCAGCTATACATATACATATATCCCCATATATCTTCCTTCTTGCATCTGTCTCCCTCCCACCCTCCCTATCCCACCCGTCTAGGTGGTCACAAAGCACCGAGCTGATCTCCCTGTGTTATGTGGTTGCTTCCCACTAGCTATCAGTTTTACATTTGGTAAAAGCTAAAGAAGGTTTTTGTTGGCTGTTTGAATACCCAGGAATGGCTTTCTCAAGGACCTGGAAACCATCTCATTGTAATGTAAACATCCAAGGAAGATAGGGTCCCTATCTCCCAGTTTCTGTGGGAGAATAGGAGCCTGACTTCAACTGGTTGCAAGTTGCAAAACTGCCTCCTGTCATAGAGATATGAAAATATTATTTTTCCTTTGAAGTAACTAACACAGATGATAATCCCAATTACCAGGGTATTGTAGGCGATCACACTACGTGTGGTCAATGATGCTGTCACGTCCCCCTACTCGAGGACTATTTATTGTTTATCTTGAGAATATATACGCAATGGGTTGTATCTGCTTGGTTATAAAAAGGTTGAGATTTCTTTCTGTCTTGGAAACCTAAACCTCTTAGCAGATTACCTGCGATGCACATCACATCCTGATAATGCTTACTCAATAATAAACTGTTTTCTTTCTCTACATTTTGGAGAAATTTTCTGAATTGACAGAAGATTTTGTTTTCAATTATATTTTGCCAAAACACTTTCTCTTTATATGTGGACCAAGAGATACATGAGCATTTATATCTATAGAGAAAGGAAGGGTGACAACTGGCAAAGAAGTTCTGGATTTCTTCCTTATTCACACTTTGATAATTTTTTCATCTCTGCACATAGAGCAGTAGTCACAAAATTTGACAAATATAGGATTTAGATAGACAGTCTTTCTTGAAGTGCTGGTAAAGAACTAAATCCATCAGAATCACTTGTTCTGCTGATAGAAATGAAGATTTGAGACCCACTGCATCTTTCTTTACTCAAGTACTATTGACCTTCAATTATCAATCCTATGTATAAGTAACTTAATTGTCATGAGTTTCAGTTTAATCATCATTAAAATGCAGATAACAACACCTACTTCACTGGGTTGTTATGCTTAGTTAATTTTCTGATGTAATGTGTTAGTCTTTTTTCACTAACATTCTATTGTGAATTTTCTGTCATTGTCATTATTCTTTTTGTTTCAGTCACCATAATCTGTGAGTATCACCAAATTTCTTGGTGCCATTAAGAATACTTGCTTGCAGTTTATGATTGTGACTAGACTTGTGAGAGGACTTGTAAAGATTGATGATCATAGAGTCCCATGAATGGAAGAGCATGATGAACTAAACTATCCTCGACTGAAATCTAAACAAAACAAATCTGCTATTTTAACTGCAACTGTATTCAGTCTTTTCCAGAACAACTTGTCACAGTTAGTTGGAATAAAATTTTTGCAAAAATCCTTAACAGCAAAATTCACATTTAATTATGTATCTAAGGAGAGATATCCTAAAACCTTACAGGAAATAATATAAAGACACTCTATCAAAATTCAAAGTTCCTCAATCTCACCACAACAGTATATACATACGAACTTCTGATGGTAAAATAAATTATTTTCCGGTTTGTAGAAAGGGAAAGGAAAATTGAGTTTGCCCTTTACAGTATAAGCGTCTACTACTTTTTAATATCTTTAACTCTAGCAACTATACACATGCCTGACACTTAGTAGTCTCTCAATTATTATCTGCTGAGTTAATGAACAGATATTATAAGCAGAAATATTTACCCCTCTCTAACTGGTAGATTTTGCTTGTATATTTAAGAGCTCATTCTCTCCTAGGGATTCAATTGTCATTATTTCATGAATAAGAAACTGAATCGTAATGCTTTATGATCTCTTGTCTCCATGCCTGTGCTGAGTTGCCCAATTAATGAAGCCTGACAGATGCAGATACATTTCCCTTCTGTCCCAAGACCAATGACAATGACCCTGGTAGCATATTAGAAGCCTTTGGACAATGGATAGAGTCAGCACTTTGTTTTCTGTTTTAAGCCCATTATCTAAAATGGATAAAGTGAGGCCTCAGGCCTGAACTTAACTGCTCCCCATTTCCTCCTCTCTGCCAAGTCAGAGTGATGAGATTTCTGCAACATCATTGAGATTATGCCCTCATTTCGCCCTGAATTTGTTGCGAACTATAACAACTAATTATATTCTCATAAGTGTCTTCTCCGTGGTTGACAACACTCTACTCACTATGACCTCAATGGGATTTAATCTACCCCACAACCCCATTTGTGCTTAGAGTCTGCTATGGTGGGTACTAGCTCCCAGACCAGTGCCCTTAGATATTTAGTGGGTGTGAATCAGAACAAAGCTTTTTTATTCCACATCTGTGGGTGCAAAGTTCTGGTCCTGGAGCTGTCAGTTCAAATTTTGGTCATGTCAACTCCCAGGTCACTCCCCTCTTCCTGCCTGTCTGATTCCCATACTGACTTGTGATTGGGTCTGCATGTAACATGATAACTTGTCTCTGTAAATGTGTCTGCTAAAGTTTTCTTTTCAATTATCAAAGATAAGCCACCCCAGCAGAACTCTGACTGCTAATTAAAACAGAACATATGCCAATGAATAAGTTTGTCTTGATATGTAGCTATAATAAGTTGCATTTTTTCCCTAGTGAGAATAATCATTGTCCCCAGTATTTGAAGGAGATAAAACTTCAGAGAGTCTTCCCATTAAAAGTCACTTCAATAATACATAATGATAAAATGTTTTGTACTGTGTAAAACGTCAACATTAACAATCTTTTTATCTCATCTTACTCTTCCTGTGCATTTATTAAAACTGTTAAAAAATGGTTTTGAAATTTCTTTACTGCATAAATCTGACTCAGTAATTAAATTTACCATATATGCTTTCAATATGCATATCAGTTACTAATCGTGGAATGATAGCAATGATGAAAGTATTGTAATAGTAATAGCTTTTGATGTTGAAATATATCTTAGGATCAACAGAAAGTGTTAAAAGCATATCTTAATTTCTCTCGCAGTAGATGGTGACACCACTTACCACTAAGGATTGTTGGGAGAGTTAAATTTGACATGGATTAAGTGCTTAAAGCATGTTATATATGATTATCAATACATAGTACAGTGCTGTTCAATGTGTAAGAGAAAACATTCAGCACAACTTCATATTAAAATATGAAAGCAAAAAAATGTAATGTGGTGTTAACTGTATTCATTCAGGTGTTATGTATTTGATAATAGTAGGGGAAAATATTTTCACCTTCCTGTGGGTTTTCATTGCAGCTGGCTGATCTAAGAACTCTATCTGTGAACACACTATTCAGGGCTTTAGAGCTGACATTTCACAACAAGATTTCCTTCTGACACCTCCTGTGGCGGACATTACCAGTGGTCATAAGACACAATACCCATCACATCATGCTATGGAAGAGAATAACATGACACATTGCTTCCCGTGTTGGAGTGTTTAATGCAGTTTGCCCCTTCTTTTAAAACTGAGGACAGCATTTACAGTAACCAGGATGGATTTTGCTTCGGTGTTTTGTTTGTTTTTTTTTCTTCTTTTCTGTTAAGAGGTATAAGTTGTATCTTTTATATTGATATTTGTTACATAGCCTTTGTCTCCTCTACAATAATTCAAGCTAGAAGGTTTATTTTACGCACTGGCTTGTTTATTTTATTTATTTATTTTTTAACATCTTTATTGGAGTATAATTGCTTTACAGTGGTGTGTTAGTTTCTGCTTTATAACAAAGTGAATCAGCTAAACATATACATATATCCCCATATTTCTTCCTTCTTGCATCTCCCTCCGTATCCCACCCCTCTAGGTGGTCACAAAGCACCAAGCTGATCTCCCTGTGCTATGTGGCTCCTTCCCACTAGCTATCTATTTTACATTTGGTAGTGTATATATGTCCATGCCACTCTTTCACTTTGTCCCAGTTTACCCTTCCCCCTCCCTGTATCCTCAAGTCCATTCCCTAGTAGGTCTGCATCTTTATTCCCATCTTGTCGCTAGGTTCTTCATGACCATTTTCTTTCTTTTTTTTTTTTTTTTTAGATTCCATATATATGCGTTAGCATACGGTATTTGTTTTTCTCTTTCTGACTTCACTCTGTATGACAGTCTCTGGTCCATCCACCTCACTACAAATAACTCAGTTTCATTCTTTTTTATGGCTGAGTAATATTCCATTGTATATATGTGCCACATCTTCTTTATCCATTCCTCTGTCAATGGACACTTAGGTTGCTTCCATGTCCTTGTAAATAGAGCTGCAATGAACACTGTGGTACATTACTCTTTCTGAATTATGGTTTTCTCAGGGTATATGCCCAGTAGTGGGAATGCTGGGTCATATGGTAGTTCTATTTTTAGTTTTTTTAAGGAAAGTCCATACTGTTCTCCATAGTGGCTGTATCAATTTACATTCCCACCAGCAGTGCAAGAGGGTTCCCTTTTCACCACACCCTCTCCAGCATTTATTGTTTCTAGATTTTTTGATGATGGCCATTCTGACCAGTGTGAGACAATATCTCTTTGTGGTTTTGATTTGCATTTCTCTAATGATTAATGATGTTGAGCATTCTTTCATGTGCTGGTTGGCAATCTGTATATCTTCTTTGGAGAAATGTCTATTTAGGTCTTCTGCCCATTTTTGGATTGGATTGTTTGTTTTTTTAATGTTGAGCTGCATGAACTGCTTGTAAATTTTGGAGATTAAACTTTTGTCAGTTGCTTCATTTGCAAATATTTTCTCCCATTCTGAGGGTTGTCTTCTTGTCTTGTTTATGGTTTCCTTTGCTGTGTAAAAGCTTTTACGTTTCATTAGGTCCCATTTGTTTATTTTTGTTTTTATTACCATTTCTCTAGGAGGTGGGTCAAAAAGGATCTTGCTGTGATTTATGTCATACAGTGTTCTGTCTATGTTTTCCTCTAAGACTTTGATGGTGCCTGGCATTATATTTAGGTCTTTAATCCATTTTGAGTTTATTTTTGTGTATGGTGTTAGGGAGTGTTCTAATTTCATTCTTTTACATGTAGCTGTCCAGTTTTCCCAGCACCACTTATTGAACAAGCTGTCCTTTCTCCACTGTACATTCTTGCCTCCTTTATCAAAGATAAGGTGACCATATGTGCATGGGTTTATCTCTGTGGTTTCTATCCTGTTCCATTGATCTATATTTCTGTTTCTGCGCCAGTACCATACTGTCTTGATTACTGTAGCTTTGTGGTGTAGTCTGAAGTCAGGGAGCCTGATTTCTCCAGCTCTGTTTTTCGTTCTCAAGATTGCTTTCGCTATTCGGGGTCTTTTGTGTTTCCATACAAATTGTGAAATTTTTTGTTCTAGTTCTGTGAAAAATGCCAGTGGTAATTTGATATGGATTGCATTGAATCTGCAGATTGCTTTAGGTAGTAGAGTCATTTTCACAATATTGATCCTTCCAATCCAAGAACATGGTATGTCTCTCCATCTATTTGTATCATCTTTAATTTTTTTCATCAGTGTCTTATAATTTTCTGCATACAGGTCTTTTGTCTCCTTAGGTAGGTTTATTCCTAGATATTTTATTCTTTTTGTTACAAGGGTAAAAGGGACTGTTTTCTTAATTTCACTTTCAGATTTTTCATCATTAGTGTAGAGGAATGAAAGAGATTTCTGGGCATTAATTTTGTATCCTGTTACTTTACCAAATTCATTGATTAGCTCTAGTAGTTTTCTGGTAGCATCTTTAGGATTCTCTATGTATAGTATCATGTCATCTGCAAACTATGACAGCTTTACTTCTTCTTTTCCAATTTGGATTCCTTTTATTTCTTTTTCTTCTCTGATTGCTGCAGCTAAAACTTCCAAAATTATGTTGAATAATAGTGGTGAGAGTGGGCAACCTTGTCTTGTTACTGATCTTAGTGGAAATGGTTTCAGTTTTTCACCATTGAGGATGATGTTGGCTGTGGGTTTGTCATATATGGCCTTTATTATGTTGAGGAAAGTTCCCTCTATGCCTACTTTCTGCAGGGTTTTTATCATAAATTGTTTTTGAATTTTGTTGAAAGCTTTCTCTGCATCTATTGAGATGATCATATGGTTTTTCTCCTTCAATTTGTTAATATGGTGTATCACGTTGATTGATTTGAGTAAATTGAAGAATCCTTGCATTCCTGGGATAAACCCTACTTAATCATAGTATATGATCCTTTTAATGTGCTGTTGGATTCTGTTTGCTAGTATTTTGTTGAGGATTTTTGCATCTATATTCATCAGTGACATTGGCCTGTAGTTTTCTTTCTTTGTGATCTTTGTCTGGTTTTGGTATCAGAGTGATGGTGGCCTCGTAGAATGAGTTTGAGAGTCTTCCTCCCTCTGCTGTATTTTGGAAAAGTTTGAGAAGGATAGGTGTTAGCTCTTCTCTAAATGCTTGATAGAATTCACCTGTGAAGCCATCTGGTCCTGGCCTTTTGTTTGTTGGAAGATTTTTAATCACACTTTCAATGTCAGTGCCTCTGATTGGTCTGTTCATACTTTCTATTTCTTCCTGGTTCATTCTCAGAAGGCTGTGCATTTCTAAGAATTTGTCCATTTCTTCCAGGTTGTCCATTTTATTGGCATATACTTGCTTGTAGTCATCTCTCATGATTCTTTTTATTTCTGCAGTGTCAGTTGTTACTTCTCTTTTCATTTCTAATTCTACTGATTTGAGTCTTCTCCCTTTTTTTCTTGATAAGTCTGGCTAATGGTTTATCAATTTTGTTTATCTTCTCAAAGAACCAGCTTTTAGCTTTATTGATCTTTGCTATCATTTTCTTCATTTCTTTTTCATTTATTTCTGATATGATCGTTATGATTTCTTTCCTTCTGCTAACTTTGGGATGTTTTTGTTCTTCTTTCTCTAATTGCTTTAGGTGTAAGGTTAGATCGTTTATTTGAGATATTTCTTATTTCTTAAGGTAGGCTTGTATAGCTATAAACTTCCCTCTTAGAACTGCTTTTGCTGCATTCCATAGGTTTTGGGTCACTGTGTTTTCATTGTCATTTGTTTCTAGGTATTTTTTTATTTCCTCTTTGATTTCTTCAGTGATCTCTTGGTTATTAAGTAGTGTGTTGTTTAGACTCCATGTGTTTGTATTTCTTACAGATTTTTTTCTGTAATTGATATCTAGTCTCATAGCATTGTGGTTGGAAAAGATACTTGAAACGATTTCAGTTTTCTTAAATTTCCAAGGCTTGATTTGTGACCCAAGATATGATCTATCCTGGAGAATATTTCATGAGCACTTGAGAAGAATGTGTATTCTGTTGTTTTTGGATGGAATGTCCTATAAATATGAATTAAGTCCATCTTGTTTAATATATCATTTAAAGCTTGTCTTTCCTTTTTTATTTTCATTTTGGATGATCTGTCCATTAGTAAAAGTGGGGTGTTAAAGTCCCCTACTATGATTGTGTTACTGTTGATTTCCCCTTTTATTGCTTTTAGCATTTGCCTTATGTATTTAGGTGCTCCTATGTTGGGTGCATTGACTTGTTTATTTATGTGCATTGTAAATTTTTCTGTCACCATATTATCTAATAAATGATATTGCTTGATGTTCACAGGGTTCTTGCTACTCAAGACTGCAAACATAATTCATGGCAAATCTGAGAATCTCTGTGAAATAGTACACCCAATGTTTATCAATAATGACATTTCAAAAAAATTTATAGTTGATATTTTAAAATTCTTTTTCTGAGAGAGTAAAAGTCAGATTAGATTTCAGCAGGTCATTTTGAACAGGTATAGTTTCATTTTACTGAAGCCAGATCTATATATAATCTTTGAGTGCATAGTGAATTTAGACGAGGTTCTTTTGTTTATATTCCCTATATCTGCTGAAAGATTCTTACTTTTCTATAGTAATTTAAACTATTGCAGACATCTGAATTCTTAGAAATTGCATATAGCATCTGGGACTAATGAAAGAGCTCAGAATTGGGAACCTAAATACATTTTACCTTATATAGTAATGTATAACAGTCTAAATTGGTGGATCCACATAGTTTATTTCTTTAAAAAAGAGTTAGTGGTTTCCTGAATCACTTCAAGAATGGTAAGAAATTGTAAAACAAATAAATCCTTTTTTTTCAAATAATGACATTTTATGATTTATTTTGTTCTTGAGACAGCATGGTATACTGCCAAATAGCATAGGTGCTAGTGCCACAACATCGAGTGATAATTCTAACTTGCTACTGCAGATTATTTAACTTCCTATATATTAAAACCCTTATGCCTAAAGTAAGAATAATAACAGTACTCAATGGATGGGCTGCTGTGAGGATTAAGTGTGTCAATACAGGTAAACCACATGGAAGAGTGTTAATATGCAATAAGCACTCAATATAACTCAGAAGCCAATATGAAGAACAAAGTAGGATAAATATTTGAAATAATATGACAATACTTTCCCCAATAAACCTATTAGAAATACTTAAAATAGATAAATGAATAAAAGACATAAATAGATAATTCAAAAAGGAGGACATATATTGTTTAGGGGGAAAGTAAACTTCATTGGTAAAAAAATACATATGAAAAAATAAATAATTTTTATTTTTTAAAATAGCATAGATATGGGAAAATACAAGAATGTACTATGCAAGAAGTTTACACTTTTACATTTAACGTTCTTGCATAATGCTAGTGGGAGTGTAAATTTTTATAATCATTTTGGAAATCAATCTAACAATATTTATAATGAAAGGTAAAGTCTTTTATTATTTGATCTAAAAACAATATTTTGTAATTTTGCTTTAGGTTAAAAAACTTTAGGCAAAATGATATTTAGTACAACATAATTTGTAACTGTAAATTTTTGAAACAATATAAAAATACAAAAGTAATTGTTAGTATATTAGTTTAATTTCAATTATTAAAATGTACTTAGTGAAAAATAACATGAATTCTGTTTATATGATGATTGAATAATTTAAAAAAGGAGAATACAATGTAGACTTGTGATAAGGATAACAGTTATGTGAAACAAGGAAATAAAAGTACACATAGATACAAGGCTGAGAGAAATGCAACAAAATATAATTAAAAACTATTTATAGATAAAAATAAAAAATGATTTGTTAACTATATCTTTGTAAATGTTCTGTATTTTATATACTGAGCATGTTCAATTTATAAAATAAAAAAGGAAACTTTAGGAAGAAAAATAATATTTCATAAACATTTAAATTACTTTTAATTAATCATTCATAATTATTTAAATTACCAAAAAGAATTTTTGATATAAAATTAATTCAATGGAGTAGGAAAGATTCAGATCTCTTTTTTTTTCAGATCTCATTTTTAATCTATATATTTACAGTAATAAAAGATAACATCAGAATATCATGTCACTGATTTAAAAACACTGCATTCATTTTCATAATAGTCACAATGGATTTCATGTAAATATCTTAATTTTAAACTTTATTTATTTATTCAATTATTTATTTTTAACTCATTTTATTGATCAGGAAGTTGAAGTTCAGAATGGTAAAAGGAGTGACCTCAGGTAACTCAGCTCATCAATGGTAAAACTGGAACCCAGGGGTATTCTGACATAAAATGAATGTGTCTTGCTTTATCATATGTGAGGTGCCACTTATCTCTTATTTGCAGGAATTAAAGGGAAAAAGAATGGGGAAAAATATCATACCAGTTTTGTTATTTATTCAAGAGGCATTTATTGAGCTTAACATGCATCAGATTATGTGATAAATAGTGACATTGAAAAGTGGATAAATCATAATCCCTATATCCATGAATCTTGAAGTTATTAGGGTGACAAACATTTAAACAAATATAAAAAATGTCATCCTGGAAGTATGTGCCAAATATGTGTAGGAAAAGTCCTTTTGAAAATGTGTGCCAAGTGTAATGAAAGTACAGTGGAGACAAAAGAGTGTCAACCTGGGGAATCTTGGAAGGCTTCCTAGAGGTGGTGATCTATGAACAGGATTTCACCAGACTGAGGAGGAAGTAGAGGAATAAAGATACAAATGAGATGGCACTTTAGAGGAGCAGCAGGTAATTCTATAAACTGGAACCACAGCATGCTGAAGGGTAGTAAATAAGGCTGGGGACATGAATAAATACAGACTGTCATTGTAGATTTATAGGTAATTTAAGTGAGATTAAAATATATAGAGTAGAGGAAAGAATAGTAGACTAAAAAGCAGGAAAATGTGTTTCCAGTTTCGACTTTGTTTTATAAGCAGATATCTTGAGTCCTTCGTATGCTGGGCACTGTGCTAATTGCATAACTTACAGCAATCAGCAAGAACAAGTAAAAACCCTGCTTTGATGGAGCTCATAGACTAGTGAATAAACATAGAGTCAAAAATATTTACAACACATATCATAGTCGCTAAGTGGTATTTGGGAGGGAGGGAGGTGTGCAAGGAACTAAGGCGGTGTGCAGGAGGTACTAGTGATATTTGAGTTCAAATCTATAACCTGTAGGAGTTAGATTTAAGGATAAGGTGGAAGTTTCTATAGAGCAAGAAATCAGCATTTATCAATACAAAACCCAGGGGCATGCAAGAACATGCTGAGGTCAATAACGTAGAGGACAGCACTTGAGAAGGAGAGGTGAGAAGAGTTCAAGCTGGAAATCAGAAGTGGCCAGGTCAGTCACAGACTTGGAATGGAAATTAAGGGGCTACTTAAGGCAGTGGGAAGCCTTAGAGATTTTATGGCATGAAGAGTGCACTTTTGAATGAGTTCTCATTTGTTAATGTGGAGAATGTATTGCAAAAGGCAAATCTAAAGACAATGATACACTTAGATAGGTGTGTAGCAAACAAAGGAAGAGATAGCAGCAGTCTTGAGTCACTAGGGTCATAAGAGTAAGGAAGTCAATTTTACTTAACTTCTCCGAGCCTCAGGTTGATCTGCTAGCAAATAAAGATGTTGGGCTAGGTGAACTCAAGTTAGCTTTCTTATGGAAAAATGTGCTCCAAAGTTTTTAGCTCATGTACTACAATGAAAGGAGCATCTCTTCCCCACATGGACAGTCACAGAGCAATGCAATAACATTTTGATCTAACACATAGCTCTGAGGGACTAGGCTGTGTGAGTTTGAAAGAGAAAGATAAAAATCAGCCACAAGAGAAAGAAGGAAAGCCAACAAAATGAAATATCTGCTGGGAACTTTCACACAGGCTCATCTGTGAAGATTCCTAGGGGAAACAAACAAACCAGAACACTGAAATTTTCATCACAAAACACCAAACGACATGAAAACTACCTCCTTCCAGGTTTATGCACAAATTTCAGACCAAAGAGATTTCATTCAGGTTCGTGGAATGTTTTCCCCTGAGCCCAGGAACATTTCATCAAAGCAAAAAGAGAAACCTGTAATCTGGTCTAGAGAAGGTGCTTCGTCCAAGTTGACTGTTCAGCTCCTTGCTCTGTGTGCTTGCAGTTCAAGGGTTTGGATAAGGCTTTTGGATTATTAATCTACTGACTAGTACTGTAAACACATATTATTTTTGAAATTGGGGTATAGTTGCTTTACAATGTTGTATTAGTTTCTGCTCTACAATGAACTGTATCAGCTATACGTATATATGTATACCCTCCTTCTTGGGCCTCCCTCCCACCCCTACCCCCATCCCATCCATCTAGGTCACCACAGAGCACTGAGCTGAAGTCCCTGCACTATACAGCAGGTTCCAACTAGCTATCTTTTTCACACATGGTAGTGTATATATGTCAGTCCCAATCTCCCAATTCATCCTACTCCCCCTCCCCACATCCACATATTTGTTCTTTACATCTGCGTCTCTATTCCTGCCCTGCAAATAGGTGCATCTCTACCATTTTTCTACATTCCACATATATGCATTATTATACAATATCTGTTTTTCTCTTTCTGACTTACTTCAATTGTATGACAAACTCTAGATCCATCCATGTCTCTGCAAGTGACCCAATTTCATTCCTTTTTATGGCTGAGTAATATTCCATGGTATATATGTGCCACATCTTCTTTATCCATTCATATGTTGATGGACACTTAGGTTGCTTCCATGTCATGGCTATTGTAAATAGTGCTACAATGAACATTGGGGTGTGTTTTTTTGAATTATGGTTTTCTCAGTGTATATGCCCAGTAGTGGTATTGCTGGGTCGTATGGTAGTTCTATTTTTAGTTTTTTAAGGAACCTTCATACTGTTCTCCATAGTGCCTGTATCAATTTACATTCCCACCAACAGTGCAGGAGGGATCCCTTATTGAATCATCACCTAAAGCTGTAAACTGGAGGCAGTGAAGAGTCCCATCAGCAGACTCTGGCTGAAATTTGCTTTGGATCTTGCCAGAAAAATTTATCCTTGGATTTCTCCTTTTTTAAGGCAGCAAATAATCCTTGTGTACAGTTTGCACATGTGAAAATAATGTGTTCCCTCTAGTTTTGCTCCCTTTTAAGGGGTCCACTTTGACAAACTCAAGAACATACTTCTGTAGAAGTAATATAGAAGAACATTTCTTAAAATGTATTCTGTGTAATACCAGTCTGATTAGATTTTCCTTTTTCTAAATGGGAAAAGGACTCTGTGATTAAATAGTTTAAGGAAAGTGGTTAGATAGACTCTTTTAATGCTAGACTTCTTAGGAGCTTTAAAATGTTACTGTGTATCATCTATCACCAGAAAGGAAATAGAGAATACAGTATTTTCCAAACTTAATGACTACAAAATCTTTATTCAAACCTAAAGCATCTTGTGAGAATAGTGTTCTGTTAAAAACAATTGTAAAATTTTCATTCATGCTAATAGGAACAGAAATGGAAAGTCTATTAATTGAGAAAACTGGGATGAGTTCAAAAGTTAAAAGTTTCTTTACATAAAAATAAATTCAAATGACAAAAATTTATCATTTTATGCTGATATATCTAATGCCAAATAAATACAATAAGATTTTTTCTTTCCCCATTCTATATTTATTTGTCTTTTCTCCCATAATGAGAACTCTGGCTCCCAGAAATATCACTGTGTTTACAAATTTGCTCAGCCCTACAATACATAATTCCTGCTTCTGTACTCTGAAAGGATAGAAGCAATGGAACTACAGCCACAATGAGCACACTTTACCACTGTATCTTGTTTTCTAAATGTGGTTCCCTATTAAAAGTAAAATAGGAGTACTTAGAGAAATGGTCAATTCCAGGGAAAGTAGATGATTCTGGAATTTCTTATTGTGTCAGAAAGTATGCAAACACTAAAAAATGAGGGGTCCTGTACAAATGACACAAGAACCAGATTTGAAAAATTCCCCACTGTTGGCCAAATTTGGGAAAGTAAATCTTCAAAATAAATAATGACAGTTATGGATTAAAACACAATGGGAATTTAGAAAAAATTATTGTGGAGACCAGAGGTGTGCAGCAGGGCAATACAGATATATAGCAGTTTTTACTATCAAGTTAACACTGGGAATATTTTCTTGTAAAATTAAAAATAATTGGGAAGAATTATATTTTTTACTTATATACAGTACACTAAATATTTAAAAAGAGTAAGTGACTCACTTCATTACAGTTTTCTAAATGATTTTTTTGCTACCCAAGGATGCTGTGAAAATAAGTGAAAAGAGATCTGGTCAATGAAAAAAAATCACAACAAACATAAAATAATTCATGATTTACATAGTAACAGTAAAAACCAAGCAAACAAATAAATTCAGGGAGAAGGGAAGACTCTTAGAGTAGAATGCCAACTGATCATTGTCAAAGAATGATAGAGTTAGAAAAATCACCATTCTTCAACTTATATAGTAAGAATAAATTCAGGCAAGAATGATCTTCTATAGTGTCTTTTCTACATTACCTGTGGCTTAACTCTTTGTAAGTGAAATTATGAGCAATAATTATAATGTGTAGACTACATAAATATAAAAGAATAAGGTTTATAGAAAAGCTCTTTTAAAAGTCTGCATGCAGTGCTGATGGTTTTCTTTTTTCACAAAACTATCCCGAATTTAATAATGTGATTTAGAATTCTTAGCAGCAATTTGACCAGTTATCTAAATTAGGTAGCTTAGACTTATGTCTCTAATCTTCAGAGTCATTAACTTTTTTCTTGATGAGTTCTGATGTACCATATGTTCTTTTCCAATTTTCCTTTTTGTATCATTTCGTCTAACCGAAGCTAACATCAAAGTATAAAATTGACTATTTTACCTACACACTCCTTTTTTTGTCTTTTATATAGTTGTTTTGATTAGATATTTCGTTGCTAACCACCTGATGTGCAGTACTTTACATCTACTTTAAAATTTTAAAAACAGTTCGTTATATTTGATATGTTGGCGAAAATTAAGGAAACATAAAAAATAATAATAATCTTATAAGAAAAATTCTTAGCAGCTTTCTAAATCAATTACTTTTTCTAAGTTAAACACATTTTTATAATACTGACTAAAAAAATCATATAACTTTCACATTCTAAAGTAATTAGTGATATTTTAGGTGACTGTTACAATAACTAACAAAATTGTAAGTTTCTACAATTAACGGGACTTGTTTCATTCTTTTTTATATCTCTTCTTTCTTAGTTTCTGGGAAAGTACAAGTAGGCATTATGAGTGTAGGAGATAATTTTGACTTGAGATTAAAAACCAAAAGTTAGTTATAGAAATAGAAAGTCACTTGGCAATTTTTTGAAATTTATATATATATATATATATATATATATATATATATTCTTTTTTTTTGGGGGGGTGGCTACGCAGGCCTCTCAATGTTGTGGCCTCTCCCGTTGTGGAGCACAGGCTCCAGATGCGTGGGCTCAGTGGCCATGGCTCTCGGGCCTAGCCGCTCTGCGGCATGTGTGATCTTCCCAGACCGGGGCACGAACCCATGTCCCCTGCATCAGCAGGCAGACTCTCAACCACTGCGCCACCAGGGAAGCCCAATATATTCAATTTTGATGTGATTCAAACCATAGTGTAGTCAAGTTATCTTGTCATAATGAATATCTGTTTCATCACTACTTAAAATCTAATTTGAGATATCTTTCAATGATACAGATATAAACTGACATGTTAAAAAAATAAATCAAACAAACTTATTTCAGTATGGATAGTTATTAAAATTGCTTGATCATTCCTTGATTTGCCAAATTTCCTGTCTTCTCTAAAATAGGGAAATCAGCTGTCAAGGCACTTGAAAATATATTCTCTATAACTAGAACATATGTTATATAAAATATCTAACCTACCTAACATAACTTTTTGTTCTTGTACATTAAAATACCTAATACAATGATCTAGTTGTTAGGACTTATCACTGCTTTAAAGAAATTCTCCATGGAAAAAGAATAGAAAATCTAATCAGTGAAGAAAAGGCACACGTTTTCTGTTATTAGTCCATATATATGCAAAGTCAACTGGATATGAATTTAGTCCTCCTTAAGAAAAATAGTGCAAGTAGTTCTGTTCTTTATGGTTTAATAATTACAGCAAATATTGTGTAAGTTTAGGTTCTTGATATATGAATGTATCCATCTTGCATAAGATATAGGTAGAAGAAAATTATGTCAGTTAGCTTGGCAAGATATTGCAAGAACAAATTAGTCTTCTTCTAAATGGCCTCAAAGCAGTTTCTTGCAAGGGAAAAACATAAAGGATAATATCCAACTTCACTGATATGGAATTAGGAAACATCATCTGAATTGCTGAAAAATCAGAATCATTAGAAAATCACTTAAAGACAATCATCTCCTGCAAAAAACATAACATATAAGGTCATTTTAAATACTGCTACTAATAAGGATAGTTTATCTGGGCCTGCTTTATTGATTAGATCACAATTATGATTAGATTTAGACATCAAGTTCTGGTAAAGGTAAGGACAAGGGCTATGCTTTATTTAACTTTGCATATGGGATGGCTAACTTAGAACCTTATATATAAAATGAACATAATGAAAATAGTCTGCATATAAATGGTTGAATGAATGGCTGAATGAGTGAAACGTTTGAGGAGTTTGTCTCAACTGAACAAAATATCTCATAAATTAGTTTTTTCCCTATAATAATTATATTTTACTTAAAGGTAAACTTTAGTTCCATATATTGACCACTAAGAAAATTAGAAATGGCTTCATCTTAGTTAAAATATATACTGGAAGAACGTAAACTCAAAGGAATTTGTTGAACACTTGTTCTGGTTTTTAACACAGCCATTTTATTCATTAGAAATCCTATGTAAAAAATACTTAACTATAGTAACATTTTAATAGAAAATTTAGAAAAGAATGTGGGATTAATTATTTGATTAATATTGTCACCAAAACCCATGGAGAAAACTTAAGTAGAGTAAGAGGTTATCAATTGCGGTGAAAGGGAAAAAAGATGTTGCTATTTCATTAGGTTAAGGGAAGGCCTCCTTGATAAAGTGATATTAGACCAGGGACCTGAAGAAAGAGAAGAGGCTAATAATGAAGATATCAGAAGGAGGCTTTTTCAGGCAGAAGGAAGAGCAAGTACAAAGTGTGGCCTGGAGTGTGAGTGGCGTACTTGAGCAAATTGCAAGGAAATGAGAATGGCCAAGGTGGGAATAATGGGGACGGAGTGGAAGTAGATAAAGTCTAGAGGGTAGTACCAGGTCAGTTCATGTAGTCTTGTAGGCCATTTTAGGGATTTGGGATTTTTACTTGAAAAAGATGGGAAGTCATTAAAATGTTTTGAGCAGAGGATTAGGATGATCTGATTTGCATACATTTCAAAAGGATCACTCTGGCTCAGAGAAGAGAAGAGGAAAATGAAGAATCTATTCAGTACAGGCAGGATATGATGGTGAATTGTTACTCTGAACAGAGCTTTGAAAGTGCTAGGAAGTACCCATAAACTTAGTAGAATTTTAGGAAAAGCCAACAAGATTTGCACTTGAATTAAATGTTTGGTCAGGGATACACCCAAGATGTTTAGCCTGAGCTGCAAACCTGAAGGATGATGTTACATTTTATTAAAATGGAGAAGACTAAAGGAGGAGTATGTTTGAGAAGATAGAAATCAAGAGCTTGGGGCAAGATTATGATGTCCTCTGGAGAACCAAGTCAAGATGTTTTAAGCTGGAGGCTGGGGGTAGAGTTCATGGAAGAGATGGGGACTGCGGAGTCATTAGCATTTAGATAGTGTTTACTAGACGAAATCACCTTGGAAGTGAGTGAATTAGTAAGGAAAAATTCCTATGCCTTAAAAGTATAATAGAAAACTTTTAAGTTCCCTTATCAGACCTATCAAGTCCCATACTTGCAATTACTGAAAATAAAGATGTATCTTGAAAATAAAGGAATAGTTGGTTGTTTGTATTCATTATGAAGTATCTTTCATTTTACTTTTTTTTTTTTTTTTTGCGGTACGCGGGCCTCTCACCATTGTAGCCTCTCCCGTTGCGGAGCACAGGCTCCAGACGCGCAGGCTCAGCGGCCATGGTTCACGGGCCTAGCTGCTCTGCGGCATGTGGGATCCTCCCGGACCGGGCCACGAACCTGCGTCCCCTGCATCGGCAGGCGGACCCCCAACCACTGCGCCACCAGGGAAGCCCTCACTTTACTTTTTAGAATAAAAAGAAAGGGAATATATTTTGGCTCCATAGTGAGAGTACTATGTACGAGGAGTCTGGCTTCTGTTTACAAACTTATGTATGATTTTTCAGGCCCAACCATAGGCAATTAAAAAGGCTTTACCTGACAGTCCTCACTGGGAAAGCTGCCTTCCCCACACCAGAATTGGGGCACAGCCAGTGCACTGCAGCCTCTGAGGGGAGTTGCAGTCAAGGGTTCAGAGCCCCTTACCTGGTGTGGTCTTCTCATATTTTCATTCCTAACCCAGGCATCTTCTTTCCCAGGTCTTCATCTGGGGCCTTGGGTAGAGGTACCTCTGCTGTGACCTCCTTAGGAAGTAGGAGGCAGAAAACTTGACGGCAATTTTACCCAGTCTGACCCAGTACTTGTTCACTCCTAGTCCTTTACCTTTGCTCTCCTCCCAACCCAAGGTCCGTGAAACTGCCAGCGCCTTTTGTTAAGGGCTTCCTCAAACGCTGAGTGACCCAACCCTCGCTTCTGTGATAATCCACCTGACACCAGACTGATGTGCCATTTTGGAGAACTGAAAGGGGGAGTTGGAGCTCTATCCTATTTCAGACTCTAGCTTATATCATAGCAGTAAGTAGTTAAAGGTTTAACTTTTATTTTGGATTTGTTGTTTAATGCACTACTCGGACACTTGATGGCTCAGCTCTCTCTCAGTTCAGCTCCTGACAATGTAAATTATCTTTGTGTGTGTGTGTATATATATATATATATATATATTTTTTTTTTTTTTGGTACACGGGCCTCTCACTGTTGTGGCCTCTCCCGTTGCGGAGCACAGGCTCCGGATGCACAGGCTCAGCGGCCATGGCTCACGGGCCTAGCTGCTCCGCGGCATGTGGGATCTTCCCAGACCGGGGCACGAACCCATGTCCCCTGCACCGGCAGGCGCACTCTCAACCACTGCGCCACCAGGGAAGCCCCTTTGTATATATTTTTATCAAAACAAATTCAATATATTTTACCTACATTGTGTAGCTTAAATTTATATTGAGGTATTGTCCTATACTTGACATGTATTACGATTTTAACATTTCCTGATATTCAGGTAGTTATTCCAAAAATTCTATAGGCACTTTGTTTTTGATAGACAATTACTGCTGTGGCCTTATATTAATGCTTTTGTTTTCCCACTAATGTCTTGAAAAATGGATAAACAAATCATATTTCATTCACTAGGCTCTTTCTCCTACTAATTCTTCTATCAACATTGTTAAATAATTATACGGCCAATGAATTAATGGTAAGCTGCAATCTTGGTGTTGTAACTACAAATTACTTTGGCATAACTATAATTAGTCAATTTTTAAAACCTTATTTTTATTGCTTGTTTGGTCTAAAAGTTGATAAAGTTTAACCTACATTAAAATCTGTTATTATTTAATATATGACATTCTAAGTTTTTCTTCAGAAGATAAAATACTGAAATACAAAGACAATGCCATTTTGAGCCTAGATTTACAGGAAAAAAGTTAACTATGAACCATCATGAAAAGTGAAATATATCTATTAAGACGATTGCTTAGCTTTTACCTAGTACCTTATGTTTCATAAGAATTTTGATATTCAAATATTATTCTTATTTTTATTTTTAATATTGTCAATAGGATTCAAAGGACCAGAATGTCTTAGGTACAACAAATACAGTTCACTGAGATTTATGTAGAGGAAATGAAATTGAAATAGGTGTCAAAAGCTGGTTCTATTTTCAGCTCTGGCTTGCTAGCTGATGACTTCTATCAAAGTCATTAAACCTCACTGAGTCCCAATTTCCACAATCTCTAAAATTAATTTAGTCAGAACATTATTACAGTAATCAAATTAGTTGGTAGAGTTAAAAATGACATATACTGTGCTGTATACTACTCAATCCTGCAGTACCTTACTATGATGTTAAGTTTGTGGAATGTCTTGGTGAAATATATTGGATCTTCCATGTGGCAACAGGTAGACCACATCTAGGAAGTCTGGAGCCTTCCCTTTCCACCTCTCAATACCTTTAGTTCTCTGCCCCTTTGTTTCCTTACTGCCCACCAGGCCAAATGACCTCAGATATTCCTTTATTCAAAGGGCATTTGTTCTTGTAGGATCAATCCCTTCTCTCAGCAAGAACTCTCTCTCCTTCCTCACATCCCACAGGGCTAGATTGTCTGGGCTGGTCAAAGTGAAGGAACACCAGTCAGAAAGGAATGGCCTTGTGTTAGAAAGAGCTCTGGAATTAGCCTTGAAAAGGCTCATATCTTTGGCCTTAATTGAGTACTTCTTTAACTTTCAGAAAATAACTAGTTCTTGTTTTCTTAACTGTGCAATGGGACTAGTGGTACTCTTTAGCTAATTCTTGACATTGTGAAGATCAAATGAAATAAGGTCCCCTAATGCCTTATAAATGGTAAAACATACAAAAATAAGTGGACATTACAGTTCAGAAAAACTCATCCATTCTAGCAGAAGGAAGGCAGTGAAGACTCCCTGGAACCTCCCATTATTATGAAAAGGTGTTTGAGTGTTTAACAAAGGTCTTCCAGAGACAGTATCTCTCCTCTATTGCTTAACTGGAAGCATCAGTATAGAAGACAGACTGGGGAAGATGTATTTAGTCAAGGAGGTATTATTATCACTTCCTGAAAAACTGATCATCTAAGTGTAGAAATATATGATTTACCTACATTATCTCCAAATTTTATTTCAGAAAATCATGCAAGGTAAAGCTGGTAATGGTAATTCATCTGGAATTACCCCCAGTAAAGCTCTTGCATATCTAATCCTGTGTTGACTTTCTTCTTGGAGAACCCAGGTATCCCACTGCACATTTACATATGTCACCCACCATTGCACATGCACCAAGGAAGGAATTCCTTTAGAGAATGAGCTCTAGTATTTACTTCAAAAAGGTCACATTGAAAGAATGGATAAAATATTCCTATAGTTTGGAAACCAGTAATAGAAATGAAAAATATTGACTCTGGTGAGATGAGGTCATCTGTTACTCTCTGTAACATCAACTATATTTGAAATTTCTTGATGATACTTAATTCCAAAAATTGAGTCTTATCACTTCAAATGTTTCTACAGTAATTCTTAAGACTAATATATAATATTATGTGGTGTCTAGAAGAAGTCCTTGAAATACAAATGAGTAACAGATGTTTTTTCATATACTGGAAGGATTTTTGACTTAGAAATTCAAGATGAGATTCAGAATACTTGGACCATATTCAGTTGTTCTGGAACTGATAAATGGAAAACTCAGGTGATTTATTTAATGCGATTGGATATAGTAGATGGATAGTGGGCTGTTTGACTCTAAACAACTTTTCTTTTGTTTGTTTCTGTGAAAGGACCAAGTGTAACATATGTCAAATGATTACCATTAGTATAGTCAGGGTTTCATGAAGCAAACAGAACAGAAAACATTTTAAAACCTGCAAGTTGTTAATACATCCTTGGGTAAATATCCATCAAAACTCGGTGGTGAAAACTTAGTGAAGATTTTTTTATATTTAGAAGAAAGTTAGAAATATTCAGTAGAAAAGGTGATGATGGCAATAAGAGAAAAGCTGAGTCCAAGGTTTTTGTTTGTTTGTCTTGGGTGGCTTGTGACTATTAAAAGCTGTTACCAAAGAAATCATATTTATACTACAATCTATTTGAATAGGAATTAAAACAGTAATAAGATTCCTCAAGCTCTTTGTGATTGTGATTATCACAAATAGGTTGATTATTTCCATTTTTCACAATTTACTAGAAAATGTTTAAGTCTGTTGTTACTTGTTATTTTTATGATTTTTGAAAGTCCTATTTCATTAATAGATGCTCTCATCTATCCTGAGGGCAATTTGGCTTTACTTTATTACTTTGTTAATGTATTTTCAAAATGCTAATATGTTTATGGTGGTATTTCAGCAATTTGGAAATAAAATATTGTTCTAAAACAATACCATTTAGAAAAATAGTTTATGATGTTTATAATAATATTTCACATTGAGAGCCACCCTTCTTTTTATTTTTAATATCTTTATTGGAGCGTAATTGCTTTATGATGTGTTAGTTTCTGCTGTAAAAAAAAGTGAATCAGCTATATGTTTAAATGTATGCCCATAACCCCTCCCCTTGTATCTCCCTCCCACCCTCCTTATCCCACCCCTCTAGATGGTCACAAAGCATCAAGCTGATCTCCCTGTGCCATGCAGCTGCTTCCCACTAGCTATCTATTTTACATTTGGTAGTGTATATATGTCAATGCTACTCTCTCACTTCATCCCAGTTTACCCTTCCCCCTCCCCGTGTCCTCAAGTATGTTCTCTACGTCTGTGTCTTTATTCTTGTCCTGCCCCTAAGTTCATCAGAACCATTTTAATTTTTTTTAGGTTCCATATATATGTGTTAGCATACGGTATCTGTTTTCCTCTTTCTGACTTACTTCACTCTGTAGGACAGACTCCAGGTCCATCCACATCTCTACAAATAACTCAGTTTTGTTTCTTTTTATGCCCGAGTAATATTCCATTGTATATACGTGCCACATCTTCTTTATCCATTCATCTATCATTGGACACTTAGGTTGCTTCCATGTTCTGGCTATTGTAAATAGTGTTGCAATGAATATTGTGGTACATGACTCTTTTGAATTATGGTTTTCTCAGGGTATATGCCCAGTAATGAGATTGCTGGGTCATATGGTAGTTCTATTTTTAGTTTTTTAAGGAACCTCCATACTGTTCTGGAGAATAGTGGCTGTATCGATTTACATTGCCACCAACAGTGCAAGAGGGTTCCCTTTTTTCCACACCCTCTCCAGCATTTATTGTTTGTAGATTTTTGAGCATGGCCATTCTGACCTGTGTGACGTGATACCTCATTGTAGTTTTGATTTGCATTTCTCTAATGATTAGTGATGTTGAGCATTCTTTCATGTGTTTGTTGGCAGTCTGTATGTCTTCTTTGGAGAAATGTCTTTTTAGGTCTTCTGCCCATTTTTGGATTTTTTTTTTTTTAATATTGAGCTGCATGAGCTGCTTGTAAATTTTGGAGATTAATCCTTTGTCAATTGCTTCATTTGAAAATATTTTCTCCCATTCTGAGGGTTGTCTTTTTGTCTTTTTTATGGTTTTCTTTGCTGGAGAGCTACCATGCTTACTGTTTCTGTGACTTGTGGTTAATTTATTTTGCTTTTCATAGAGTTAACCACATTTCTTTTATCCTTCTCCATATCAAACCATGAAAGATGGAAACACACCACACACACACACACACACACACACACACACATACACACTGTATTTAGTCAGGTTAATCTAAGTCTAGGTCTCACTCTGCTATTTACCAACAGCATGACCTGCACAGATAACTCTAGTACCAAAACCTTCAGTGCCTAATTTAAAATAAAATAACTACCTCATAGGGAGACTGCAGGAATTAAATGAAATAATGCATCAAGCATTGCCACTATTTAAGCACATGTTGACAGTGAATTTCATTCCCTGACATGGATCCATTTCCTACCTTCATAGCCAGGAGTTTTTCAAATAGTAGAATTAAGGCATCCATAAAATCATGAAATAAGCTTTTCAAGACGACTATGAATAAAATGTACTCCATAAAATTTTCCTGTGGTAGAGAAAAATTGAAGATTGATTAAGCATAGAATATTCAACTTGGAATTAATCTTTATGAACTCAAAAACACTATTTTTGAAAACCCCTTAGTATGTGTATGTTCCTTCATTACTTAACTTGATTTGAAATAACTTCAATAATGGTAAAATTGCCTGAAATAAATAATGTATAAATCATTTTTTCTAACTGTTATTTTCCTTGAAATATTAAAAGTATATTTGTGCATGTACACATTTATTGCTATAAGTTATTGAGCTAAAAATATTGTTTTAAATTGTCATATATATGAGATATATCAAATAGCCTGTGGAAATGGAAATTTAGCTTCAGGAAAACCCTCTGGGAAGCTACATCTCACAACCTTCTTGAGTTAGTTATCATTTCAGAAGTTCTTGGCCATATGTAGCAAGTAATATTCTCTGTCAGGTATGGAACAATTAATGCTGAATTTTATTTGCTAGAATTTTGTATAAAATATATGTAACATATTTTATGCAATAGGCCTATAGTTTTATTTTTATTTTTCTTTTCAGATTTTAAAATATATTTTCTGGAAAAGTCAAATTGGGAGGTTTTTAAAACTTATTTCTAGTCTATTCCTTGAAATGTAAAATAATCCCTTGTTATATGTCTCTGACTCCAGTGACTTTTCCCCTTGATTCACATTGTTGTTGGTATACGTAATACTTTTATGTCAATCGTGCCTATTTCATGTTGCCTTGTTACTATTGTGTAATTGCAGAAAGTATTCTAAAATGTCTCAATTATTTCTCTAGTTGATGTTTTATCTTCCTTACATTTACAACTTTGGTTACATTAGTTATATTTTTTATTATCTCTTGTTTTATAAGTGATTTTTCTCTTTTACTTTTTAATTGATTGCCTGTGTTTATCAATTCATGTCATGTTTATAAATCTTTAATTTTTCTTTACTATTATTTATTTTCTGTTTTTCCTGCATTTGTTGTATTGTTTAATTGAATTTTTATTAAATCCATTTCCTTTTTTTCTAACTGATGGTAACATTAAATACTGTCCATTTACCTGATTATATATATATATATTGCATTCCATACTTTTTTAAAAGGAAAATTTTATACATTTGTTGTATTGTAATCAAGGTATAATTATGACTCTTTTGAACCATTATTTCAATGATTCTTTCAAATAATAGTTATTAATTTTGTCTTATCTGGTAGCTATTTTGGCCTCTCACTATCTGAAGCTACAACTTAGAGGACGATCTATTAATCAATTAATAAATATGTGTGTATATACTTATGAAAGTTACTGCTTATAATAAGTGTTACAAAGTGAATAATGGGCCTCAGATCAATCGTATATAGAGAATAGAGAATAACGAAGGGGGTCTCACATTTACAGAGTAGTCAGAGGATTCCTCTTTTAGATTACACTTAAGCTTAGATCTACAATACAAGAATGGGCCAAGAAAGCAAACTGTAGGGAGAAGAATAATCTAAGCAAAAATAAAAAATTATGCCAAGATTCTTTGTTGTGAAACACCCAGGGTCTTTGAAATGGTACTAGATAAACTTGTAGATGTTGACAAGGCCAGATACCATAGAAATTTCTAGAAAATAAGTAACTGAATTAAGTCCTACCTTTTAATTGGAGGAAAGTCAAAAATCACATCATAAAACAAACAGGGCTTCCCTTGTGGCGCAGTGGTTGAGAGTCCGCCTGCCGATGCAGGGGACACGGGTTCGTGCCCCGGTCCAGGAAGATCCCGCATGCCACGGAACTGCTAGGCCCGTGAGCCATGGCCGCTGAACCTGCGCGTCCGGAGCCTGTGCTCCGCAACGGGAGAGGCCACAACAGTGAGAGGCCCACGTACCGCAAAACAAACAAACAAACAAATCATGTATGCTGGGAAGTGTTGTTGCAACCTTTTCTTGAAAACACAATCTACTGTGGAATTGGTTCAGTAAATAATGGAACTCTGGAAATATGATTTGATTCATATGCTTTCAAAGAGCCAGTCATATCTTTACTTCATTGAATGTATCGTTTTAGAGTAAATGCTACTTTAATTTTCATCTTGATAGTTTAAGGAAAGCAAGTCATGGTTGAAAACTACACCATTATAAAGCCCATTAAGAAACATACATTTTCCATAATAGTAGAAAGAGCAGTTCAGTTTATTAGCTTTCCCTATGATGAATCACAAAAGGAATCAGCTTTACACTAGGAAGTCAGCTCAGCTCAATAAACTAATCAATGAAGTAAGGCTTGAGCATATGTTATATACACTCTACTCCCCTCAAGATATTTTAAGCTCATCAAAATAGTCCAAACCAGATGCAGATCCAATTTCTTTTCTTTAATGCAACAGTAAAATCTATCCCAGAAATGATTTTTTTACACACTCTTTGGAAGATTTTACAATATATTCTCATGCATTCTTGAATGTCTATTTTCCTCACTGTTCAGCCAATCAATCAGAATATAATGGAAAGTAACTGTAAAAATTGAGGAAACTTGTAATACAATTGGCTTTTCATAATTATGTATTTATTGGCAGAGGTTAGGAAAGTGATAAAAACATTCAATTATGACTTACATGTAGATTGATACCAATGCATTCTTCTTGTAACATATGCTCAGCATCAAAGAATATGAAATAGAGGGGTTGTGAGATTCACATTCATCTAGACATACATGCCTGTCAATAATAATTTGTGGCAGGCAAGTCACCATGCTAAGTGTTTTCCTCCCTTTGCTTCTTTTAATGCTTATGATAAGCTTGTACGGTGTCTAAAAGAATAGAGGGTGTTTTTTTTTAATCCATAATGAAAAGAAATTCTGGGATAAGCAGTCTAAGGCTTATGTGGCAACTCACCAGTGATATAACGATCTCTATTTTTTTCTATACATCAACTTTTGCACTTCCAGGTCTTCTGTCTGAATTCCAAGAGGAAAAAGGGGAAGGCCAAATGCTGACAGGCGTAAGGGCTGATTGCAGACACTAGTCTATTTCTTAAGAAGAAAAAGAAAATCTTGCTAGAAGCAACACCCAGGCACTTTCTTACATATAATTAATGAGAACTGGATCACATGGTCACCCTTAAATTATAGGAAAGTATGGGAAAACACATATTTATTTTCTTTATTTTCCTCTATAGCAGAGAAAGCCTAAGGGAAAGATAGGGTTTTGGAATTTTTTTTTATTGAAGTACAGTTGATTTACAGTGCTGTGTCAGTTACAGGTGTACAGGAAAGAGATTCAATTATATATATACATATATATATTCTCTTTCAGATCCTTTTCCAATGTAGATTATTGCAAGATATTGAATATAGTTCCCTGGGCTATACAGTAGGTCCTTGTTGTTTATCTATTTCATATATACTAGTGTGTATATATTAATCCCGAACTATGACTTACATGCAGATTGATACCAATGCATTCTTCTTCTAGGATATGCTCAGCATCATAACTTCTGTATATCTATCTATTTATCCCTCCCCCCTTCCCCTTTGGTAACCATAAATTTGTTTTCTACATCTGTGAGTCTATTTCTGTTTTGTAAATGAGTTCATTTGTATCACTTTTTATATTCCACATATAAGTAATGTCCTATGATATTTGTCTTTCTCTGGAATATATTTTTTGGCACTCACTTTATAGTGTCTGCTGCACATTCTATAGAGTCAGTACATTTATTATCATCCATGTTTTATGGTTGAAATAAGTGTGGCTCAGCCCTTGAAGGGGTTAAGCAGTTTTCCTAGTGCCATGTGGTCAGTGACTAGTGGATCTAGGCTACAAACTGTGTATCTGAATTCAGAGTCACATTTTCAACTGCTATATAAAGTTGCTTCCTATTACAGTCCTGGATCAAAAAGTCATTATTTCAAGAAATCTCCCTTCATAAGCCTTTCCCCTCACGTAAACATCAAGGGCAGATATTAACAATTTTGGAGCATCTGCCAGACACCAAGTGTTTCCATAAATGTTATCTTTATGAAATCCTTTGAATTATATGTTACCTCCAATTCTTAGATTAAAAAAAAACACCAAAGCTCATAAATTTAAGTAATTTGTCCATGGCCACACAGAAGTAAGGGAGGGCTAGGATTTGATTCCAATTCTGCATAATTTCAAAGCTTTTTCTCTTTTTTTACTACACAATAAGGTTTTAATTTTCCTAAATATAAATGACTATTGCTGATACTACTCACCTATATGTAGTCTGCAAAGAAGATTGGGGAAGTAATTTAACTTCTGTATATCTACCTATCTTCTACAGATAGATATATAGACATATATTTAATTGTGGTAAAAAAACAATTTATTATCTTAATCTGTATAGGTCAGTTGTGTTAACTATATATACATTGTTGTGCAGCAGCTCTCTAGAAGTTTTTCATCTAGCAAAACTGAAACTCAGGACTTCCCTGGTGGTCCAGCGGTTAAGACTTTGCCTTCCAATGCAGGGGTGCAGGTTCGCTCCCTTGTCAGGGAGCTAAGATCCCACATTCCTCGCGGCCAAAAAACCAAAAACCATAGCACAGAAACAATATTGTAACAAATTCAATAAAGACTTTAAAAAAATGGTCCACATCAAAAAAAAAAAAATCTGAAAAAAAAACCCCAAAACTGAAACTCTATATCCATTGAACAGCTCCCAATTTCTCCCTTCCCCAAGACCTTCGCAAGTACCATTCTACTTTCTGTTTCCATGAATTTCACTGCTTTAGATACCTCATAAAGGGGAATCTACAGTACAGGTACACCCCACTTTTCAAAAGTTAACTTTACACCACTTCAGTTTTATGGAAAGACCTACGTTGGTACCTGATTTTGCTAACTGAAATAAATCCTAAGAGGATTTTTGCTTTTACAAAAAAAAAAAAAAAAGGTGAAAAGAGAAAATAGTGTTCAGCATTTGTTTTGCAATAAGCTTTTATAGAGGCAGTGCACAGCCTGAGCAGCAAGAATGGCACCACCAAACTCCTTCTCCAGGAACTACACAACACCTCAGCATCAATCTGCCATAGCTTTCAACTTTGTGAGCATATGTACTTTATTTCTATTTATTGTGGGCATCTGTTAGCAAGATGTGTCCTAAGGTAAGTGATGTGTCCTAAGGTAATTGCTTCTTCGCTTTACATGGTTTAGGCTTAGAAAAGGTTTCATAGGAATGCACTTATTTCACTTAGTGTATTGTCCCAAGTTTTATCCAAGTTGCAGCATGTGGCAAAATTTTCTTCTTTTTAAAAGCTGAATAATATTCCATCGTATGTGTATACCACATTTTCTTTATCCATTCATTTGTTGATAGCTATTGGGTTGCTTCTACCTTTTGGTTATTGCAATAATGCTGCAATGAACATGCGTGTGCAACTATCCCTTCAAGATCCTGCTTTCAATTCTTTGGGATATATATAGGATTGCTGAATCATTGTAGAAGTAATTTTAATTAATAAAAGGATTTAAAATATGAAATCTGTATATTCCATTTAGAGATTGCCCTTTTTTTCCTTCACCCTTTATCCCTGCAGTCTCATGCTAGGACAATTAATATTTGGCCTTTGATTTCTCAGTTATGTATTAATATAAATAATCTTGTTTCTCCAGTTCATCAGTATGTGGATCCTGTATGCATAGAGAGGCATGCTGGGGTTTAATCCCAGGTATGCTATTCACTTTCTCTGTGTCCTTGAGCAAGTATATCAGACACTCTGTGCCTCAGCTTTGCTGTGTAAATTACAAATAAAATAGTAGCTACTTCTTAGGGATGTTGTAAGAATTAAACTAGTTATTATGAATAAAGTTCTTAGGATAATGCCTAGTATATATTATGTACTGGCTAAAGTTACTTTTTATTATTTTTATATTATATTTTACCTCCCACTCTTTTTTTCTTATTATTATCAGAAGCCATTCCCTCTCACAATTCCTCATAGAAAAACATGGCTCATTCTCACTATACTTAGATTAGTGTGTCAACTGCAATTTCCTGTATTACAGTTATTTGTCAAAGGTGGTTAAATCAGAATTGAACTATGGTGTGCTTGTGTATCACAGATGTTCAACTGCAGACCAGTCAATACCATCAATACATTTTAAAGTTTCACCTTCATGTACAATTGAATTTTTGTATATAGTTCTAGGTACATAGTGAAAGCTCAGCATGTACTATTACACTTTAGTTTATAATAATTATTGAAGTCAAAAACTATGTCATATTCATTGTTGTAATCCTAGCAAAAAAGAAAGAACTAGAAAGACCTGGATCTTGTCTTTCCTGGTCCTTCTTCTCTTCTTCCATTCAAATTATCAAGAAAAAGAGGTGTATAATAGAGACAAAGGAAAAGAAAAACACATTAACTGGAATTTTGGTAACAAACGTCAAATTAAAAAAAAATTTGTAAATTAGCCCTTTGCTCTTAGAACGAATATATACGTAAAAATTTACTGCACTAACGTGCACCAAATAAAACCTGCCTGTATCAGAGAAAATAGAGCTGGAGAGACAGAGAAGCTTTCCTGATGCATAGGTCAACTTTGCCAAGGCATACTGATCCAGCCATGGCTGGTGACTGTGCAGTGAGAGGCACAGAGTTCCGAGTTGCCAGGGGATGCCTCTAGCTCTGTTTTTCCAGGCAGAGAGAAAGTAATTATGTGACCATAAAGGTCATTAACTGTAATCAGTTCTAAATCTCTCAGTAGTGCCCTCAAACACTGTTCTCGGTGTTTTCCATTTTTCCCTCCAAATGTCTCCAGTCTTCTGCCCTCTGCTCTGTGTCCCAGAAAACTGACCTGTATGGATCAAATCAAATGCCCCTTGCTCTCGGCTCCCAGATAAATTTTGCCACTGAGGAGCACTAGCAGAAGATTGGAGGGAAGAAGGGAAATGATGTCACTGAGGTATTTATTCCACAGGATCCTCCAACAAGGTTGCCACCAGTTGCCAGGGTTGCCACAAGTTGCCAGCATCTGTCAAATGTCCTTTTGCCCACAGATATTTTTTTCTTGCTCCCTGCCACTACTCCCTCCCCTCTGATCCTTTGGCACCAGCTCTTCCTTCTGGAATTAGTTTCAGGATTCTGGAAGATGCTTGGAGGTTTTCCTAACTCATTCCCATACTTTTGTAAAGTGTCCTTTTGTTAAACCCTCCTCAAGTTACACAATTCAACTATCCCATCATTCTCCTTCTGGGACCATGACTGAAAAACACATCAAAACACTCTGAATTAAGAGTACATGTTCTTACCTTTCTTACTCATCCTTGAGAAGACAAAGTCAGGAAAGATGGGAGGGATTATGCACGTAGTACAAATGGCTCTAGTTCTTTTATAATATGTCTTAAAATCCAGAGTTTACTTTATAAACACAGAATTTATAAGCAAACGACTGAACTTGATGTGTGTAATGTTGTCTGGGTTACCCAAGCTCACGGTTTCTAGTTTGCCAAATGGAATGTTTACTATTGGTCCCTCATATGGCACAGGCTTTTCTACTCATCAGCTAGATCATTAATTTTAAAATGTGTGGTAAAACGATATGCTAATATTAATATCAATGCAAAGTGAGGTTTTCACAATTTTGAAATTTTATTATAAGAGTAATCTTTTAAAAAGGCAAGCCATAATGAAGAATTGAAATTTTAGCACAATAAAGGGTTTAAAGCTAAAAAAGTGAAAAAAGTAAAAATCTAAATCTTATTATGAACATAAACAATTTTTAGTAGTGTACTTGAATCAATATTCAGAAATTTGATTTATGGTAAATGTTGAATGTATCATTACTAAAGTTACCTATTATATACTATTATCTTAAAGATGTTTTCCTATTTTATTGAGCATAAAAATGTTAACAAACTAATTTTTTGTGACTATTTGGATTGTAATTTTTATTTATTGAAGTGCACACCCTGAAATGCAGAGAGAAAGCTCATGAGTACCGTGTAAAGTGAACTAAATATTTATTCCAATAAAATTATTCAGAAAAAGCTGTTTGGATTTTAATACTGTGAAAAATGTTAAAAGCAAGATAGTATACTGACACAAACAATTTTAATGAGAAAACATACTTTATGCTGTGACAAGGGGGAAAATACTAAAATTACTTTAGCAGTTGCATTTATCACTTTTCTTTTACTTAAAGCATCTTGTGTCAATTTTAGTGGTAACAGCAATCTTCTCTCTAGATTAGTCTACTTTATCTATTTCAAAAAACATTGAAATAATTATGAAGCATGCATTTTCATTAATAAAGCAGATTCACAACAGTTTTTGTTAGCAGATTTAAAAAAGGAGAACATAGCTTTGATTAATGTTTCTTTGAGAGGAGTTGAGACTATAAAGTACAGTGGAGAGCAATTAACTGTATTATTTTTTAAAAATTAAGAAAATACATTTTAAAAAATGTGGTGCCTTTTTAAATAGCACAATAAAGTTATTCCAAAACAGGGGTTGGCAAACTTTTTCTGTAAAGTGCCAGAGGATAAATATTTAGGCTTTAAGGACCACTTGATTTCTCTTGTACCTACTCAAATGTGCCGGTACAGTGCAGAAGCAGCCGCAGACAATACTTAAATGAAGGGGTATGGCTGTGAGCCAGTTACTATTGCTGTGGCCATAGTGTGCCACTCCTTTTTCTAAAAAAAAAAAAATACAGGCATAGCTCATTGTACTGTGCTTTGCTTTATTATGCTTTGCAGATACTGCGTTTTTTACAAATTAAAAGTTTGTGGCAACCCTGGATTGAACAAGTCTGTTGGTGCCATTTTTTCCAACAGCATTTGCTCATTTTCTGTTTCTGTGTCACATTTTGTTAATTCTCTCAATATTTTGAAACTTTTCATTATTTTTATATTTGTTATGGTAATCTGTGATCAGTGGTCTTTGATGTTACTGTTAAAATTTTTTGGGTGCACCACAAACCATGTCCATATAAGACAGCAAACTTGACTGGTGAAATGACAACAAAGAATTGAGGATATTACATAAACTTCATTGACAGAGCAGAGTCAGGGTTTGAGAGGATTAACTCCAATTTTGAAAGAAGGTCTATGGTGGGTAAAATGCTATCAAACAGAATTCCCTATTACAGAGATATAATTCTTGAAAAGAAGAGTCAATCAATGAGGAGAACTCCATTTTAGTCTTACTTAAGAAATTGACACAGACACCCAACCTTTAGCAAACACCCTCCAGATCAGTCAGCAGCCATCAATATCTAGGCAAGACTCTCCACCAGTATAAAGGTTATGACTTGCTGAAGGCTCAGATGATGGTTAGCATTTTTCAGCAATATTTTTAAATTAAGGTATGTACGTTTTTTAGAAATAAAACTATTGTACACTTAATAGACTACAGTATAGTGTAAACACTATAATAACTTCAGTATTGGGAAACCAAAAAATTTGTGTAGCCCTCTTTATTGCGATATTCACTTTATTGCAGTGGTGTAGAACTAAACCTGCAATATCTCTGAGGCATGCCTGGTAGTCTGTATTATATTTGATTGGATATCAGGAGTAATTTTTCAGAACTCTTATAGTACTTGTTTAAAATATATCAGCTGACATTGAGTCCACACTGGAAATAACAAATAAGGAGATAACAAAGATTATGCTCTTACTGAATAATATAGGGTTTCTGTGCTTCAAACAGAATTGAGTAAGCTGCTTTTTAAGTCTAAACACCTCTTCTCTGAAGGAAACTTGTTCTAGTTTTGGAATATGAACAATCACATTGTCATCAGAATAGTTACTTGTAACTGAAAGAGAAGTGTATGTATAACTAGAGGTACTGTATTTAATTTCAGGTTACAGGTATACGAGCTTGGAGCATGTATCTAATATACTGAGCCTCAGTTTTTCCATCTGTTACATAGAGCTCATTCATTTGAAGTCTAAGTTATTAATATATAATGCACTTAAAGTTCCAGACACATGGCAAGTGCTCAGGAAACACTAAAACCTCTTTCATCTTATTCAGGTTTTTTTTTTTTTAATAAAAACAGCATTGGACCTGAAGGAAGAATCACAAACTTTCCTTTTTTTTTTAAGTACTGTATTTTAGTGGCAGAGAATTTTCCTTCACTAACTGTTTCCTCAGTTGAATGAATACATATGAAATGAAAATGAAATGATACATTTTCATAACACAAGGTATTTGGAATGGCCCGAGTATTAATCCTTACTAATATATATTTTTCTCATTGATTCACCTGAGGAATACTATCTGGAAGTTCCGATTGGGATGAAATCACAAGTTGTTAGAATAATCCAGTGTCATTGTCTTGGTAGTGAAAATCATGCATACATATTAACTATCTTTGCTTAACCTTCTAATTCATTCAGTTTAATTTATTTTCAGAACTCTGTGTCAAAGAGAACTCTTAAATTTATTTTCTTAATTGAAAAAAATGTGAAATAACATTGATCATAAATTAACTTCAATGCTGAAATCATGATTACATACTCTAAAACTAAAAAGGGACATATCTGTATGAAAACTATAAAAAGACACATTTTAAGAGAATGTAACTATTTCATAACGTTACTGAATTTATTTTGTACTTAGAATCATTAAAGGACATAATACTTTGATAAATTGAGATAACTTTGCCACACACAAAATCCTCCCCAAAATGATGAAGCAGAAGCCACTGCAATCACAAGCCATAAAACTTTATTATATGATGTGACTACATACACTTTATGGACACAAATAACTCTTATTACAGTGGTTTATTGAGATCCAAACTATTTCTATTTAGGTCAACTATATCTTAAAAGTCCTTTAATTAGCTCTTTCCAGCTTAACTGCATTACAGGCTCATCTTAACTATTCCCAGACTCAAAGCTTCCAGGTACATATTTCATTGTCCAACAATAAATTAATTTATTTTGAGACAAATATTTCAGAAATTGTTTGAGAATCAGAATCAACTTCCTGGATTTGTCTGGTCACACAGCTGCCTATTTCTATTCACAGTTCTTCCTTCCTCTCTTTGTTCAAATACATTATTTTTTTTCTTAGTTAGAAAGAAAGAAGAGAAAGTTATTTGAAGAGAAAGCCCTTTTCGTGAGGAACAGATTCTCACAAAAATAATAATCTGGATAGATTATACTTCAGGAGATTATTCTTTTTTTCATCCCTAATGTGGGAAACATAGATCAGTAAGAAAAATAAGCATTTGATTAAAATGTTAAAAGTAATAGCAAACAAGATTGTAATACATCCAGAATTTCCTTGCAGTGTTTTAGTGTTCATTTACACCCAAATACCTACTATGCAATACAGGATTCCCTCTCTTCTTACACACAACATGTCACTCAGTTGCCTGTTAATCACAGCTTCATGTGTGCCATTTTTCCTTTTTTATTCAGGATCTGTCTTTCCCCCTTCTCCATTGAACTTCAATCACCAGCGTACTGACCTTCATTCTTTCTCACCTCATGTATTACAGTAGCTTCCTAACTGGCTTTCCTTACTCCAAACATCACACACCAATAAATGAAACTCTTGCGGTATTAATAATGGTGCTTCTGTACTCATGTATCTTTGTGAACTCTTCAAGAATTGATATCACTCAGCCCTCTGAAGTTCATATTCTTGCCTCTCTACCATAGGGCTAGACTTATTTTCTAGCCTCATCTTTGCTTCCCTATATGAATCTTAACCTTAAATTGAAATGGAACTTTTATTTGTGCCCACGCTTCTGTTTTTTATTCAAGCTGTTTACTCAACTTGAAAATGTATTCTCTGTTAACCTCACCTACTGACATATTGAATTCTCAAGCTCCCATCTCTAAGCCTATATTCTCCAAGAAACTTTCCCAGAGTTATCCTCCATCCCTTAAATTGTATAACTAGTCTTCTGATTATATTCTAATCTCCTCCAGAGTTCATTTTTATATTCCCTGTTGTATCTAAGTCAGCACTTTATATATAAGAAGTGCTGCATAAATATTTGAACTAGGTTATGTCATTTCCAAAATGCACAAGCAGAAAAAGACAGAACTGACCTTACATTGACTACAGCAATGTGGTCAACAGTGTCTGGAAACTCCATTTGGAATGTTTTGATAGAGGGTTGGTAATGATTTCTGTGACTTTACAGTGCTCTGTCAAGGGCTCGCTAGCAGTAAAAAACAATGACCAACAGAAACATAATACCAAGTATGTCTAGACTTCATTTGGTGTGACATTGAAGAGTTAAATAAATTTGATGATATAAAGAAAAACAGCTTGGTCAGAAATTATTTTCAAAATGTTTTTGGTTGGACATATGCTAAATTATTGAATGTCTAAATGATCACTTAAACTCCAGCACTAAGTTCAATGAAATAATTGTGAATGGTATCTTGCTGAATTTTGCAAGAGTGAAAATAGACACTGGTATAAAACTGATAATTTTGTACATGTATTTATTCATTTATTATATATTTAATCAATTTTTGGTTATTAAGTTAAATTTTAAACTCAAACAAATCATCCTATCTAAATCTCTTGTGTAATCAAAGTATGAGTTGCGTTTCTTCACAACACCTTGACTTGGAATACATCTTACAATTATGGGCCCTTGATGTGAGAGTACTGTCAATCATTCTTTTTGATGCTGAATCATTGGAAAGAATGCAGCTCTCAATATTGATCTTGTTCTTAAACTGAAATATAAGATATTATATGATTAAATTTGATGTCAGAATATGGGAACACACTAAAGGGGAAAAAAAAACCTGGTGATTATTTGTATATTTACCCACACTTATTGTACTTTAACCTAAAGTTAATGTTTTTAAAACTCCTTAATGAAATCTATATCTTTAAAATAAAATGTAGCCAATGAATTATCTAATTTCTGCTTACATTAACACTTTATATTTAGTTAGATTTATTCTTTAATTTTGCCCTTTCCCTACTGAATTCTCAGGAAATCTAAGTTCTTTTTTTTTCTTGATAAACTTGGCCTTTTAGGAATTGATTTCAATTGAGTCTATCTATGCAATTCAAGAATAGATAAAATATATCATGCAATTGTAAACCCAAGAGAATAAAATCAAGCTAGTCACAATTTACCTTCTTGATACTTCTAGATCCTGGTCACATATTTAGAGGATGGCTCGATGTGAATTAACACTTTTCCAAATTATTCTAAGTCCCTCTGCTCTAATTATCTCTCCCCACATCTATATCCACTTTTTTGGTCTATATTAGTGTTAAAAACATTTAAGTCAGTCAGAAAACACAAGTGCCAGTGAATCCAATAAAATTAAGATATAACTCACCTGGAGAAAGAGGAGGATTTTTAAAAAATTATTTCTCAAGATGATAAAACTAATACTTGAAAGAAGAGAGAAACAGGGATTAGACTGCATACCTTTTGAAAGTAAGCTCTACTTGATTTCTTGTAAAAATAATCTAACTGCATTTTCACCTTTTCATTCTCATTTTTAGAAATAATAAGATTTTTACACACTTCCCTTTCTGATATGCTTGTTTAAACAGAACTGCTCAAAATGCCACTGGCTTTGAAAACAAAGCACTAGTTTTGATGATATATACAATGAATGTATACAGAAAAGCATCTGTCATATATTTATCATCATATCATATTTTATTTCCACTTGTAAATACTGTCAACATTTAAAGCCAAGTGAATGGAACACCAGTGAGAAAATCAAAGCTATTAATATTAACCATTTTTAAGAATTTTAAAATAGGGTCATGCTGATAGACTTGAAAGAATCCCAGAATTAAAAGTTCCCCCATGATAATGAGCAGGATATAGCTTAAAACATGGAAATAGCCATGATACATTTTAGTGAAATGATTTATTCTTCATTTTTCATTTATCTTTAAATGAATGCTTACGTTAAGAATATCCATCAATACTCAATGTTATAACAATGAATGCATGAGCACTTTGTAAGTGAATATATACATGGCCAAAGTTTAAGTTGGCTCTCCATTCAGAAAAAAACAGTGTCGGTGGATATTTGGGCAATATCATTTAATTCATGCTTACGTTTTTCCAAGATTTATAAGCAAAGTGAAAAAGTTCAGATGTAGGTGGTGGATACACAATGAAACATATTTAGATTAAAAAAACCAAAACATTATATATTCTAAAAACATAAGTATAACCATGCCAGAGCATACACATGTATTCACTATCCACGTGGTGTCAGGCGCACAGGTGATAGCTTCCTCCACATACCATAAGATAGGCCTTGATCACAAAATTATTCATCCTGATAGTTGCTCTTGACAATGGAAACAATTTTTAAAGGCTATCTTCAAGATCACTCTGGTGATTTTACAGATAATTAGGTAATGGTGAATGAATAGGGAGTTCTTATAAATAGTTGATATGCCCAACTAGTTACAGGAATAGATTAATTAAAACCTAAATTTATCTCGCCTCTTAACAAAACAGACATTTTGGAAACTATTAAGCAACAGGCTTTAAACTATAGTAAGACTATTTTTGTTCCTCTCAGAATTGAGAGAGCTCCACACACTCATGTTCATTAGAGGTGCCTCTAACAGAACTCCACCTTTAACATGATTTCTGTGCCTGCTCACATCTAGAAAAAGAGAATATCATTAAAATTGATAACAAAGTCGTAAAGTTGACCAAGTCCAAATTTAGGAACTGGGAAAGGTGATATAGAACACAAGCCTAAGACTGTGTTTCCAGAACATTTCTGGTCTGAAAAACGTTAATAGCCCATAATTAAGACCATATCCTCAATATACATTTCAAATCAATTTGCTAGATAATAATTCTTTAGCCACAATGAGCAAATAGAAGCCCTGTTCCTCAATGTTTTTGGTTATTTTAAGGAATGTAACATTTTTGTAGAGGATTAAGAAAAAGTCAGTTCTTTCTGTATTTAATTTCAGGGTCAGTAGATCTAAACACTTCAGTGTTAATCTCTTCATTCTTCATAAATGTTATGCGGCAGAGAATAAAATGGTTAAATGTAATATTCCTCATTTTTTTTCACCTTGTATTTAAATTACTTTGATGGTTTCCATCTTAGTTTGTAAATCACCAAACCTAAATATAACTGGAGTTTTATTTAATGTTTCATCAAGAAATGAACTAGATCAAAGATAAAGTAAAATGGCCTTTTCTTTTTAAATAATAAAAAAAATTAAAAATAAATTAATTTGTTTTTGGTAGTAAAGTTTCTTGGAAGTCAATCCAATGAAATCATTGTTTTCATGTGTTTCATACGTTTCATATCTTTTCAACTAGCTCTATTCCAAACAGAGCATAAAAATAAAAAGCAAAAAAAAAAAATCAAATTAACAATATTTTCTAGGCAAAAACATATTACATAAATATTAGGCATTAGATTAAGCTACCATTACAAATGATAGGTTATGCTTAAATAAAATATATATTAAAATTATTCCATCTTTGAAATATGAATCACAGAACTTATAAATTCAAAATCATAATAAGATATATGTAAAAATAAAGAAAATTAAAGTACAAATATATAATACTATTTTAATATACTGAATTTTGCAACTAATCTGTTTTACATAAATTTATGTATATTAATCTGAAAGCTTCTACTTTATTTACCTAAGAAAGCTGTAAAATAGTTAAAATAACTATTCACATTTTAACCATTGGTTTCTCTGCATTTTAAATTTAAACTTCATGTTATTGAAGGACAGTCGATTATATTGGATTTAGTCAGACTTATGAGTTTTGCCTAGTAAGTAGAATTTATAAGTAAAGATAGCTAACCCAGTAAACCAGATTGAACAGGGCAAAAGCTGTTGGGAAAAATATTCGAGAATAGGAATCAATTTTGGCAATGCGTATATGTATCCTCCCTTCCCTCCATGATCCTGTTCTGCAGTCTTCAAAGCAACAGAAGAAGCTGGCACAATCTTTGCCCTCCAAACACTGGTACCCATAATCATCTTCTTGCGGCAGAGAAAGGCTATTCATTGGAATGAGAGTAGATCCTGGATGGAGTCCAGAGGACATCTGAGCAAAATAATAAATGAGTTTTGAGAAAAAAATCATAAAAACGATCAATTTGTCCCCTCAAGGCAAACTCTGAGAGACTGACACACAGTAAAAATAATCTTATTTTCCAAAAATCAAATGAATACCCAATTCTAACATGTTTTTAGATTATAATTTACCTTGTAGCACATAAAAATATTATTTTACATTCCCAAGATTTTGCAGGGAAAAAAACACTCAAAATTAAATATATTTTATACCTTTAGAAAGTTGTTCTACTGAATTATTGTTAACCATGAATCTAATTCTAAAATGAGAATAAACTATATTTTTCTATGATATTTTACAGTAAAACATTTACAATGTTATAAACATGTGTTGGTTTGCTATGGTTATATTCTGTACTTTATCTTAGTAATAATGAGAACAAATAGTAAAGATGACATTCTGATAAAGCAGAAAACTTTAAGGAGCTATGAATGAATAAAAAAGATATTAGGTCTGGAGTTGTGGATAGGCACAAAACATCATATTTGGGAGATAGAATGTGCAGGAGGTAAAAATTCAGGTTGGGGAACAACTGGTATTCAAAATTCTGTTAATTCTACCAAAATGCTGCTCATTCCAGCTATCCAGCTGGAATTATATTACCACCTAATTTTTGTGTTGGTTGTGATGAATAAACTTCATAACATGTAAAATGATCTGTGCTTCATCTTGCCCAGTAGTAATAGTTATTATTTTTAACAAGATTTTTTGGGACACATATCAAACTAACTCTTGATGATACCATGTTCTGAATAATACTTAAATAAGAACAAGAATTTTTAAAAATATAAAAAATTGAGTATGGCCAGGGCACTGTGGAATATTAAACCCAACACTTTGGAACAATCACTTTGGAGCAATCACTTTGGAGTCAGGATATTGTGGAATATTAAAGCAATCACTTAAGCTGAAATTCCAGCTCTGCCCAGTAGAGTCCTATAACTTTGAACAGGAAATGTCACTGCTTTTTTGTGTCTACGTCTTTTGCCATACCAAAGCCACAATAACAATACATAGATCTGTTTGATGAGTAAATGAGATGATATACATAAAACACCAAACGAAATATTTGAAACATATCAACTATTCCCTTGCCAATTGATAATAGTGTTGTAATTGTCATTGCTACTGTTGATTCCTGGAGAGGATATATCATAATTCACTATAAAATATGTGCTAAAACAAACAATAATAACAATAATAGCAACAACAAAAGCTTGGACCTCATCAAAAATGTTCCTGGAAAGAAATACATTAATGAACATTTGAATAAAATGGCAAGTAAAATATGAGTGAAGATTGCCATTTTAGTAACTCTTCATCTCTCAGGACTTCCACTTATTTCAGGGATTATTTTAAAATGTGAATCTCACAATTTACTATAATCAGTGGTGTCATTATGTAAACACTGAGTACAAGGCTGAGATTATAACAATTGTTTTATCCTGATTTTAAATTCTAATGAAAATGTTTATAAAATTTTTTCATCCTAAATTTTGAAATAAATAAATCTCAAAGCCATGAAAATTAAACATTGTATGAGAAAGATTTAAAAAACTAAACACAAAAAATGATAATTTTTAAAAATTTGGACCAATATTCAAACCCATTTCGTTTCTAAAAAGAAACATAGAATCTGACCCACTACATATTAAACATTCAGTAGATGCAAAGAGAAGCAAATAATCACATTTAGTGATATTTTTAAGTGATAAAACCATCACAAAAGTCATAGCATCCATATTAGGAACAAAATGTGCAGCCTGAACATAAGAAGCAATGCCCTAAACACAAATGCATGACTTCACTTGCCTAGATATATCATGAAAAACAGAGGCAGTATATTATTAAATGTTAATGACAGATCTTTTGAGATTGACACTTGGAGATACCCGACTAGACTCCTAAATTTTAGTGGAGCACTAAACTTATGTATAAAAATGAGGCAAATTGGTATTCATTTTCTTGTTACTTAATACTTAAATAGCATATGTTCCAATGTTAACCAGAGTGAAAAGTGGTTAAAATGCAAGTTTGTTAGTCCGCAATTTCAAGGTTATATGGCATAAAACACATTCCATATATCATTCAGAACTACCATAAATGGGAAGATGGTGTGTTTGTTAGAAGATATCAATTGTGCATGAGAGGTATGATTAAACATTAAAGTACACAAAAATAGAGAAAAACTGCAAATGGTTCATTTAAAACATGGACCAATCCCTGGTGATCAAAATAATGGAGAGCTTCTTATTGCAGTGACAATTTAGATTGACAATTGTCTAGTTTCCTGCTGCCTCCCCCAAAATGCCACTAATTCATACATTGAAAGAAACTAGGCTTTATTGAATGATGAATGTGACTAGGAATGAATTTTATATGTATTGAGAAAAATAGCCAAAAAGCTGACACAGTATCAGTAAAATAAAATACTTTTGACACATTTGTGACCTTGGAAACCACTGAAAAATTAATTGGAACAATATAAACATTATATGCCTTATTTATCTGAAGTACAACAGCAAAATCCACCTTACAATTTCTCAAATAAAAATCCTGCTGCCCCCCAAATAGCAAACAGTGAAAAAATAAAATAGATCCATTTAAATGACATAAAAAGAAACAACACAATTGAATAGAATTTCCTTTTACTTCAAATGATGTAGTTTTGAGAATATGCCTTTTTTTGTTATTTAAAAAAGTCACTAAGAATAGCTGAACTTAACATTTTGAGAAATCCATCCCATTCTCACTATTAAAGATACATATGTGTCTGTTTATATATTAAATACTCTTACTTATAGATTAATCATATAGTTAAATATACAAAATATATTTTAAGCACCAAGACCAATAATATAATAACTATTTAGATCATATACTAATACAATTAATAATATTAAGTATTAGCAATATGATTAGCAAACATTATTAGGTCATGTTATTGATACTATGAAATATTGACTAATATCACTATTAATTTCTCATTCAAAAAGTGGCACATGAGAATGCCAAACTAAGCACAGATTTTCTCCAATCAACTTTCACAAAATCCCAGTTATTTATCAGTCAGAATTTCAAAAATTACAAAATCAACATCAATGTTTAAAAATAGACATGAGGTGGATTTTGGTGATTCTGAGTTGTCAATTTTGGTACTTCAAGAATTAGAAGTTAATGGAAATAATTATCAGAGGAAAGTAAAAAATAGAAAGTTAAAAAAAATTCTGAGGGTTGGGACCAAGGCTGTGAAGCAGAGAATTGTATTATCACTTGTACATTTATATACTGTTTGATTTGTTCATTTGTTTCAACCATGCACAAGTAAATTTCTTACTGTATTTCACATTTCACCAATATCAAATAATCCTTCCTAGGAGCTTTGCCAATTACCATTACAGGAAAGAAGGTTTATAATTTGTGAAACTATGTATTGATTCATCTTTTCATTATTTTTTTTTGCTCTGAAAGGTAAAAGAATGTTTATTCATATAGATATGCACTGGCTGAAAATACGATATTTTTTGTGTGTGAAGAAAATGTTATGGTTGGGTATTGTGGGCAAAACCAAACAAACAAACAAGAAACAAAAAACAAAACCTTCCACTCTAATACCCTAGTTCCACTTTCAGTAACATATGACTTATTGAACTACTGCAATAGTCTTTATCTCCTTGCTTCTTTTGCCATTCAAGTATATACTCCATGCTACTTATAATTATCTTTCAAAAACATAGAAGCAAATATGCCATCTTGCTTAAAAACATGCATGGCTTATCAGTGCTGACAGGGCAAAATTGAAATTTCTTAACATGGTACTGGAGACTTTCCACGTCTCGGCAATAAACCACTTTTCTATCCTCAACTTGGGTATTTTCTTTCCTAAGATTCCTCTTTTCTATAGCACTGTCCAAGAGAAGTTTTTCCAATGCTTGAAGTGTTCTGTATCAGTATTGTTCAATATGGTAGCCACTAGTTACATTTAGCTATTAAGCATTTGAAATGTGACTAATGTTACTAAGATACTAAATTTTAAAGTTTGGTTGATTTTAATTAATTTAAATCAACCTAGCCATATGGCTAATGGCTATTGAATTAGATGAAAAGCCTGAGAAATATACAAATCTACTTTTTATTCTTATATGTATGCCTCAACTTGGCTTACACGGTTCCTTCTCTCTTAAATATTCTTGATAATTTGTTTTCCTGAAAACTGCAACTTATTCTTTAAAGAACTACTTCAATGATGCCATGCTTTCTTTGTAATTATCTCTATCAAATTCCCTTTGGAAGAGTTAGTTTACATACATTTTGAATAAATTATTTACAATGAAATGAAAAAGGCCACCCACTGCCCTGTTGGCTCACAATGACATAGCTTCTTCTCAACACTATGTGCTTGTTAGTGCTTCACAGACCATATTACATGATGTCTCAAGATTTCCTCTGTGCATAGGACAGGCCACTTAGTTCGGACTTTGTGGTACCTATCTCTATTTCAATAAGAACGTCTTTAAATATTCTTAACTTATATCTATTATAGAAAATATTTTGCTACCCAAAAGGTATTTGAAACCAGTCACCTAACTGCTACTTCCTTATAGTGTCTTTGTCTACTTTTGATTTTTATATTGGACTGTTATTTGTACTGTACTTTATTATCTTAAATTTACACTTCTAATGTATTTTTGCACAACTAGATTCAAAGATCCCTGAAAGCAGAGAACACATTCTGTCGTTATTTTCTTCATAGTGCCTTGTTCATGGCTGGTGAAATAAACTTTCTTCATTTAACATTTTAACCAATTGAGAGATTACAAATAAGTTCTACCTCAAATGGGTAGATCAGACTCCTGATGTAGGTATAACATGGTTTTCTGAGATTTTTTTTATCATCAATGGGCTATTTGAGTTTCAACAAGAACTACTCTTTAGTTAGCTGGTTTACTACTATTGCTTTTCTGAGATCTTTACATGTTTCATAAGGATCTTGATTCTATACTTCAACATAGGTAACTTACTAGATTCTCTTGAAAATAGATATTGATACAAACATACCTGAATCATATTCTTAATGAGTAGAACTGAAAACCCAATAAAATATATTGGATGGTAATATGGACCAAGTAAAAATGTCACTGACATTCACAATAAAAAATAAAGGAGAAAGAAATAAAGAAATATGGACATAAGTAAAGGACAGAAGGAAGAAAGGGATAATGGAAAGAAGGAAGGAAGGAAGGAGGGAGGGGGAGAAGAAGGGAGGGAAGAAGGGAGGTGGAGAGAGAGAGTAAGAAAGAGAAAGAGAGAAAAGGTCCAATATATCACGTGGAGAGTAAGGTAGAAAGCATCTTTTTTAATTTATATTTTTCTTAGAGGGGTCATTGAAGCTAAAAATCTATTGTGTTCAAATATCATCTCTTCCTGAGTAAAATAAATCGGAGTTTTCTGGGATTCTCAGCTAAGCAGTCAAAGAGATGTCAAGAAGGGGATTTTGGTATCTTTTAATAACAGACATGTTGACTTTTCAGTGACTCTAGGCAAGATCTTTTGTCCTGGTCTATTGCCATAAATAATTTGGTGAAGAAAAGGGAAATACTGGATTTTAAACAACTCAGAATTTTGAGCCTATAAAATAAAGTGGGCAGATGGAAGGACAGAGATAGATAGATAGATAGATAGATAGAGAGAGAGAGAGAGAGAGAGAGAGAGAGAATGAAGATAAACTCACAAACAATTAAAACAGGTGTAAAGGCAAGATGCTGCAAGATTTCTGGGTCTAGGCTTGCATTTGATCCTCCTGGCTGGAATAGAAGAAAAACACAGATTCCACAAAGCTCTTAAATAGAATATTTTGAGACAACAGCAAGCAGAGCTACCTATTCTTCATAAAAGTGTGCTCTGATTTACCTGATTGGCAAGACCATATGGCTAAACACTGAACTAGGCAGGGAGTCAGATTTGATTACTGATCCAATTTTTCACTTAAAGTGTCATTTTATATTGTAAAAGCTCACGAAGCACATAACTGAACAGAAAGAAACTACTATAAAATTTTATTTTGGACGGCTCTAAAAATATTTTTCTTACATAGGTAGTCAATTACCTATCAATTTAACTTTTGATATTTGCAATTTAATGCTTCAAAGCTCTCATTTATTTTTTATTCCTTAATTTTTCATCTTTAATATTTTGCTTCTTGGGTTTGGTGCTAAGTTTTAAATACTCAACATACAGACATTTTTTTCCTAAATAACTATTCTAGAACAGTGGCTAGAACATGGGTGTCCTTAATTAATATTTGATGAATGAATGATTAAATGAACATCATAACTTTAAAGCCCGTACTCCAATGTTTCAGCTTCCTGAGTAAATGAGACATCTGGTAATGTGGTTGAGAGCACATGATCTGGAGTCAAACTGATTATCTGTAGTCCTACAGTAGCCACTTATTGGTTGAGTAGCCTTAGATAATATTAGTGCCTATATTACATATTCTTAGAATGAAATTCTAGAATCCATGTGAGATTGTACATTGTCTGGCTTATAATGTTAATTATTTTTATTCTAAACATTTTCATTAACAATTTCCAAAAATAAAATTGTCAAGGTAGTAATCAAGCATAGCTGTGGATGAGTAAATGATGAAATGGAAAATCCAGAGAGGATGTTTGGTTTGGATTAAAGGAAGATAGTAGAAAACCTGTGTTTTTCTTTACCTAAAAAATTAGCAAATGGATTTTAAAGCTGAAATAATTGCCCCCTGATGCTTTGTTCACTCAGAGGCCATAATAAATCCTATGGATAAGCTAAAATCATGTCAAGTTGAGAGAGTCACATGTTAATTCTACCATGCAAGTTCTGAAATGTGTACCACCAACAATGTGCTCTCCTTCCTTGGGATATTGTGGGAATCTGGAACCAAATACACAAGGCTTTGGTCCTTGGAATATAACATAAAAAGTAAAATATAATTTAAAAGTATGGTAAAGTTTTATAAGGAAACTAATGAAAAATGGGGGAAGGGAGATAAAGCATTGAATCCTAGAACTTAGAAATTTAGGACATAACATGAAAACTCCCATGCCTCATTATGTACATGCTATGGTAGGTTTACAAGCTTGCCACTCATGCATAACTGTTTTATATAGTTCTCAAGTATGTTGGTATTTTGGAAAAAAATCTGCTTTAAAAACATGTATTGGAATTAGCAATAAAGAGTCTTTTTTGTTAATATTGGAGAAAAAGATGTTTACTTTTCTGAGTCCTATGAAAACAGGCAACATAAAGGAAGGATTACAAGCTTGACCTCTGTCACCATAAAAGACCTGGGTTTGAGTCTTGGATCCTTCACTTCCTAAGTTTGTCCTTGTGCAAATTACTGAACTTGTATCTATAACGTGCCTATGAGCATAAATGAAATTATGCATATAAAGGAGTTCCTGGAATACTCAGTGTTAGATATTACTTTAAGGTTGTTATACGTGCCATTATAAAAAGAAATTATAGTTACTCATCCAATACTTAAGTATTTTAGAATCAGTAGAGTTAATTCTAATTCATCAGCTTGATGTGATGTAAGTTAAGGTGGATATATGCTTAGGAAGGGGGAGCAAGTGAGTACAAATATACAAAAGCCAAACAGATATCTTTTCTATGACATAGAAAGCTATGTCTTTCAAACACAGCTGAATACTAACATTAAAGAGAGATCTTTATCTCTAAAAATTAAGTTAATTTAGTGGGGTACCAGTGTAAGAAGTCCAAATCCTATCACAAAAATAGATTCAAAGAGAGAGTTTAAATAATTTTTAGGTACAAAGAATTTACTATTTGTAGAAAATTTCACAGCATAGTAACCACTCTTTACAAAGGTGATCCAAAAGTCTTTTCTAGGGAAAAATATAAGAATACTTTTGCTGGTGGGCAATGTTAGGTACTCCAGTTTCATCTTATCTTTTGTCAAGGTACCACTAGCAACCATATCAGTCTAAGAAAGTATAACATGAGTACTCAAAAGAGTATCTCTAACAGTAAATTGTTGTTTATAAAATAGAGACTTTTTTTTTTAACATACCGAAGCCTTATTTTTTAGCTTTCTTTCTCTAGTAGGCTTAACTTTTTTGTTGCTGGTAAAATAATGCAAGGTACCATACTCCATCAAAGCTGCAAAAACAAAAATGAAACAAACAGAAACAAAGAGATCCATCGCAGTCACATAAGAAACCTTAGGTAAGGACTTCCTGGCAATTGTACTCAGAGTTGTCATAGTCAGAACTGTAGTGATACCTGTGGAGAGAGGGAAGAAAAATAAATGATGAAAAATAACTTAGACCATTTTTATTCTTCCAACTGATTTGGCAATATTGTGAGCAGAAATAAACAATGGAAACAAAAGCATATAATTACTTGTGATTTACAGAAAAAGAAAAATTCTGGTAACCACAGTTACATTGTGTTCAATGTGTGCTTTGTGTCCCTGTGAGTTCTAATCATCTAAATTCTCCAGACTGCAGGTAGTTTACTCCCCATACCTATTATTCCCTTTCTCCATAATAATAGACTATCCAATTTTTAGCTAGTCTGCACCTGCCTGAAAGTACAATTTATTTGCCAGCTTCTTTTAGCTATGTGTGGCCACAGGCTGAAATCTAGCCAAGAAGAAGTAAGTCAAGGGTGTAAACAACTACCAAAAGATGTCATTAGAAAGATAGGAAATGCCCTTCTTTCCCTCTACCTAATTGCATTTTGCTGGAATACAATAGCCAGCGCACCAGAAGCCATTTTAGAGCTCTACCCAATTTAATCTACAGTGATTTGAAGTTTCGTGCCACACACAGTTAAAAGTAATCCAAACTACTATAGAATTTTTTTTTTTTTATTACTTGAATTAGACCTATTTTTTTTCATCTCGGTAAAGAATACAGGCAAAATGATATCAAGGGAATACTTTAAAAAGACAGAGTAAATCCTCATGTTTTGAAGAAGTCAACATATAAAATTAGAATACCCACCTGGGCCCCAGCCCTGTGTATGGATCTTTGGTGGTATCTGTTTCTCTTTATCCATGGCCTTCTTGTGGTTCTTACCACTGCTAATTTTAGGTCCCCTAACTCACAGCTGCACATGTTATGTCTCTTCTGATCTAAACTGCCTTAATTCTCATTCTTTGCCTCATGAAAGAAGGCACCATTAGTGGGATTGTTTTCTCTCCAAAAAGTACTAAATATAATGCCAAATGAATCTTAATTTGGTCAATTATTTATAAAGTGGCAACATCTGGGTTGAAAAAATAGAAAGTCCTCTTTGGTATGGTAAAGGCAACATCCACCTCTTTCCCTCATGTCTACACTGAAACATGCCTTAATAATAATTCCTTTCACATGCCCATCTTTTTATTTTTATCGCTTAGGATTGAAAAAATTAAAGATAATACACGTATAATGAATTGGAAGTCATGGAGGCAAATTAGGTTCAAATTCTGATGTTCCCACTCTTAACTCTGTGACCTCAGGGAAGTTTCTTAACTCCTCTGTGCCTCTCATCCAAAAAACGGGCACAGTAATGTAATAAATTTTGTGTAATAATTTATATAAAAGGTATTTACTTATTTTTTAAAGTAGATGTAAAATCCTTCTTCCTTTCTAGTACTAGAATTTAAAATTTCCCCTCTAAGCATGCTTTAGCTGCATCTTACAAATATTTATATGTTAAATTCTTATTAAAATTAAGTTTGAAATATTTTCTAATTTCCTTTTTGATTTTTCTTTAACCCAAGAGTTATCTAAGGGTCATTTAAAATTTTTCCAAATAAATGAGTCCATTATTAAGCTGTGTTATTTTTATTCATTTTTAATTTACTTTCATTTTGGTTAGAAAATATACTCTGGAAAGTTTTAGTCTTTTGAATGTTATTGAGATCTTGGTTAATGTTCTGTATGCATTTGCACATATTGTGTATACTGTAGTTAGGTGCAGTGTTTTATAAATATCAATCAGGTTAAGTTTGATAATTTCATTCAAATTTTCTACATCTTAATTGATTTTTCCATGTAGTTATTCTATCAGTGAAAGAGAAAGAGTATTAATATGTTCAATTATTATTGCAGATTTGTGTATTTCTCCCATTATTCCTGACAGTTTTTGCTTCAATTTTTTTAAAGCCAAAATTATATTTAAAGGCTTTTCATATGGTAAGTACGAAATAATTTCAGTGACTACCAGTCTTCTCTCTTCCTTGATTTGTGCACTATTTTTTTATAACTTATTAAATCATAACATTCCCATAGTCAGACGAAGGTAGCTTTCCCAAGGTACTCCTGGCTTCCATAAAAATGTCCCATCCCAAGTAGAAAAAAAATCTTAAGGCCAATGTGTTCTTTGATTTCATTATCAATGACAGAATTAAATTTCACTTTACTAAAATACTATTACATTTCTATTGCATAAATTAAGGAAAACTATAGCACAACTTAGCTTCTACACATTTATTTCTTTAATTTAGTAATTATTATCACAGAGTTTAGCTTAAAAATAATATGGATTTCCTTTGAAAACATAAACACCCCACTGAAACATAAATATTTTATGTTTTAACATGAACATGAGCACATCACAATTTGTTCACTGTTAACACTGCAGCACCTAGAATGCTGCCTATTTCACATAAAGCATTTGATAAATGTTTGTTAAAATACAATCTTGAATAAAGGAGCTCAGGAAATTGTCCTTCAATGATGTATGTATGGATGTATGTATGTACACTTAAAAAAAAATCCTTGATCCTCCAACTACATAGGGTCCACAGTTGTAAGAGATATTCTTTAAGTTAGATCTGGCTATGGCTTATCTTTATAGTTGATATGGTAATATTAAAAATATGAATTCATGTAAAAACACAATTCCACTATTGGCTATTCTCTTTTATGACACTATGGCATAGGCTTTTGTCTTCATATAACCCTAATGGTAGAAATAATCCATCCAAATTTTCTTGGGGAAAAAATATAAGAATAATATTTAAGAACAAAATATAATATTTGTTATACTCAGAGAAGTATACAAAAAAAACTAAAGTAATTTGATTACCTTGGAACATAAAATAATTTGAAATAATTGTAGGAAACAAAACTCAGATATGAGTGCATTTTATCCCCTAGTTATATCTACACCTCTATTTAGATTCCCAAGGAGTTGAATTTCCAAGTATAGAACTAGGTACTTAAGGTTTTATGTTGCTGCTTTTATGTAATTTGCATTTTACTATATTTACTAAGTGGAGTTAGCCACCAGCTACCATAGAAACCACATGAAAACCTCTTTATTGTTGAAACTAGAAACTGTCCCAACTTTATGTTTTTAGGATACAATTATCAGTAGTGAGATTCATATATTATACTGATGTTGAGAATTAATTAATCAATAATTCATCTTTGTATATCAATACATAAATTTAGGTTATCATTTTCTTTTAAACAAATGTATAATAATTAGACACATTTTCTTATGACTTTATTGTAACACATTGCTAAAGAAAAAATGAAAAGTCTATTTTATCAAGTATGAATTACAAATTACCCTTTTAATCAGTGTTATTGTACAGGCAACTCTCAAAAATATTCACAGACTAATTACACATTTTATAGATCACAGAAGCCTGGAAACTTCTTGTTCCTTTCAGCACCTGCCCTTTGTAATCATTGACTGTTTATTAGCACCATTGTAAGAGAAGGGGATTTCAAAGCTTTCTAAACACACACCAGTCAATAAGTACTGGCTATTAGTGATTTGGCTAAAAAATAAAATCTTGATAAAAAGTGATTGAAAATATTGATCACATTTAAGATTCAGGGATTATGTATGATTTTCATGCATTAACTCTTACTTAGTTTTTATTCTTCCCTTGACCTATATTAAAAATTTTCTGAGATTTCAAGCTCTTTACAATTCTATTTTCTACTTGTTTCATATATTCATTTCAACATCATATTGCACTAGAGTATTTGTCCATTTTTGTCAGACTGCAGTTAGAGGAATATTTCTAACATATTAAACTGTAAACTTTTATCACATTAAAATGTTGCTAAAAGTCATATGCCACTATAGCATATATTACATGTCATACCCAGTGATGTTCTTGCAGGTACTGCATCTTTATTGATCCAAAAAGACACCCAAGAAAGAACAACTGTCAGAATACATGGAATGTAGGTCTGAATAGTAAAATATCCCATTCGTCTGCTCAGGTCAAAAAAAATTGTCATGATAATATAGTCCCCTGGAAGAAAAAATTATGTTTTATTTTGGCTATAAAATACATATAAGTATAGGATTCCAAACCATAGATTTAAATACAAATGCCACTGATACTAGCATTAATCACTGATTTGTATTTCCTTCTTACCAGAGATTGTGTGAGAGATTTCAGTTGTGTTCCGTAACCCTACAAATGCAAATTGATATAATCTCCAGTATTTAGGATCAGCCACTTCTACAGAAGGCTTTTTCCACTTATACTCAATTTCATTTTTAGGGTATCCATCTAGGTAAAAATTAAAATTAAAAATATATACATTAGCAGATCCAAATCTCTTGCTGTTGCAATACCAACATCCAAAGACAAATTCTTTTGAAATTCTTTCTCATTTTTATTATATGTTAAATATAGAAAAAATACTGTTTAAAATTTATGAGTATAGTTTAAGGAATAATCATAATGATTAAATAATGATAATCCATGTTGACTCCATTTAAATCAAGAAATAAAATCTTGCTAGCCTTGGGAAAAACCATGTGTCCACTCCAATATAGTATTTCCCCTCCCGACCACAGGTAACCACTAACCTGATTTCTGTGATAATCATCCCCTTGTTTTTTGGTTATAGATTTTTTGATAGGCGATTCTGAAATATATAGCTTAGTCTAGTTTCTTTTTGAACTCTGCTTGATTGTTAACATACTGGATGCATTACTTTATGTCTTACTTCTTTTAATATCATATTTGTAATAGTCATCCATGCTGTTTTATGTAGTAGTAGTAAATTTGTTCTATTGTAATGATGTGCTAAAATTTATTTATCCATTTTACTGTGTCCACACTTGTAATCTTTTCTGTTGGCTATTACTAACACTGCTGTTAGTTATTCTATTGTACATGTGTCACAAAACATGCATATGCAAAAGTTTCTCTGGTATATATACCTAGGTATGGAGTAGCTGGGTCGTGGATTACATATGCTTCCCACTTTATGAAACAGCGTCAATCTTTTTTCCATAGAGAGTATACTATACTCATCTCTCACCAACCAGAGTATGAAAATACATGTGGATCCATATTCTCATTAAAGTTTATGTGGACAGTCTTCTTTATTTTCACTGTAGAGTGTACTTTATTTCACTTTTTTCCTAATTATGAATAAAACCTAGAAACATTTTCATGTGTTTATTAGATTCTTCGGTTTCTTCTTTGGATAACTGCTTGTCAATTGCCCATTATTTTATTGGGTTTTCCTTTTTATCTTTCTTTTATCTGAATTCTTATGTATATTCTGGATACTAGACTTTTGTTATTTATGTTAAAAATGCCTTTGCCTTCTCTGCAGCTGTCTAGAATGGAAGTGAATTCTTTTAAAAAGGATATGATTTTGTTTCTGCTACACTTCCTGGAAATCCACAAGGGTTTTTTGGATCAAGCAAAGGAAATTTGGGAAAATCCATGTGGGGCTGGGCTTGTGGTTAAATCCTCTCAAGGAGTTAATTCACCCTGCTATGCTGATTGAAGAGACAACTTTCCTTTTAGACCTTAGTGTTTGTATGTGCATGTGTGTCTGTATGGGGGAGGGGGCGCTCCTTCTTGTTACTCTTAAGTGTCCAGCCTTTTGTAACCCAGATGTATGTAGCGATCATGTTTTACTACATTTCCAATCCACAAGGCCGTCAAAATCGAAGCTCAATTTTATCTTTTTTTTGGCAAATGTCCTCAGGCTACAAACCTTCTTACCTTTCTGATTTCAACTTTTAATGTGCATTTTTGTGGCTGAAAATTCTTTCCTAGTGATCACTTAAAGGTTTTTGCGACGATTTTAATAATAAAATATTTTAAATTGTTTTAGACACAAAGGTTAATCTACTGTATTACTGGAATGAAATTCACTGTCAACTTTAAAAAGTTCCAAAACAGAGTATCATTTCCCACCAGGATCCCTTAATCAGCCATGCAATGAAATTGCTCTCATCTTTGTTGGCCTGTATAAGGATGTGTTTCCTTTCTTTTCTCCATCTTCTCTCTCTTGTTCTAAAGGTCTAGCATCTTGTTTTTCCATATTTCCCATTCTTTTTCATTGGAATTGTAGAAGTAATAGAGTATAATCATAATATATAGGAATGTGGGCACAAATAGAAACAGGGAGCTACTTAACCACTCTAAATCTCATGATGTTGACTTGTAAAATGGGAGCCATAATGAAATCTTCCAAATACATTTGTTGTGAAATATTAGATGGAGAAGGCCGTATCCTCTACTGGACCCCTATAGAGTGCCTGAAAAAAGATAGCTATGATTATTATATTTATGTCAGTAACACCCAATTGCACTAACAGGGATAGGTTATTCCCAATAATGACAATCAAAGCTAAAGAGATATCACACCAAGAATTCAGGCGTGATATCTAGAGGAGAATACAGTAATTGCTACATCTTTAAATATTTGTGTATCAACTAGTCCTTGAATGTTCCTTTTAATCAAGTCTTTGCTGTGATTTGGCTGTTTTATTCATTGAGAAGTCAATGTTAGAAAATCAGAGAAGTGAGAGATGAGACTATGAAGTAAAAAGGACATTTCAGTGAGATTAAAATTATTAAGAAAATCAACAGAATCCTTAATAAATGACAGCAAGAGATATATGGGAATTTTTTAAGTGAAGCAGGAAAATACTTATAAATACTTGTAATCTACTGTGAATAAATTCTAGAATGTGATATCTGAAAAAAATTGAATTTTAAAAAGGGAAAAAGCATTATACAATTCATAGACGTAAGCAATATTTTTAAAGTCATTTTATGGGTTTTCAAGACTTGCTCAATTATATATTATGTAGAAAAACATTTTTATAAAGATAAATGTGAGGATAAATATGTTAATAAATATAAAATAAAACTGATATTTGTATAGAAAGATTATAACTAGTTCTTTGCAACAAGGTACTAAGTGTTTGTATCTAAATTATTTCTCTCTAATCATTTCTCTGTGTTTAATTCATTCTTTTGAATAAAATAAATTTATTTATACCTTGGTTTTTCCAACTCATTAAAGTTTTCTCAAATATTTGCTACTCATATAATAAATGTTTTTCACCAGATCAATTAAATATATTTTAAAGTACAATGTAATAAAGTTAAATCTGGCCTCTAGGAAGATGAATAAAATTTGAATCAACTTTTTATTCATGGCAGTGTAAAAACATCTGAATACAAAACTATCTTCAGTAGTCCCTTATTTAATCAAAATAAGAAGAAGACATGGATATAACTAAGATTTGTAAAGAATGATAAAATATATATATTTACTATGGATTTATTGCCACTTTTTAACTTAAAGCCAGGAACAAATATGTCATTTGTAATTTTATCTAAGACCGTTAAACATAGTCCACACTTCTGAAAATTGTATAAGTTGTAGTTTATCTCATTTTATTTTACATTTTTAAATAAACAGGATCAGAGGCTATAAAATTCTATGAAAAATCAAGTATTTTATCACTTACAACTTGAAAATTCCAATGGACATGAATGTTCATCCATAGGAAAGTTATGAAGCTGAAGGTAACATTCTGCATTAATTGTCAATCTATTTAGATGGAAAAATAAATATTAAATAATGAAAAATAATTTCAGGCATTAAAAATCTTTTGTCTAATTTTTAAACGTGATTTTGGCCTACAATAATGGACTGTGATACACTAGAAAATAATAATAATTCTGAAGTCTCAAAGTCTTAAGTAGTAATATAATAACATTCATAAATGAATAAGAAAATTCTGACATTTTTCTTTCCAGGCAACTAAGATACCTCATAATTAGCCCAAGTATGATCTCTGTGTTTACAGTTAAAAATTCATACTTCAGAATCTCAACAAACACATATACGTGCACACACATGCAGATTAACGGAGTGTACCTGGTTAAGTATGGTGAATTCTTTTCTTTTGACCATAAACATCTTTCCATTAATGGGATGATTCTTAATGAGTCGATATGTTCAAGACAATGAATTAAATAAACTTGAATCTTACACATTGACCCTCATTTAATCCTATGTTAGGGATGTTTTACTACACCACTGAAAATCAGAGTATTTTAAAATGTTATAGCAGGATGAACTCCTAGAAAAAAATCTCTGTCAATCACTTGCCTTATAGATTAAAAAAACATAATGTTTGTACCACAATCTCTTCTGCTTCAAAGAGGAGAAATCAAGTTTTTCCTCTTTGCTTTCAGTCCTTTTCACATACTAGTAGCTCTGAGCTTAAACAAGTGTTTCCACAATAGTTCACCATTTTAGATTTTAGTGTATAAAAGAAGCTTCATATTTCTCACTTTGCCAAGTTTGAAAAATGGAAATTTATGAGTTGATCAACTATTAGTATGGAAAATAAATTAGAGCAACTACAAGTTTTCTTAAACAGTAGTACCTTAGAGTATATAGAACTCGTCCATCATTCCTAATTCGAAGAAGACGATTAGGAGTTGTTATCCAATGAGCATCAGATTTTCTTGAGTTTCTGAAGAAAGTGTCAGGAATCCAAATTTTTCCAACCATATTACTGTTAAGCATAAGCACTTTCATGGTACTATTGAATTTTAGACGACTATCAAACCAGGTTTGGGCAAAAATTATATCTATTGTGTATTCCTAAATGATAAAAAGAAGAGTAATGACTTATAATAGTAAAGCCACTATTTTAGACATTTTCTTCAGGTTGAATTTTTATAGTTTCTGTAAGTAAATAGCACTTAAACTCAGTCTTTTTTTTGTAGAAAAAAAGTATGCCATTATCTTACCCTTTTTTTTTGCATTGTTTACATGAGTCATGTGAACTAACATCCAAGATTTCTCATAATTACTGCTGTCTAGTGTGGCTTTACATATTTTTTTGTAAATTGTATTCAAGATTTTATAATAGGTAGGATATAGTTATTAAACATAAAGGCCAATCATTTTCATGTTAACAATTATATTAAATTTTGTGATATTTACGAATGCTTAAGTCACACAAAAAGTCACAAGCTACAAAATCAAAATGCAAACACTCGCCAAATTATCTAAAAGCCCTTATCTTGTCCTTTGTTCAAAAAATTAATTTTAATTATTTAGATCCACTGTTTTCAAATATTTTAAAGCAATCATACTCACACACACACATACACAGACACACTCAGACACACACACACACACCCCCTATTAAGCACTTATAATAAGCCAAGTATTCTGTTGAGTTTTGCAAGTATCATGTCATTAAATCCTTACTACAGCCCTGTGAATAATTACTACTATAATCTTTATTTTTAAGGAACATTTATTAATAGAGACGTAAAATAATTCTCCCCACATCAAAGAGCAGATGATATGAAAACTGAGACACTGTAGGTTGAATCCCAAATCCACATACCTAACAAGCACATATAATGGTTGTCATAGTGAGGCCTGATGAGTGCCATAATTAGGGCAAAGGCTCTGCCCATAATCAACAAGTGACTGTAAGTAGGAAATTGCATGTTTATGAGAGAATTCTTAGGAGTAGGTGATTAGGTATAATCTACCTTTATATCCTGACAGAATATCTACCATATTATAAGCATTAAAATTTATTTGATAAAATTAATGAATAAGAATGCATATTCGATGCTACTAAGAAAAGAAAGTGATTATATGTATGTGTGTGTAACTTTGATATTAAAAGAAGAGGAAGAGAGTAAATTGAAAGATATGAAGTTTTAGATGAGTCACTTGAGTTAGGAGAGATTGGTTACTCACTCGGTGTAATACTAGCTCTTGTCCAATTTACCTGGAGAGAAATAGTTATAATAAATGGAATTATAATTGGGAGCTTGACTAATGAATGAAAAAAAATTTTCAATGGTAGAGAGAATAATAAGTAAACAGGTTAGGAACCAACTTGTCAATAGAGAAGTTGGATCAAATCCTAATTTCCTGGCAGGATATTTATAATTACAATTTACTTGACTAGAATACAGAGAGTAATGTGAGTGGAAAACCTCCTTTTATCTATTTTGATGGGTTTTTTTAATTGAATAAATTTGACATGTAACTTTGTGTAAGTTTAAGGTTACTTTAGTACATTTATATATTGTTATATGATTACCATTATAGCGATATTTATCACAGTATCTAATTATAGTATGATATTATTGTCTATATTCATTATACTGTACATTAGATTTCTATGGATTAGTTAATACTCCTTATAAATTTATACCTTTAAACACCATTATTTTATCTATTTCGTATGAACACTATTGCAATTTGGGAAAGCCACATACATATCAATAGTTATTTAAAATCCAACACAGGCCTAGACATTATGTAATTGAGTATGAAATGTATGTTTTATAAAGTGACTAATATGCATAGATAAATTATTATGGATAATTTGTCCCATATAATAATGTAATTAGTGATCATTCATATATTTAACATCTACAGTGTGTCATTCACAGTTTTGCATACATGTGAAGACATGAGGTCCCTGTACACAAAAACATTGCATCATGACCCCCTCTTCACATAGTCTTGGTTGCCATTTAAACAACATTCTATACCAGAATTACACTGTGCTTTTGTATGGGATTGAACAGCAGAAACTGCTTAAGATAAAGGAAGAAGCTAACATACCAACCAGGTTTATGGCTTGGGAAAGATCCAACATTCGTTGGTAGAGGAAACCTCAAGCTACTTAGTAGGTATACTTGGCTTCAGTGTTCCTGACTAACAGGGCATTAAAGATTGCACTTGAAATGTAACTTATATAGGGCTGGGATATAGCAAGTATCTGTGAATCCTGCTTAGCAGCTGGCAGGATCTTCTTTAGCGCACCTGTTTATAAATGTGCTAATCACTGCTGGAAGAGTTATAACTTCCAAAGGGCCAAATTCTTCCAAGCAGAGATTTTTGGGAAAGTGTGATTTTTTTTTCTGCTCACAAGTCCCTCGATCTATGTTCAAGAAAAGAAAGATACAGAGCATGTCTTGATTATCCACCCTTCCTAAACTTTTTGCAAAGGCTAATACTTCCAAGCTCTTTTAAATTACTAACCCTTAATAAATGCCTCATTGAGATGAAAAGTTATTAAAGTCTGTGCCATTTTATACATAAGTGAAAAATCCAATTTTGTTTGCTCATTTGTATTAGTGTAATTTCGAGAAAATAATCAAACTGTGTTCTTGTACTTCATGTTCCTATTTAGAGGTTATAATTACCTGCATAATAAATAAGCAAAACAAACATGAAAAGGAACTTCCATTCACTGAGAACAAGTAGCTTGTTGAAGAATAGCTTCTAGGATAAACATTTTGAGATGAGGAACAGTGCATTTAACATTTGAGATCCAACGTACATTATGAAACTTTGCCTCCTTGCAAGTTAGCCCAGAAAATAGCATTAGTGAATAAAGGTGAAGAAGTGAGCCATCTTGATTTCTAACTCAATCAGTCAAATCATAACTGATGAAAGTTCATGTAGTGCATTCTTCTACTTCACTGTCAGATTTGCAGTTATGTGCTGTGTCTAACATTTAAATGCACTGGTTAATTCAATACTTTTTTTTAATGGAATTAGCATCACTCAAAGTACAGACCTAAATAATTAATTTAGGTGCATAATTACATCATGAAGTTGGGTTGATCCTGATCTGATCTTAACACCTTGGCATTAATATCTCCCTAAAGTATCTATTCACATGGCCAAAATATGATGGGCCAATGGTTAGCAGTAAACCAGATACTAAGGCTATAAACATGTAGAGAAAAGGTACAAGTGTAGTTAATCCTCAGCACAAATAGCTTTAGTGATAAAAGTTCACAGGATTCTGCCCCACTTTGCTCAATTATTGTAAAAGCACCAACATCTTGGAACTATCACAAAATAAGTAAAATAACTTGGTGTTATTCTATTTTTTCAAATGGAAAAGAAATAAGGAAGGAGGTTATGTCATGTACTTAAATCATTGAAATCAGTCAGCAGTACATTGAGAGATATTACAAAAGCAGACATAAATCCTGAGGTCAGTTATCAACCCTTTGGGTTCTATTTTTATGTCTCTAAATTTAGATTTCCAAAGGCACATAACACCATGTTCATTCATCACTTAACTTTTTAACAAATATTTTTCAGTGTCCGAGTTACCTCTGTATTGTTCTTGGTTTACAAAGATGAACATGAAGACTTCCTGTTATGAATATATAAATAATAAAATTGGAAATTAATAATGCTTAGGGGGGATAGAGTTAAACAGAAATAGGAACAATAGAGATCATTTTCAGCTATGGGAAATTAAGAAAGACTTCATGACAGAAGTTGTATTTACCTGAACTGACTTTCACACACAGCTGAATACTAACATTAAAGAGAGATCTTTATCTCTAAAATGTAAGTTAATTTTGTGGTCCACTCTTTGTTACAAGTTCAAATCCTAACACAAAAATAGAATCAGGTTTTTCTGACATATCAGTATGCTACTAGGATGGCATTTTTCACACTATTATTGGAAGTGCTGGCTTCCGACGTTTACTTCGGTAGTTTAGATCAAGTTGTGCATATCACAAAGCTGAGTGCTCTACCCAGATAAGCCAAAGTCTGTGGCAGGATTTGCACAATTTCCATTACGGAGATTTGTCATGATTTCCACTATAGCAAGATGTTAAAAGTGGAGACATTTAACAAGCTTTCTCTATTTCAGATTTTAATTAAACTGCAGGGTAACTGATGTGAGTTCAAATTCATTGCCAATCTAAAACCTAAAACTTTAGTACATTATTTAAAGCTTTTGGGCTGAAACAAATATAAAAATAACACAACTGAGTAGGAGGTAGGGCATTGTCTTTAATTGTATACATAATTGTAAATACTTTTCAGATAAATAATGATTAATACTAATACATCAAAACTGTGTTGTAGTTAGTGTGTGTAGTGAGGCGTTATGATGTAATCTGAAGAATTACTGGTTGGGTGGAGTCAGGAAATCACGTCAGAGTCCCAGTTATGTGACTTCTTAGAGTAGGGTGCTGACTATGTCCTTTACTCTCTCTCCCTGGAAAAATCAGGGCACTATGAGAAATTATAGTTCTGATCTTTCCCATCTCTAAGGTTTGATGATCTTGTTCTAAACATAAACAAAAATAAAGGCTACAATGGACATGGTGTTGTCCAGTGACCTATTCTCATAAAAATACTTCTGCTCTATAGGCATCTTTGTTATTTTAATTTAATCCCACCTAATTCCTGCTAAATTTATAGTTGAAAATGGCTCAAGCCAGTGGCTGCCAAAACTGGTTGACCAGAAGTCCCCAAAGAGCATTTTCAAAATTCTGATTCTAGGTCCCCATCCCAGATTACTGAATCAGAACCTCACAAAGCAATACTGAAAAACTGCCTTTTTCTTAAATGCAGTTTGGGTTTCTAAAAGTTTGGAAAATTTCAACTTAAAATTCTATCACTTCCACAAGGCATTTCTATCCAATAACTAGGTTTCTGACCAAAAAAAAGGTAAAAGTAAAAGAAATAAAGAGAGTTAGAGAGAGAGAGAGAGAGAGAGAGAGAGAAATCCATAGATGAGATTTGTACAGAATTCCTCAAGCTGTACAGTATAACCTGTCATCTCTTTAAATAAAATTTCTATATATAAACACTGTATGACAACATGTGTTTATGTGTGTGTGTATTTAAGAAAACTTTAACATTCAACTAATAAATGTACCTCAACAGAATTTTAAATGTAATCTTCAAAAATGGTGAAATATTATCCCTCTGAAGTTATTTTAGGCCAAGTTAATTATCACCATATGTGCTAAACTGCTTTTTCTTAGATATTCATTGTTTTTCTTTTTTTTTAAAGAGTATTATTAGCAATGTATTAACGTTTGTCATTCTCCTAGTGTAAATAAATTTTCTAGTAAGAAGTGAAGCAATCAGAGTGGTTGCCTAATAACTTTGAGTTTATCATTGAAAGCCCTTGGTAGGTACCATATAACTCATATAATTTGATTTTAAACAAAGAGGTGAAAAATGTATACTCATAAGATATGGTTGTATCATCTATAACGTTTGACAAATGAAATAGTGCCTTGAATCAGCTAGGCAGGAAGCAAGGCTACCTACCTTTTAATCACATGTATGATTAGGTCCTTATTCTGGCAGAACTTTCCCCCTAATCCTAGCCTGAGGCCAGAACTACCAAGCAGTACAGGCCCATTCTACAACATTCTCTATCTACTAATTCATGAAGGACTCAAAATTGTAACTAACCTGGGAGGCAGATCATTAAAAAACAATTCAATATAGACACCTCCAAAATCTGACCAAGATGTTAGATAATGGATTACTAGAGAGATTATGGTACAAATACATCCCCTAATATCATGCAACATTTAATGATATTTTAAAAAAGTAGATAAGTGGAATATCAGTCATGATATAATAAGTAGAAAGACACAATGTTATAAAAATATGTATAATATTAAGAGTATAACATTTGGGAAAACTATCTACATGAAGTTATTAAAATGGTAGTTAACAATAGTGACCACTGGATAATCATAATCTAAAATATTAATTTTTTCTTTTGCCTAAATGGAATTTATAATTTTCCAATATTGGTCGTGTATTTCCTTTTTTTAAAAATTAATTAATTTATTTATTGACTGCATTGGGTCTCCGTTGCTGTGCGCGGGCTTTCTCTAGTTGCAGTGAGCGGGGGCTACTCTTTGTTGTGGTGGGCGGGCTTCTCATTGCAGTGGCTTCTCTTGTTGTGGAACGCGGGCTCTAGGCGCACGGGCTTCAGTAGTTGTGGCTCGCGGGCTCTAGAGCGCAGGCTCAGTAGTTGTGGCACACAGGCTTAGTTGCTCTGCGGTATGTGGGATCTTCCCGGACCAGGGCTCGAACCCGTGTCCCCAGCATTGGCAGGCAGATTCTTAATCACTGTGCCACCAGGGAAGTTCCATGTATTTCTTTTATAATAAGGAAAAAATCCTATATTAATGAAAGAATTTTAGAAATAAAATAGCATAGGGTCACCATTTGCAACTTAAAATATGTATGGGTTCATACACAGTACTTTCCTGGCCCTTCCTCTTCTGTATCGATCTAATATTTTAGTTTTTATACATCTTCCCCACTAGGTTTTATACTTCTCCAAAGGAAAGAGGCCATATATATTCTAACTTAGTAGCCAATGTACCAACTTTCACAATACAAGTCTTACATAAATAAAAGACAAATAACACCATAAAATAAAAATTTAAATGTGTTTTTTTCAACTTAAGAGATAGTAAAATTATTTTAATAATTTTTGGAGTTTCAGAGGTTATTTTAATTTCTTTATTCTAAGAGTTTTAACTTCCTATTCATGGGGCAAGTGAGCATTCTGGATCAAAGAAGTACAGAGTTGAAAATAATATTTATTTAAAATTTTTAATTTTATCTCTGCTAGTGTTGAATCAAAACTTACCTAAATTCTATATTATTTTAAAATAAAGCCTGTGAAAAGAAATAGATTTTAGGGTATTTAATGAAAACAATAAATCTTAGCATAATATGCAAAAGAAAAGAAATTAAAACTATGGCAACAAACTTTAAAATATTGTACAAACCAAACAAATAAACTTAATGTGTTTGCTGTTTCATAATTCCTAACAATAATATAGCTGGCAAGGAGTGACCGTTTCCTGTTAATATAGTAAGAGGAAAAAACACAGTTAATTTGATATGTAGAAGGTATGCTTGAGGCTTTATTTCCTTAAATCTGGAAGCAGCAGGAACAAAAAAGAGAGAAAAGGAAGAAGAGGAATGAGAGGGAAGAGAGAGAGAGAGAGAAAGGCAGAGACAGAGACAAAGAGAGATGGAAAGATGAACCTATGAACATTAACACCTATTGTATGAACCATGCTGAAGAAATGTGCTCCTTGCAAGAAGTTCATGGAGAAAAAAATTCTCTCTGAGCACCATCTTTCTCAATATATCTAAATGTTTAAACCCAAGTTATATGTCTAGGGAGTTTATTGTCAAAAACAAGTCTGATAAAATAAGGGAAAATAAAAAAATATTAAACTTCATTTCTCACCATTCTCCAATGGATTATTTAACTATACCTCACCCACTATACACACATTTGATGGTTGGCCATTCCATTTGAATGATGGAATAAAATTTGGTTTCTGGGAAAATCTCTTATATCCTATACTGTATTTCCATACAATAATGATTAGTGTTTATAACTTTTGTAGTTCCATCTACACTTTTAAAGAATATTTTTTCTTTTATAGGGAGCAGTTGAATTTTCCTTTTCTGGTAAAAAGAGTCTGAAAAGGGGCATTATTGTTAAATATTTCTATACTGGACAGAAAGAAAACAACTTGTCTTTTGCTAAATTATTTAACCCTATCTGTGTACTGCTCTCCCCAGCATTGTCACCTCCAGCAGGTAGTTACTTTGGAGTCTAGCCTAACTTGTGCCCTGGCTCCTTTCTAAGTTGCCTTCCTCATAACTTGTGTTTTCATTCATCAGCCCTGTCTCCATTACCAAAACCAATCGCAATTTCATGCTGGAAGAATCTATTCAGCTTTGGAAGCATATTTTAAGACCATGTGACCTCTGACCCTGACAGTTAGGAAGATATAAACTTAAGTTATACAGACATGAAATGGGATCTTGTTCTTGAACAGTTTTTTATAGCTGTTTTTTTCTCTCTGGTCTGACACTTTCAAAATGCGTATATTGATAATCTCTTAAATATTGGACTATATAACGGTGTACCAGTTCCTATGAGTAAACCCATGTCCAAATTATACCTGGAATTTTCAATTATAACTGTTTTCTACTTACTCCCCTTGTGTTGTATACCTATAATATCACCTTGGATTCTCTGGAGCTGTCATTGATTTTGACTTGATTTAGAGAATCACTATAACCCTTGAACGTTGTATTTGCTACCAAAGGATAAGTGCAATTGTTTAATTATCCTGAGACATTTACTTGAAAGAGTGAAAATACATAATCTCCTCAAAACCTGAAAAAATAAAAGGTTAAAATACTTTAATTCCAGTCTAATAACCTCTATTAACATTTTTTGCCTTCAGTTTTTATTGTATATTTCTGTTCTGTTTACAATTATAGTTTTAATTAGAGATGCATAGTTGAACAACCTCTTTCCAAGTTAACTTTTCAATCTTCATTAGTGCATCTGTTTTTCACTTTGCACTTAAATTCTCAAAATAGAAATTATAAGAACGATCTATTTATTGACTGATTTATTCATTCTTTCAACATGCAATTATTAAATATCTATTTTTTGACAGTGACACCAGGATTGAAGCCATTAACCCTGGATTTAAAAAGAAAAGAAAAGAAAGACATATCCTATTGTAGAATGATATTGCTTTAGGTCTTATCAGTAATCTACAGATACTATTCTATGTAGCCAAGCTTAAAATGAAACAACCATTTTTCACCAAACAAAATTTTGCCTCATTTGAAAAAATAAAAACATTAAACCTATGTATTAATTTTGTTCCTTATCAGTAACTTAAGTTGTATGTGTAAAGAGGGAAAAAACACTTGCTTGCTTAATTACACTCAAGTCTGCTTGCTTTATTACACTCACAGTCAAAGCAATTTTGTTCATTTTATAATAACTGAATTCTAATTTTCCTGCATGGTTTAGTTAAAATAGTCTTCTATGTAAACTGTTCCTTAATCCCTAGTATGACAATGCTTCTCTTTTAATAAACACTATCAAATATTCCACAGTTTTTTTTTCTTATATGTGCTTTAGTATCACCAATTTTAAGAGTAATTTCATTTAATTAGCTTGTTTTAAAAACTATCACTGTCCGAGGTTACAAGTGTGCAATTTGTCCTACTGGGAAAACTAAATATTTAATACCATGAAATTTTTATATAGGAAGGTCATCATAGAAGTCTCTTGTTAGCCATTCTTGTCAAAATATTTCTGGAATACTAATTCAGTCTTGAATTCTACTTCTTCTTTAATGACCTCATTTTTCTTTAATGAATTCATTCAAATTGAAAACAAAAGCCCCAAATAAAACATATACAATGCAGGAAAATTTAGACTTCCACATGCCCAAATGGGCTTATCTAAGTATTGATTAATTAGAGACTGAATATTTTCTGATTTTTTTTAAAGAGAAAATTAACATTTTAGTAAGGCATTACTTTATGAAATCTTATATTTGCATAATGTTAAATCAATACACACAGGTATATAGAATGTTTTATCTTTACAAAAACCAAGAGGTTGTATACAAATTTGTTTGGGGTAGAAGTAATGCTAAAACACTCTTTGAAACTTTCTCTTCCCTTGCTTTATCTTCATTTTCTTGCCAACTATGCTGTTTAATTTACTACCTCAATTTCATCTTTCAGGTCCTTAAATATATTGGGTTGGCCGAAAAGTGCCTTTGGTTTTTTAAATAAAAATAAAAGGCACATTTTTCATTTTCACCAAGAACTTTATTGAACAACGTATTCGCCCTTTTGTTCCACTACATTCTGCCATTTTTCAGGCAACTTCATAATTCCATCTTCCCAAAACTTTTAATCTTTTTGAGCAAAGAACTGTTCCAGGTACCTTTTACAGTCTCCCAGGGAATTGAAATTTTTTCCAGAATTTTGTAAAGACCGAAATAAATGGAAATCTGAAGGTTCAGTCTCTGGTAAATATGGAAGAAGAATCAGAACTTCCCAGCCAAGCTGTAACAGTTTTTGCCTGGTCATCAAAGAAACATATGGTCTTGTGTCATCCTGATGGAAGATTATGCATTTTCTGTTGACTAATTCTGATGCTTTTTGTCAAGTGCTGCTTTCAGTTGATCTAATTGGGAGCAGTACTTGTTGGAATTAATTGTTTGGTTTTCCAGAAGGAGCTCATAACAGAGGACTCCCTTCCAATCCCACTATATACACAAGATCACCTTCTTTGGATGAAGACCGGCCTTTGGTGTGGTTGGTGGTGGTTCATTTCACTTGCCCCACCATCTCTTCCATTCCACATTATTGTACAGTATCCACTTTTCATTGCCTGCAACAATTTGTTTTAAAAACGGAATGTTTTCATTACGTTTCTGTAGAGAATCACACGCAGAAATATGGTCAAGAAGGTTTTTTTCACTTAACTTACGTGGAACCCAAACATCAAAATGATTAACATAACCAAGCTGGTGCAAATGATTTTCAACGCTTAATTTGGATATTTTGAGTATGTCGGCTATCTCTCATGTGTTATAATGTTGATTGTTCTCAATGACTGTCTTGATTTGATCCCTATCAACTTCAACTGGTCTACCCTACCGTGGGGCATTGTCCAGAGAGAAATCTCCAGCATAAAACTTCACAAACCACTTTTGACAGGTTTGATCAGTCACAGCACCTTCTCCATACACTGCACAAATCTTTTTTTGCATTTCAGTTGCATTTTTACCTTTCTTGAAGTAATAAAGCATAATATGCCAAAAATTTTGCTTTTTTCTTCCACCTTCAGTATTAAAATGGCTACACAAAAATTCATCAATTTGGTAAGTTTTTCTTAATGCATGATGATATGACAGCTGTCACAATACAATCTAACAAAATTGTTTCAAATTAAATTAAAGACAACTAAGAGCTACCAGAGCCATCTTACAGGAAAAAACAAACGAACATTTTGGTCAACCCAATATATGTTCCTCAAGGTCTGATATTTGTTTCTTTTTCCTTCTCTCTTTACTTTAACACTGCTTTTCCAATTCCTCAGAGGTTTAGTTAATCCCTGATAAATATTTGCTCCAGCCCTTTCTCCTGACAGTTGGCTCCTATTTTCAGACTCTCAAATTCAACTTATCCCAAGCCAGTTCATATTCATTTGCACTAAGGCAACAAAGATGTCTATTATGGTGTGGCCAAAAGGCTGTCAGTACAGTAATCAACATAGGCAGCTGTGAAAGTTAATTACAATCATGTGAACATCATATTGAGTAAGAGAAAAACTGAGCATGACTGTAATACTATAAGAATAAGCAGACACAGACAAGTATATAATAATGGTTATTCAGGCATAAAGTGGTTAAAATCAGTAATAAAGAGACAATTTGTTGTAATAATGAATAAATGAAGTTAGGGAGAAAAATCATCAAAGTGTTAGAGAATTATCTTTGCATGGTGTTATGGGCTAAATGGTGTCATCCCAAAATTCATATGTTGAAGCCCTAACCCCCAGTACCTCAGAATGTGACTGTATTTGAAGATAGGGCCTTTAAATAGATGATTAAGTTAAAATGAGGTCTTTAGGGTGGACCCAAATCCAATTTGACTGCTGTCTTTATAGAAGGGAAAATTTGGATACACAAAGAGCACCAGGGAAACACATGCACTGAAGAAAGCCCATGTGATGACACAGTGAGAAGGTGGCCATCTGCAAACCAAGGAGAAAGGCCTGAGAAGAAAGCAAAGTTGCTGACACCTTGATTTGGACTTCTGTCCTTAAGAACTGGAGACATAAACATCTGAAATGTCTGTTTTTTGAGCCAGCAGTCTCTGGCACTTTGTTACAGCAGCCTGAGAGAGTATCACAGGTGACCAAATCAGAGGAGATGAACATAACACATGATTGAGCTCATTAAATGGGACCAAGTAGTTTGACTCACAGAAATGGGATCATTAGGGTTTGGAGCAGCACATTTTCAACCTGTTTTAAATAATGTCTGTGGGTTATATTGGAATTATTAATTATGTCTTTCAATTGGTAATGAAAACTATTTATTCAGTGTATAAGAGATAAAGCATAGTTACAAACTTTTCCATTTTCCATCCTAAATGACCTTTCCTTGACATTTTGTCATATTCTCTCTTGCTCATATTTCTCTTTTACTCTTTCTTCCTTCTCTACTGCCAAACACTTAGCTCAATCTCTTCTAAGTCAAGTTTCTCAAAATAGTAGTTCATAAAATTAACCTGCATTCCCACTTACTCACCATCACCTTGAATTCCACACATGATTGCCTGTCTATCACTGCAGAACCCATATTTCTAGCTCTGTGACAAGAAGTTGGATAGGAGACCAATTTTGAGGATGGAGGAGAGACGTACGATTCAGCTGTTATTCTTTTCTTTCTTTCACTTTCCCACTGAATTTCACCTAACAGAGATAACCAGTACCATATAACCAACACCAGTGGGCCCAATTTATTGCATTTATCACTGGATTCTCATGTATGTTGACAACGGATTATTAGTTCCTTCTTTTCCATTCTCTTTTCTTCCTGAGATTATACAATATCATCTTCTCCCTGGTTCTTCTCCTACCCTTTGACTTTTCTGAGTATGTCCCTTTTCTGCATTTCTCTTTCTTCCACCTGTATTTTACATGAATTGACCTCATTATAAGTACCATCTGATTCTCAGATCTGTGTTCCTCTTAATCTGCATCTTCCTTGGCTCATTTCTTGAGGCTTTAAGCTATATTTTATGCTGCTTGTCCCTCTTCCCTCCCCAATTTACATCTATTTCCAGTCCTAACTTCTTCCTGGAAATTAAAATCCAAATCATTACTGGACAGTTCCTCCTGAATGTGCCTTCAGCATCTGAGGGCACATATGGCTATATTCCCTATCTCAAAAAATGACTCTACCACCTGCAAAATCATCTCTATACCTTGGAGTCAGCCTATGCACAACCAACAAATCACTAATTGCACTTGTTGCCCTGAACTCATTCAGAATTAGTTATCAGAAATTATTCACGTATTCTTTCTATTATTGTGGTATATATATATACTCCAGAACTCTATGCCAGATAACTATTTTTAATATTCATTACTCACCATATTTATGGGATCAACTGGTCCAATGCTGTTTACGTAAACATCAGTTTCAATTACTGTGGGCCTCACTGCAAAATACCAATATAAAGAATGGTCAACGGAAAACAGAACTACCATACGACCCAGCAATCCCACTACTGGGCATATACCCTGAGAAAACCATAATTCAGAAAGAGTCAGGTACCACAATATTCACTGCATCTCTATTTACAGTAGCCAGGACATGGAAGCAGCCTAAGTGTCCATCAACAGATGAATGGATAAAGAAGATGTGGCACATATATACAATGGAATATTACTCAGCCATAAAAAGGAATGAAACTGAGGTACTCATAGTGAGGTGGATGGACTTAGAGTCTGTCATACAGAGTGAAGTAAGTCAGAAAGAGAAAAACAAATACCATATGCTAACACATATATGTGGAATCTAAAAAAACAAAAACAAAAACAAATGGTTCTGGAGAACCTAGGGGCAGGACAGGAATAAAGATGTAGACATAGAGAACGGAGTTGAGGACATGGGGAGGGGGAAGGGTAAGCTGGGACGAAGTGAGAGAGTGGCATGGACTTATATATACTACCAAATGTAAAATAGATAGCTAGTGGGAAGCAGTTGCATAGCACAGGGAGATCAGTTCTGTGCTTTATTGACCACCTAGAGGGGTGGGAGAGGGAGGAAATATGAGGATATATATATATATGTATAGCTGATTCACTTTGTTATAAAGCAGAAACTAACACTCCATTGTAAAGCAATTATACTCCAATAAAGATGTTAAAAAAAGAAAAAGAATGGTCAAAGATATAATCATAGGTTGTCTTAAATAAATCTTATTTAAATAAATCTTAACAACTATTACTATTTTACACTTTCAGTAATAAAGCATTCTCATTATTAAATGAGGAAGCACGGCCCATTACATAAACACAACAACCTTTTCATTTTACAAATAAATTATGTAACTAAAAATTACCATTTTTGACTAAAAGCCTCCCAGTTTACAGCCTAAAACTGTCTAAATCATCCATTAAAACTAAGGAAGTTTATTCAGTTAAAAATGCTAGGTAATTTGCTCTGCAATAGTCATAGAATTTTAGGATTAGATGGATTTTAGTCTAAACATTGTTATATTATCCTACTTCGTGCATATCATGATGTGCTACCAAATGTTAAAAAACTTGCTCTTGGACTGGGAGAAAAAAAGCCCCGATTTGTACCTTTTGCTGATTTCAATGTTGTAAATACTCCCACAGTGAATGATTTAAAGACACCAGTGTGAAGTCACTGAATACAGAGTCGGGTAAATATATAATGAGTGGTTATTGTGAGCCAGTATAAGCTAGTTCTGGCATACACTGGAGCTTGAAGCATAGTTATGATGATTAAAGGAGGTGATAGATCTGAAGCGACTATATCCAGGTCTGATTCTTCTGAGGAGCTTCATTAAATTTGTTCACACCTCATTCCTCTCTTGTTAACAAAATTCCTTTGGGTTGTTTATAGCTGGTTCCAGTGAAAGGTGTATTTTCATCTAATTCTCAGAGTATATTGTACAGCCATCCCTGTGGACTTCATCTGTTGTGTTTTGTACATAACCATTTGTGTTTTCCAAGTTAGTGTTTAAATGGTATATGCTGTATTCTTATATTCTATGAAAATGTGCAGCACAGGTCAGCCTTTTAAATGTTAATCTAATGATATGATTAACTAATATCTGCAATAGTGCATATTTGATTGTGATTTGGGCTTTGAACCTTCGTCAGGTATTTTTGGCTTGCTATAATGAGATTTACCATAGTGATGATAATTTACACTCATGAGATTTTTTTGTTCACTATGAAAAACATTTTCACATAGTTTCTTTTTACTCCCTACCCGCCTGCCATATAAGGCATAAAGGGCTCATTTACTGATTCAGCAAATACTTGTTGAGGAATGCATATAAAGTTTTCATAAAGAAGACTAGAAGGGAAAAAGACATTGTGAGAAAATCTGTCATAGATCTCATGGAGATTTACATAGAGATAATGCAAATAAAATAAAGCAGAAAAACCACCTTGTACCCTGAAAGTTTCTATGCTAAAGTAAGCATGTTTCCAGTACTGTATACTCAGTTATCCTTTCTGGATAAGTTTATGTGATTTCCCTTTCTGGCCCAGTACTTACCACTCTTACAATGCAGGCACTATATTAGACCTCGCAGGATGAACCCCCTCCTCTAGTACATAGCTGAATCTGCCTGTCTGAGTCCCTATCCTGTCTCAAGTCTCCCTATCTTAGTAACTTTTAGTCTGTCAGAGCTTCCAGGCTGGTAAGCTTCCATGGAAAACTTGAGGCATTTTGGAAAACAGTGCCTGTATTATTTTAAAACCATATTTATTTTTAATCTTTGAAATTATAAAAAGCCCTACACTTAGAAAAACATACAGTATTTATTTAGCTTGTTTTACCTCAAGCAAATATTTTATTACATGACATACATATTTTCTTTTCTTTTCTTTTCTTTTTTTTTTGCCGTACGCGGGCCTCTCATTGTTGTGGCCTCTATCACTGTGGAGCACAGGCTCCAGACGCGCAGGCTCAGTGGCCATGGCTCACAGGCCCAGCCACTCCGCGGCATGTAGGATCTTCCTGGATCGGGGCACGAACCCGTGTCCCCTGCATTAGCAGGCGGACTCTCAACCACTGCGCCACCAGGGAAGCCCATACATATTTTCTTAGCTAGAAAAATAAATGGGATTTGTTAGAAATAGTTTTAGTATGCAAAACTATAGGTTTCTAGATTTACATGATACATGACAATGTAATTCGATCTAGTAGCCAACAATTAGATTTCTTAAATAAAAGTAGGTTCTATGACTTATAGAAGGTTATATAGCTTAACCTAAGCTGATGACTTCTGAGATGAGTTGCTTTAATCATTTGCCATTTATGTTTGACTAGCTATGAATTGTAACCAATAAATATCATATAATTAAGCTAATTATAACTAGAATTACAGAGTGGTTTTTATGAAAGTCAATTAATAACAATAGGTTTATTAGTTTCATTTAGTATATTTATTAACAGTTATAAGCAATTAAGTGCAATGTACCAGTCTTATCTGATTAGATTTTTTCAGTTCATCTGATAAATCAACAAAAACTGAGTGCCTGCTCTCTATTGCATGATACTTGGGTCTGAACACTGCTTATGATAAGAACTAAATGATTTTTTTAAACATCTTTATTGGAGTATAATTGCTTCACAGTGATGTGTTAGTTTCTGCTTTATAACAAAGTGAATCAGCTATACATATATATATATCCCCATATCTCCTCCATCTTGCATCTCCCTCCCACCCTCCCTATCCACAAAGCACTGAGCTAATCTCCCTGTGTTATGTGGCTGCTTCCCACTAGCTATCTATTTTACATTTGGTAGTATATATAAGTCCATGCCACTCTCTCACTTCGTCCCAGCTCACCTTTCCCCCTCCCCATGTCCTCAAGTCCATTCTCTACGTCTGCGTCTTTATTCCTGTTCTGCCCCTAGGTTCTCCAGAACCATTTGTTTTTGTTTGTTTGTTTTTTTAGATTCCATATATATGTGTTAGCATACGGTATTTGTTTTTCTGACTTACTTCACTCTGTATGACAGACTCTAGTTTCATCCACCTCACTACAAATAACTCAATTTCGTTTCTTTTTATGACTGAGTAATATTCTTGAGGACATTTTTATTTACAGGACATACTTTTCTCATTTTACAGTAGAGAAAGATGTAGATATGAGTGATCTGTCCTGGTTCCTTGATATCAACGTTTCCTTAGCTAACTATAAGGCAAATATATGTATGTTACAAAAATATTAACTCTGGCATTAGGGCTTGAGCCACACTGAGATATTTCATGATGCACATACAACAAGTTCTTCTGAGATGGGACAAAAGATATATTACATCAGTAATTCCAGTGTAGAACATTGCTATTCATAGAACATATTCAATAAATTACACAATGAACATATATTTGCAAACTATGAGCATTTTTTGAGTTATTATGTATATCATTTTATAACTTTGAGGTGCTATCATTTGATCCAATCCTTTAAACTTCATCCCCAAAACACGAAGTAGAATAAACCTGAAAGTGAATTAAAATATTTCAGATTAATTTTGAAACTACAGCTAGTGCTTATATGCTTCAAAATATAAAAAGGAAAACAACAGAAATCTGTAATTGTTCCTTAATAATGACTTATTACTGCTTTCATTGATTCATGCTATGAACAATACTTTTGGGTGAAATCACTTAAAATACAGGATTTTTAGTAATTGAGTACGTACTTTCTTGGCTTTATGATTTTCTCAGTAGAAAGTTTGTCCAATTGCAGGATTTTAGTGATATTTAAAAAGGAAAACACCATACTTCAATTCAAAAGTAGAAAAATGAAACTAAAAGAAAATTGTTATTCCAAGCTTATTAAATGATGTTTAGAAAGTGGACACACTATGTTTAATTCATCAATACACACAGAGATCAAAGATCTGTTTTTTGTGATAGTACAACAATGACTGAGAAAAGCATGTACTGCCACAGCAAATTACATTTTTGATAGAGGGAAGACAGGTAAAGATGACACTGAATTATTTTTGCAAGGCCCCTTTCTGTGCTGTGACTTCTAAGTACTTTGCTTTAAGTATCTCACCAGAATATAAATAAACACCTAGTGGAAATGAGTATATAGAAATAGACATTCCAGGCAACTTAGTAATCTAGAAAATACAAAGAGGAAAGAAAAGAGAAAGAAAGAAAAAAACAGTGAGCTCAACATCGAGTTTCCAGGTAGTTAAGGCAAAACTGAAGAGAGCTCACTCTGGGTGGGGAATTGGTTATCAGTCAGAAGATATAAACTAAAATGAATTTTAAAAATATTTTCTTCATACTTATTTTTAACCATGCTGTATTCCAATAGTCTAAGATATCTTTAGCATAATATGTAGCTTTTTGGTCACTTTGGATATTAAAATTAATTTAAGTCACTCAAAAACTCTAATCCTGGAAAATAAGATAAATGGTCTTTTCTTACTGCCCCTAAATGGTATTAAAAAAGAAATAGTCCCACTGATCTGGATATTGCAGTTATACAGATTTTGAAAGAACTATGACTAATATGTCTTATTGCCCTAGAACAGACAGCAGGGGTCTCAACACAAAGATGTCATATTTGGGTCCAGATACTTCTTCCCAGGCCTTACTAGCAAGGAATGTCAACTAACATTTTCCATCTCCTTCCCCAGGTTACATATGGACAAACAGACACTTGGATACACATGGAAGAAAAGGTAGATATGGATAAATAGATACTTGAGACTGTGCTAATACCTTAGCTAGTAGATACTAACACAGACATCTAGAAAAGATACTAACATAAATTTTGGACAGAAAGGAATGCCTTCAAAGATCACTTTAATAATTATTCATATTTGTTTGTTTTCAAATTTTTTATTGAAGTACATTTGTTTTATACTATTGTGTTAGTTTCAGGTGTTCAGCATAGTGATTCAGTTATTTTTTTCTGATTATATTCCATTACAGATTATTACAAGATATTGATTACAATTCCCTGTGCTATATAGTAAGTCCTTGTTGCTTATCTATTTTATGCATTTTATGTATAGTACTTTGTATCTGTTAATCCCATACTCCTAATTTGTCCCTCCTCCCCTTTCTCTCCCCTTCGGTAACCATAAGTTTGTTTTCTATGCCTGTGAGTCTTTTTTCTGTTTTGTATATAGAGTCTGTATTATTTTTTAGATTCCACATATAAGTGATATCACATAGTATTTGTCTTTCTCTGTCTTACATACTTCACTAAGTATAATATTCTCTAGGTCCATCCATGTTGCTGCAAATGGCAATATTTTGTTCCTTTTTATGGCTGAGTAATATTCCTTTATATATATATATTTATATATATTACATATATGTATATATATCATATATATCTATATATATAGATAGATAGATAGATATAACTTATCTTCTTTAACTGATCTGTTGATGGGCACTTGGGTTTTGTCTATGTCTTGGCTATTATAAATAGTGCTGCTGTGAACACTGGGGCACATGTATCTTTTTGAATTAGGTTTTTGTTTTTTCTGGGTATTTGCCAGGGAGTGGGATTGCTGGATCATATGGTAGCTCTATTTTTATTTTTTTAAGGAAACTCCATACTGTTTTCCATAGTGGAGGCATCAATTTGCATTCCCAACAACAGTATACAAGAGATCCCTTTTCTCCACACCTTCTCCAGCATTTATTATTTGTAGACCTTTTGATGATAACCATTCTGACAAGTGTGACGTGATACCTCATTGTGGTTTTGATTTGCATTTCTCTAATAATTAGTGATATGAGCATCTTTTCATCTGCCTCTTGGCCATCTGTATGTCTTCTTTGGAGAAATGTCTATATAGATCTTCTGCCCATTTTTTGATTGGGTTGTTTGGTTTTTCAATATTGAGTTGTATGTGCTGTTTGTATATTTTAGATATTAACTCCTTGTTGGTCGCATCGTTTGCAAATATTTTCTCCCATCCCATAAGCTGTCTTTTTGTTTTGTTGGTGATTTCCTTTACTGTGCAAAAGCTTTTGAGTTTAATTAGGTTCCATTTGTTTATTTTTGCTTTTATTTATTTTTCCTCAGGACACTGATCTAAGAAAATATTACTACAATTTGTGTCAGAGTATGTTTTGCCTATGTTCTTTTCTAAGAGTTTTATGTTGTCATTTCTTATATTTAGGTCTTTAAGCCATTTTGAGTTTATTTTTGTATATGGTATGAGGGAGTGTTCAAATTTCATTGATTTACATGTAGCTGTCCAGCTTTCCCAACATCACTTTTTGAAGAGAATTAAGTCATTTATTATGTATACTCTGAGATGAACAGATAAAATGCTACTCTGCACAGTACATATTACTACTTATATCTAAATAGAAATTAATTAAATTTAATTGAAATATAGCTATACTAGCCACATTTCTAGTACTCAATAGTCAATAACCAATTTCAAGTATTCAATACTCACAAATGTATGACTGTAATTAATATATATAATATATATTAAATATATGTAAATTTAATTATTTGGAATTTCTTCTTAGGAGAATGAAAGACTGATCTCTTATTCTGTAGTTTAATGTCTCTTTAGACAGCAGACTTAGCAACGTGCTCCCGCTCCTACACCTGATCAAGGGAAAAGAAAGTTGAAGAGGAGATTTAAAGAAAGAGAAACAATGGAGTATCTGCACACCCATTCTTTAGAATGTCTAGGATATTTTATTTTCTTGTGGGTACAATTCACATCAAAGGAAGATAACTGGACCAGAGGCATCTTACCAGTTTTTTGGCTACCAGCAGTATGTATCTCCATACTAGATTGTTGATGAAACTAGCTAAGGCAGGTGGAAGGTATAGAGAAGCCTCTAGATTCCCCAGGTCAAGGAATTGAACAGTATAAAATGCCTACGAACAATAACATAAAGCATTTCTACTCTATTCCTACACTCCTACCCTCACTATTTATATGTTTGCCTCTCCAAGTGTACCAAGGGCCATTTGGTGTTAACCCAAAAGGAAATAAAAACTAAGAAGACAAAAATTTCAAACTGCACCCAGTTAACTCCTCATATCTCCTGCATGTTCCCATCACTAGAAACTTAGAACAATTAGACAGATGGAATAAAAAAAAGCAGATCCTCCCCTTCTCACCCCAAGCCCCTATCTAGTGACACATGTCTACCATCTATCCTGGTAGAGGGATAGCTATAAATCTATTGGGATAGTAATTTTTTAGATTAGATCAAACTATTTAAATCACTGAAATTGTTTGAAAAGCTGTAGACTCTACCTGAAAAGTTGTTAAGAAATAAAAAAGAAAATTCAACATAAAGTAATTTCAGCTTTACTAGAATTACAAAGCCTTTTAATGTTAATTTGTTATTAATTTCAGAAGCCCTCAGTAAATTGATTAAATTTGTTTTCATAATTTATGAAGAAGAAAGATGTTAACACAAATTTTGGACAGAAAGGAATGCCTACAAATCATGTGAACAATTAACTAATTCATTGTGTATAATCTGAGATGCACAGATACAAATGCTGCTATGCATGGTATAATTATCAAGGTACTTAGGACATGTTTCATTTAATCTATTAAACGATGTGATGTCACAGATGTATATAGCATTTGAAAGTCCAAATCTCGATCTGAAATAATTTAGGTAAAATGCTAAATTCATGAAGTAGAACAACTGTCAAAATACTTACACATGAAATTAAAAGATTATACACGCTAGGTTCTACTCAGAAAAGTTCACTCAGTAAATGTGAAGTGAACATAATTTATGTTTCAGACATTATTTTAGCAATGAGGGATAGGGTGCTTTCTACCTTCAGGGAGCTGACATTAATTGAAATAAAAGAGAGTGTCAAATAACAATAGTGAAATATGACAAGTAAAATGGAAGTACAGATTTCTGTTTCTTGTGATAAGTAATTGGCATCAATATAACCATCTCAATAAAAACAACAACTTTTTAATGTTTAAAGCCATGAGAGTCCTTATGAAGATATAACACAAAATATTTATACACCAAATAACAATGCATTTACCTTTATGAAGCAAAATCTACAGGAGAAAAAGGGAAATACAGATAGTAACACACCAAAAATTGAAGAGGGAAAATAAATCATTATATTTGCAACTCAAAAAAAATAGCAAAACAAAATAAAATATAGTGAAGGTTATAATAAAGACAAAGTAGAAATTACAAGGTAGTTAATAGAAAAACAGTAGAGCTCATTTGTTAATAATGGAAATTCTGAAAAAATCCACTTCTCTTAATTTTCTTGATCAGAAAAAGGGGGGTAATAATACGAAATATAAAATAGGAAATAACAAATGGGAACTAAATATTGAAACAGAAAAAGTTTTTTTTAATCCTAAGAAATTACTTTGAAGACTTCTTTGTAAATAAACTTGAAAACCTAAATAAAAGAGATAGTTTTCCTACGCAAATATAGATTACCAAAAATGAGTAGAAAGCACAAACAGACCAATTTTCTTAGGAAAACAAAGGGATCAAAGTGATTAACTATTTTCAAAAAGCACAAGACCTGGATGAATTTATAATGGAATTCTATCAAACTTCCCAAAGTCAGATGATGCTAACACCCGGATAAAGTGCTAGACCTTTGAGAATGAAGGAAAATACCTTTTCATGAAACATATGTAAAAGGATGGCTAAAACAAATGCAGACAGTACTCAAAAATAAAATAGAAGATGAATATCACTTATAAATACCAATACAAAACACTAAATAATATATTAGCAAGCAGAATCCAATACCTCATTAAGTTTATAATATATCATGACCAAGAGAGCTTTAGTCCAGAATGCAAATTATTTCAATTAATACTATACACTGTACTAATAGATTTAAAGAGGATAAAACTCAAAATTATTTCTGGAATAGTTGAAAAAGGCTTTGAAAAATTTCAGTACCAATTCCTGATTTTAAAACTAAATCAAGCAAATCAAAGGATAAGTTCTTAATGTGAATATTCATATGAAGAAACACTAGAGTCATTTCCATAAGAACTAAAACGAGGCAAAATTACCCATTATCTCCACTATTATTCATTATTATATTAGACATGTTAGACAATGAAACAACATAATGTTTTTAGACAAGATAATTCGATTAGTTGCATATGAGTTGGTAAATAAAATACTTTTTTGTATATGGTATGATAGCATATTTTGAAAACGATGCTTAAACTAACAAAAAAAAATCAGTAAGGCAGCAGGAAGGTAGTAAGATATAAAATGAACATTCATAAATCAATGACATTGATATACAAAACCAGAAATCAGGTAGAGGACATTAGAGTCGAGGAAATATTTACAGGAGAAAAAAATTAAATACTTAGGATTCAATTTAAGAAATATAAAAAATCTATGAGTAAATCTTAAAACATTCCAGAGAGATACAAAATTAACATGAAGATTTAGAAAGACAGCCCATATTCCCATATTAGATGATTCAATGTTATAAAGATGTTAGTTTTCCCAAAGTTAATTTACAAATTTAATGCAATCCCAATAAAAATATCAACATCTCTTTTTTAAATGTATCTAAACTTGTTGATAATAAAGCTCCTATTTTTTTTTAAATGACACGCAATAGCCAGGAAAACTGAAAAGGAAAAACAAAACAAAATGAAAATATGAGGTGGGGCCAGCTTTATAAGATATTAATACTAAATGTTTTAGTCTCAAAATACTGTTGAATCTCTACTGTTAATATAGTGTGGTGGCAAATAAATAGAAAAACAAATGAAAGAATGGAATAGAAAGGACAGAAATCACAAAAGTGAATAAGAAAGTGTAATATATGATATAGTTAACATCTCAAACAATGGAAGCAAAGATTGACTTTTTAATAAATCATGCTGAGTCAACAGAAAAGCCATTTGAAAAAGATAAAAGTTAGATTCATACTTTACACCATACACAGGAATAAAATTCAAAGCATCAGGGAATTAAATAAAAGAAATAAAATCATACAAATGCTAAAAGTAAACATAGATGAATTCCATTCAAAGTGGAATATAACCAGTAACCTGGAAATGAAACTATTAAAAAATGGTTAACATAACCACATTGAATGGGGATAGGGAAGAAAAGAACTAACCTAAGTTACTTTTGGGAACAGTATTTTGATTACATACTGCAAAGATAAAGGCAAAAAAAAGTATATAAATATTTTATTCTAGTTAATTTTTTATAGACATGTTAAAATTATAGAATTACTTTATGTATTTACTGGAATTGAACAAATAATAAAACATACTACGGGTAAATGAGAGCCAGGTGTCTCCCTGATGGAAAAAGAAATTACAGATAAGGAAAAGGGAAAGGTTAGAATGAACCCTATTGTCTTTGGATTGGAAACAGGGCTGTCAGTATTGACTTCTGGTTTATAATACATAAACACAGGGATAGACATAGAAATATAGATGCCTGTGAATGTATGTGTAGAACATATATTTTCTCCTTCTGCCCAATGAGAAGGTCAAGAAGCAATGGCACCCAATATTAAGAAATACACCTGGTGCTCACATCTTGGTTTCTAAATACCATTCTACAAAAAGAGGAACCAGGGTTCTTGGAGAAATGATGAATTCCATTGTTGGATCAAGAGGAGCCTGGAAAATTTTATGTGCTAGAAAGTAAGGATATGCTCAGAAAATGATAGAAACATAAAAGAACAGGGAAATAAAATTATAGGGCGTACCAGTTGTCATATTTTCATTTTGAGCCATAAAATAAACAACGATGGTAAAGGATAATAAACTCTAAGATAAGATATATATCTAGAGGTCTACACTGAGTAAATAAATAAGTGAATAGATAACCAATTGGACAAGTCACAGATCCTACTTCCTGCAGAATTACAATTAATTTGTGTAGAAGGAACGATGATAATATTGACTTACCATTTGACAGACATCACAGTAATACTCCTGCAGGTAAGAATCATTGATAGAGACCAGAGGAATGGACAAAAGTGTGCTGAGAAATATCTGCATATTTCTCCCCAGTGCAGTATCTCCTTACAACATATTTATTAGTCAAAAAGAAAGATAATAACTTCACAGTGAAGAAACGTGGAAGAAACCACACTTAACGAAAGTATGGTTTACATCACCAGTAATAAGATATATAAACATCACATACCTCCTAACACAGTACACTGAAAGCACAAAACATTACTTTTGCAGTGTTCTTGGCAAAAATGCATAAACACAGCCCAATAATGAAAATATCAGACAAATTGAGGGGCGTTCCACTGACCAGTATACTTTAAAATTATCATGTTCATGAAACAAACAGAAAAACTGAGAAACTATGAGGTTGGAGGAGTGTATGGAGGCATGAGAACAAAATGCAATGTGTGATCTTGGTTGGGATTCTGAACAGAAAAAAACGACATCAGTGAGGTATCTGCCATAATTTGAAAAAGGTCTGTCGATTAGTTAATAGTATTGTATCGATATTAATTTAATGATTTAGGTAATGGTTCTATGATTATGTAAATATTAACATTATGGCTGAAAGGTTTCTGGGAATTTCATGGATAGATAATATTTTATTAAGTCTAAATTTTATTTTGAAAAAATAATTAAAATAATCTAGGAAAACAGAAAACTAAATCATGGAAAATAGATTAACAACAAACAAAATAGTGTAAAATAATATAATTTAAGGAAATTTTCAACAAAGAAATTTGAAAAAGCTAAAATTCATTTTTATGTCAAACTAATAAAAATTTTAAAGCCCCTCAAGATTTATTCATAAATGAAAGAATAGATTACTAATATCAGGAATGGCAAAGGAGAAAAACCCTCAGATCCTAAAAACATTAAAAATATCGTAAAAGATGTTATGAAACAATCTAACTCAAGAAAATTTTAAAATTTAAATTCCTTAAAAACTAACCAAAACTAATAAAGTAATTAACTGCTAATTTTTTTTCCCAAAATACAAACTCTAGGCCAACATGACTTCACCAAGTAATTCTTCCAAATATTGAAGGGAGAAATAGTATCCATTTTAGATAACTCAGAGATGAAAAGAGAGGGAAATATAGCTCATTTGTAGATGTTAGCATAATATTGACTCCAAAACTGAAAAAGACATTACAGAAAGTAAAATAACTGGTTAATGCCCTTTATGAACATAGATATAAAATTCCAAAACTAAATATTATCAAACTGAATCTAGTGATATTTAAAATATATTACCATGTCACAACTAAGTTACATTTATTACAGACATGCAAATTTTGTTTGTTTTAAAAATCAGCCAAAGTTAGTTACAGAAAAAAAAGTTAGAGAATAAAGGGCAAAATATGATCAATATGATTGTTTCAATAGGTGCACAGAAATCATTTGAACCAGTAGGGAGGTAAAAAGAACCCTAGCAAAATAAGAAGATAAAGGAACTACAAAGAGCATCTTAAAAAAAAGAAGCTTACAGCAAACATCATAATTAATAGTAAATATAGACTGTTTTCCCTGATATCAGGAACAAATCAGGACTATTCAACACTGATCTCTAGTCTTAGTGCAATATGTCATGAAAAAAGTATAATTTTGAAAATTAATTAGAATGTTCATTATTTGCAAAATAAACACTATTGGCAAAGTAGTCATTATTGGTAATAGTCATTACTCTCTGTGTTTATAGAAAATCTACATTAATATAACAACAAATAAAGTTGATAAATTTAGCAAGGCTGCTGAGGACAGAGTAGATTAGCAAAATATCTATTGTATTTCTATACACTGCTAATAAAAACTTAGAAAGTAAAATTTTAAAAAAAATCTATTTATACTTACATTAAAACTTCAAATATAGAAAATTAAATCTAGTAAAATATATTCAGCACTTCTTTACAGAAGACATTAATAAAAAATTGAACATATGTGGAAGAATATATGATGATCATGAATTTGGTACAGTAAAAATTCAGTATGGTAAACATTTCAATTTCTCTATATTGATTATAGATTTAATGTAATCCTAATACAAATCTGGCTGACATAGTTTGTTTGTTTGTTTTAAAGTGTTGCAGTGGGAAACTTAGAAGTTATTTATTTTATAAAATGTATACATAAATGCTCAGAACTGAGAATAACAATTTTGACAAAGAAGAACAATGTTGGATTGTCTACACTAAATATACTCTCAAGGCTTATAATTCTACATTAACTAAAACAGTGCAGCACTGCAAAAAATTGGAACTCCTACATACCTTTCGAATATTCCCTTTTATGAAATATCTTAGTTTTTCAGGCAGTTTTATCAAAAATTGCTCTGTTGTAGCAATTGTAAAATAATTACATCGAAAATGTTTAGATGTCTTTCTTCCCACGTCAAACTGTGAAGCTTCCAAAGCAGTACCATTCCAAATAATAATTGCCAAACCCACAGTCTCTAACACGCATCAGACACTCAAGGAATATGATAAAATAACATTAGCAAATGTGGCTTTCACAGTCACCAAAATCCAAGAATGATTACTCGGACTTACCTCCTATATCTGGGCGAAGTTTATTGTCATAGCCTTGAAGCAAGGAATTGAGAATTTGTGTTATATCTCCTTCATGAATCTTTGGTGCCAAGACCCAAGTTTTGTTCACTGTTAAATCCTCATCATCTTCATCATCTGCTTTATCAACACTAAAGAATTCAAAAGCAAAAATTGCATAATAGAAAGTTCAACCAAGTAGTGTATTTTTAAAAACAGTTTAAGATTATTCTAATTGTGTAAGAGAATAATAAGAGGGGAAGAAAAACATTAGAAATATTTTACATTCAGTAAGACTAATGTCTACATCATATGAACTGTCCTGCTTTAATAATACTCCAAAATGAAGAACCCAGTGCAAGAAAATATCGTATAATATTAATGTAATAGAGTTTTGCCACTCCCACAACTATCATTTAAGGCCATAGAGATTATGCACTGATAATGTGAGGAGTGGCCCTAGATTCGTGCGGTACACAATCTGCACAACCATACGTAAGTGACTCTATACCACCACACCCTAAAATAAAAATTAAAAGGTAAATAAGTGCAGGAAAAGTTGTAATCATTAGTCTGGTAAAATGTATTTTAAAATGCACGTGCAGAAAAGAAGACTTAAGGAAAGATGAGTGAAGAAGTGTTCAAAGAGAAAAAGAAAAAGTATTGAACACACCTGTGCTTCTTCCTTTTAAATCAGAAGAACCAAGACCCCAGACATCTATTCCAAGAACTCTGTCAAAGATTGTCTTACCAAATCATGAGTGGTTGACTCACTCTACATATATATATATATACATATATATGTAATCACATATACATATATATACATATTATATATATATACACACATGTCTATATATATATACACATATATATAATAATGCTTTCCATATATATATGTGTATATATTTGGAAAGCATGATTATCACATTTTAGGACTAGAAGTTAGACTTTAGGGATCAAATAACCCACTGCCTTTATTTTGTAAATGAGGAAACAAGTCAGTAGGGAATCAACCAAAGCACAAACTCATTTATTTTCAAAACTGAGACTCAAACCCTGGTCCTATATCCAATGCTTCCTGCTATGCCTGTGTGTTTAACAAGCATAAAGTTTCAGCTTACTTATGAATTGTGGTAGAAACATATAGAAATATAAATATTCATCTATAATTCACCAAAAGTAACAAACTACTTTGTTTATTACCCATAAGTAACCCCACCTTCATTTGAGTGAGATTAACCTAGACTTACACCCAACTTTAGTAAATATTAGTCCTCCACTGAAAAAGTATATATAAACTTTTATACTGGTAAAATCAGGTAAATCTATAATATATTATTTATTTACATATATTTGAGAGATGAGCTTCCCTCCCGCAGTAGATATTCAAGTTTACCTTAACAGCCTTAGTTGATATTTCTACACTATTCATTCAAATCTCTTTTGCTGTGAACCTAAACATCTTAGCTAATGCAGACTTTACCCTCTTTATCCTTTTAAATTATTTTTCAGTTTTATTGAGATATAATTGACATATAACATTTTATATGTTTAAGGTGTACAACATAATGATTTGATCTATGTATATATAGTAAAATGATTGCCACAATAAGTTTAGTTAACATCCACTCTCTTTATCCTTTTAAAGAATATAAATTAACATTGTAAATTAAAACTTAACCTTTAAGTATTTGTACCTCATTTTATCTTTACAATAATTGTATTGATAGTTATCAATGGAGAGTTAATGGATAATGGAGTACATTATTCTTCTCAATATTTTTCCTCCTCTTCCTGTCAGAGAATTATTCTTTTCACTCCACTGACTTCTAACTTGGTCATGTGACCTGAAATACTCCTTTCTGCAATGCATCCCTGTCCTGTTAAACTCAGGTTTGGCCCTGCAATTTGCTTTGGTTTATTGTCAAGCAGAAGATTTATTGTCAGTGCATGGTTCACCATATCTTTCTCTCCTTCTGCCAGAAGACCAGCCATACTAAGGCAGAGGCTACTACTCCATGACTTCACTTTCAGGGTGAAGGAAGCATGAACATAGCCACAGTTGACCTACAATGGACATGTAGCCTGAGAAAGAAACAAACATTTAGTATTGTAAGCCACTGAGATTTGTGGGTAGTTTATTACCACAGTATACAAATTTTATCCCTATGTGAACTCCTGGAGTACATTTATTTAACAGATTTTTAATGAAGTGCTCATTTATATTAATTGTTTTGCTGTATTTAACTTCAAAAATATATACTACTGAAATACAGTTGTATGATTTCCTTTAAATAATTTCTTATTTTCTCTAAATAAAATATATACATATGTACATACATACATTCATTTATAAACTAAAGCATTAAAAGTACTGAAATATTAAGAATCCTGCTCATGTGTCTTCCAGGAAAATTTTGTCTAATTAGAACTGCTGAGATATTGTCAACAACCAAAATTTAGGGCATCCATCTAGTTTTAAATCCCAGTTTTATAAAATAAAACACCTGATGGATAGATGCAGACCACTGCACATATAAGAACTTGATTTTTCTTTGAAATATAACTGTAGTCAAATGGAAGTTCCCAGAAAAAATATGATTTTCCTATGTTTTAGGGTAGTAACATCTTGGTAATCCAGGAAGCACATGCTTATACTGACTTATATCCCCCTTTTCCCAGCTATCTAAGAGGTAATATAAAAATTGACCTCAATGGCATCACAAACTAACTTTCCTCATTTTTGGCAATAACAGAAAGGAAATTTCATTATAGTTAATTTTCTTCAGTTTTCCTCCACACTTTCTGAATTACCTTCAGAATATTCATTAACTACCTTAATTTCATGTTGGTATTATTTTGGTGACTAAAAAACACTTATAATTTTAAAGATAGTTCATATAGCATATCTGATGTTTCATTATCATTCATAAACTGGAAGTTTTGTAACATTTACCTATGTTGAGTGAACATTCATTTGGAGGAAACAAGTATTATTTTCTTAGATAATATTATGGGAATTTGTAGACATTTGCAAGCACTTCTCTTAAATAACTTGAATGAATATACTTTTATCATTATTGGAAATAAATATACTCCTTAGTATATAATTTTACTAAATGTTTATTTTGATGATTGATGTGTTTATTGTTCTTATCAGCTGTTGAGTAAGTTCCTACCATGTTTCATGAACTGAGTGTTAGGTTTCTTCCATATTAAGGTATGTCATTTAATCCAGAGTAATCCCATGAAATAAACATTACTATTCCTGTTTTACAAATTAGAAAAAAATAGATTTATAGAATTCACAGGACCCACACTGTTAAATAATAGAGCCAGGATTTGAAACAAGATTGATTTAGCTTGAGGACTTCTTTTCACTTTGAAGTTTCCATGGTATCTTACTTTAGCTTTGTTAAACAATCCAGGGTAGTTAGATTATGAGTTTTCTAATTTATAAGAACACAACAACATTTATGGTAAGTAGTTAGCAAGTGCATTTGTGTTGTGCACGGGTAGAATGCTTAGTCTCTGCCTTTGAGTTCTGAGAAGTTAGAATAATAATTTCAAGGAAGCACACACACACTCTCTCTGATGAAAAACACTTTCTAAAGTGTGTGCTCAGTCTTCAGTCCAATGCTTTAATTCATTTATAGAGGAAATATCATGTATTACATATATGCTAATTGCTGAAAACAAAACGATAAGTAAAATTGTATTCCTGATCTATATGATCTTATTTTCTAATGAAGGAGAAAACTATGCAAATGATACAAAAAACCATCATATACAAAGATGCTTATTGCAGTGTTATCTATAATAGCACAAATTTTAAACAAAAAAGCAGGTTTAGGTAAAGTATTATATGTCCATATGGTGTGATTGATGCATCCATTCAATTGGTGATTATGAAAAGTCTGTAAAAATATTAAATTATTTTCATAATTTAATGTTATATGCAAAGTAACATATAATAATTTGCCTTGATGAAAACCTAGGTATAAAATGGCTAAAGATTTAACTGGAAAGCAGTATAATGAATACACTAAGTATTCTATGCTAGTGGAACTATAGAAAATTTAATTTTTTTCTGTATATTAATAGTATACTACAATTTTTCTGCATAATTTTGTAATATAACTACATGAAAAGGAGTTAATTTGACATTAATGCCTACCTAAGAATGAACTGCTTCTTCCTATACACCAGATAGTGCCCTGAAATAAATTTCTAATCATAAAAAATAAGTAATTAAGTAGAAGTTTCTATAGAGACAAGTAGAGCTTTACACTCTGCCAAGAAAATAAAATTGACAGCCTTAAAAAGTTGCCACTCGATTCTCCTGGGGTAGAAACATGGTTGACTGACAGCCCAGGCGCCAGCCCTCTGAACCAGCACTGTATCTGTACCAGATCCAAGCTTCCCCGGGCTGCTTTCAGGTAATAAATGCACATTGTGGCAATGGTAGTACAGACCCATTCCTGCAAGACTAGGGCCTCCTCTAAAGGGCAACTTGTGTTGGATGAATCCCTCTGGCCTGGCCAAAGACTGTTTAGTAGGGCTCTCTAGTCTGAGACTTTTTTAACCCAAACATTTCTCTTTGCCTTATACTTGCACCTTCATTATTATCTGAAGGCTCTCTCTGCTTACTTCCACTTCCTCTCGTTTAACCTGCACAACGTTTCTCTCAAAAGTCTCTTACATGTCCAATCCCAACTTGGCATCTGTTTCTCTGAGGCTTTTGCTTTTCATATTCTTTAATTGACACTAGTAACTTGTTACTAAAGAAAATTTCTTAGCCACCTGTATCAGTGTTGGGTATTTTTTTTTTTGGTCTTACTAACTTATTTTAATACCTGGACAAATCCATCTGATTACATGGAAATTATTGTATGTAAAAGACTACTTTACTGATTGTATCACTCTTCTGAATATAACAAGCAAAAGTTTTAAACTAATGGTAACTGAGAGATAGGTTAAGTGAAGACAAGGCATGCTAAGCCATATAATCGTGAGAAGGATTCATTTTTACAGCTAGAAGATATATATATATATGTCTATAACAAGTCAATCAATCAATATAAACTATTTTTCATACATAGGGTAAATATTCATCAAGATTTTCCCAGGACAATCATGACTTACACCTGTTGTCCTAGAATAATTACATTAATAGTAACCTCTTTCACTCACAAAATAACCTAATTTGGATGATAAATTGTAAAGTCAGCCTGGATATAGTTCATATAAAGTTTACTGCAATGCAAATGCCCTTGTCTGACACCTATGGAAGACTCTTCCATTATCTATTAAGACAATGCAGATGACAGCAAAGGAAACCATAAACAAGACGAAAAGACAACCCTCAGAATGGGAGAAAATATTTGCAAATGAAGCAACTGACAAAGGACTAATCTCCAAAATATACAAGCAGCCATGCAGCTCAATATCAAGAAAACAAACAACCCAATCCAAAAATGGGCAGAAGACCTAAATAGACATTTCTCCAAAGAAGATATACAGATTGCCAAAAAACACATGAAAGGATGCTCAACATCCCTAATCATTAGAGAAATGCAAATCAAAACTACAATGAGTTATCACCTCACACTGATCAATAAGAATGGCCATCATCAAAAAATCTATAAACAATAAATTCTGGAGAGGGTGTGGAGAAAAGGGAACCCTCTTGCACTGTTGGTGGGAATGTAAATTGATACAGCTACTATGGAAAAAAGTATGGAGATTCCTTAAAAAACTAAAAATAGAACTACCATATGACCCAGCAATCCCACTACTGGGCATATACCCTGAGAAAACCATAATTCAAAGAGTCATGTACCACAGTGTTCATTACAGCACTATTTACAATAGCCAGGACATGGAAGCAACCTAGGTGTCCATCGACAGATGAATGGATAAAGAAGATGTGATATATATATATATATATATATATATATATATATATATATATATATATATACATAATGGAATATTAGCCAGAAAAGAAACGAAATTGAGTTATTTGTAGTGAGGTGGATGGACCGAGAGTTTGTCATACAAAGTGAAGTAAGTCAGAAAGAGAAAAACAAATACCGTATGCTAACACATGTATATGGAATCTAAAAAAAAAAAAAATGGTTCTGAAGAACCTAGGGGCAAGACGGGAATAAAGATGCAATTGTAGAGAATGACTTGAGAACACCGGGAGGGGGAAGGGTAAGCTGGGACAAAGTGAGAGAGTGGCATGGACATATATACACTACCAAATGTAAAATAGATAGCTAGTGGGAAGCAGCTATATAGCACAGGGAGATCAGTTCGGTGTTTTGTGGCCACATAGAGGGTTGGGATAGGGAGCATGGAAGGGAGACTCAAGTGGGAGGGGATATGGGGATATATGTGTATGTATAGCTGATTCACTTTGTTATACAGCAGAAACTAACACAACATTGTAAAGCAATTATACTCCAATAAAGATGTTAAAAAAATATGATACATATTGCTGATGCTATGATTACAAAATTGAATTTCAAGCTGTTTAGGACAAGGCAATAAATAATATTAAATCATATAGCAAAACTTTAAGAAAAAAGACTCATCTCTAAAATTGTAACTAACTCCCATAAATTATTTAGAAAAAGATGGATGATCCATCAGGATAAAAAAATGGGCAGAGATTTGATTAGACATTTCACAAACAAAGATAACCAAATGGGAATGAGTACATGAACAGACACTCCACATCATTACTCATGAGGAAAATGTAAATTAAAAACATTAGATACCACTATATATAAACCACAGTGGTTAAAATAAAAAACCTTGACAACACCAAGTGTTGATGAGGTTGTGGAACCACTGGAACTCTTGTACAGGGCTGTGAGGGCAAACTGTTAAAACCACTTAGAAAACTCCTTGGTGTTATCTCCTAAAGATGGACGTGCACACACTCTATGACCCAATAATTACACTCTCAGGTACATACTCAACACAGATGCATAGTATGTTCACCAAAACGCTTATTCCACAATATTCAGAGAAGCATTAGTGGATGTACCATCAATTCAGAAAAAAAATCCAAATATGCATCAGTAGTGGAATGGATAAATAAAATGGGTTATTAAAAAAAAAAGTGCAGATGAAATTCCAAACAAGGCCTCATCTGTGATCTGTTGCTCATGACAAATTAGTGTTTATGTACATCAGATACATTTCTATAAGTCAAGTGACAAGTTTCAGGGAAGAAACATACCTCTTCTAATAGTTCTGAGTAGACTATATTTTAATGTCAAAGCCTACAGGAGCTAACTTTTAAAGAGTATGTATAGGCACTGAATTTAGATCTGAAAGTCAAAGAAAATAAAAGTTAAAATTAAAAAAATTTATTTCTTATTTTCTTTTTGCCTTTATATTCTACCTGCTTAATTCTTTTGTACAAAGCTCTTTTTAAGGTAGTAATGCTGAATCATTTTTATTGCTCATAAAAGTTGGTAAGGAAGCGAAATAAGTAAAAGATGATAGATAATAGAGTTACAGATTTGAACTTTCAGAGTTTTAGAGAGGTGAAGTGATAGTCCACTCAATTCTGTGATTATCCTCTTAACACAAAAGAATTTGGGACCCATCACTTGAGGCACAGAGAGGAATGCTTTGAAAATTTGAGGAGTGGGAAGGAAAGCATGCCTAGAATATTAAATAAATGTGTTCCAGTTTGTCCAGTGTTTAAATTTACCATAAAATTGATCACACTGCATCTTAATTAGCTATTTACTTTATTTATTTATGACCCTCTGTAAGCTCCTTGAAAGCCAGGGTTAAGGTTGTCAATGTGATACCATTGGCACTTAGCCTGACATATAGTAGGTATAAAATAAAATTTAAAAAATTCACTAAGTAAATGAATAAATGGGCCAATATTAGAAATCATCTTGCTGTTTACAGGTAAAATTACAGTGAATAAAGAAAATAAACAACTAAAAACTGTAATTATTGGCCTTAATCAGAGAATTGATTGTAGTTAACCTAATATAAATTTTAAAACATAGTAGCAGTTGCTTTCTGATCCTAGTACTCATCCATCATAAACTTAAAAAAAAAGCTGATTTCTTTCACAATGAAAATGCAATCTATAAAACAATTACAAAAAATATAGCAGGGAAGATCTGTCTTATGTGAAGAAACTAAAACACCAATTGAAGAATATACGAATAGAACAAAATAAAGGCAAATAAATATTTTGGCTATAAAACAATATTATTAATACATAATTCTCAAATTAGTTTATAAATTTAATAAAGTTTTAATTAAAATCCACAGTTCCTATGTAACAGATTAAAATCATTATACTGTAATTAAGTAGAAGAATCAATATAAGAATTACAAGAACTTATTGAAAAATAGATTGTTAGATGAAATTTGCCCTGCCAGAATAAAAACAAAAACAAAATAAAGTTACTGTAATCAAAACCATATTGTGATAACACATAAAGAAATCAGTGAAAACAAAATCAAACCTTCAAATTCAGATCCCAAGTGTCTAGAAATTCAGTATTCAATAAACGTGACTAGTCAGTTTAGAAATGAAAGGATGAATTATTCAGTAAATTGGATTGAAAGGTTTATCAAGCCATTTAGAAAAAATAAATTAGATTACTACTTAGAGAATAAATTGCAGATATATTAAAGATCAAAATATAATAAAGTATAAAACTATTAAAGAAAATATTGAAAACGTTTTTTAACTTTTGAGATGAGGAAGTCTTTCTATGCAACACGTAACCAAACCAGGAAAGGAAAAAAAAGGACAAAAAAAAAAAAAAAAGGAAAAATAACTCATGGAGGACATAAAACAGTTTAGACAAAGACTGGAGACAAAGGATAGATTGAGACAAAGATATTAACAACATAACTGGTATACAGAAATTTCAGAGGGATAAAAAGACTAATAAAGATAACAAACTGTGCTAACATTTACTGGTAGCAAGGGAGAATAACTTTAAAATGTGACAAGTTTTAGCCATCACATTGGCCAAATATTAAAAGATTCATTACATTCAGTACTATTGATAATATAGATAAATGGCATTTTTATAACCATTAATAGAATAAATTGCTCTAATATAATAAATTGAGTAATTTGGCAACATTGATGAAATATTGAAACTAAAAGCACGTACATATGTATATATATACAGAGTAACAATATTCATAATAAACAAAAAAAACCCACAGAGAATCTGTAATGGAATAATTTAATAAATTATGATACTTCCTTAATATAGAATACCATATCATCATTAAAAAGGAGGTACAACTAAGTATGTGTACAAATCTAGAAAAATATCTTTGATAGTAGCTGTGTGACAAAAACAAGTGTTAGATCTCATTTGTATAAAAAACGTACACACAAATGTGTATACACATATTTGTGTAAACTTATGGAAAAATCTGGAAGTATAGGCTCCAAATTGTTAAGTGATTTTGAGGAGTAGAATGGACTAAGTATTATTCCATTATTATTTACATTATATGATCAAAACGATTATGACATTAGGGAAAAAAGTTTTGTTTTTCCCATATATTTCAACAACATATATGTATATCACTTAGAGATTACTTAAATTGTTTAAGAAAACAAGTAAAGAAAAATAAGGTCTAAACTATTTGTGGTAAAAATCTTAAAATTTAAAATATTTTATGTTCACAGAATAGAACAGAAATTGGATTATATATTAATGATTCTACAATTTGAGATGTGGAATATTAGTCTCAGAGAAAAAATAAAATGTGACATCTTCATCCACTGTGATTTTTATGTAGTTTCCTTAGTAAGGTAGAATACATAGAATCTTTAAAATCACACTAATGTTAGGAAATTAATGGCAATAGAGATTACTTTGGGGACAGAGAGCTTCACTGTTAGTTTCAAAAGGGGTATGGCCAATTCCTAAATCTAGTAGAACATAGTTTGATCTAGTTAGGTAAGATATGAGTGTAGGGTTATATTAGTTAATGAGAAAAGGGACAGATTGATATCAGAATCGATTTTTAAAAATTAGTATAGTGACATGTTTTTAGAAAGAAAACAAAAAAATATAAAATATAGCAGATTATTTTTTGTAACATCTTTGCTCATAGTTTAGTGATTGATCCTTAAGACAACAACTAGTACTAATAATAAAACAATATATTTTGCCAGTTTTTGGATTTTTTTTATTTGCTTTGTTTGGCAGGTCAACGTTATTTTGTTAAAACAGAGTTTAGAAAATTGGGAACCATGCTTCCAAAGAATAGTCTTTAGTGGGATGATGAATACAAAGATTATAAATGTTCTTTTGAGAGTGGTTCCATGTGAATATTTTTTGAAGGGAAAGAAACCATAATTTTCTTCACAGTCCATTAAAAAATTACCGCTGGATTGAAAGTATATTAAAATGAACACCAAATTTTCCATTGCTCCACTTTATATTCATAGAACATAATGGAACATAAATTAGACTTAGAAACATGTAACACTTCATGACATTCACATTCTCTAAGCCTTTGATGCACTTATGCATCAGATAAATTCTATCAGGCTGCTAAAATTTTTGCAAAATTAAGGCATAATATTGAGGCTTATTAAATTATAAATGATATGAAAAGATCTTAAAATTAAATGGAGGAAAAAAATGGGAGTCTGTTCTTTTGAATGCAAAAAGATATAGCTTCTCCCTAAGTCTTGGGACCATAAAATGAGAGGTAAAATAGTTTCATTGACATAAGTATCCTCTCAGAACTTTCACTTCAAAAGGGAGAGAATACAAATGAGTAGAACAGAAACAACAAAACACTCTTTCTAGTCAACTCCAGTTATGATAATTTGCAGGTTTTTCAGAAAGAATTGTCACTAAGGAAAGGACAGAAACAAATATACACTCATAAGACACCTGCACAGAGTAACAAATTATAGAACACAGATGTCTGATTAAAACTTAAATTTAATCCAACCAATAGGGCTACATTGTTCTAGTCAATGTGGCTATTTAGTAGAAAAGTAATCCCTGCGCAAAACACTCTACTACATGTGTTGGAAAATTATTCTAATAGTGGTACACATCTAGGCCGACTGAGAGGTAAATGACCTGCCTATATTGAAACGGATCACAAATTCTGCAACCACAAGTCATGGTCCTAGCAATCTACCCAAAGATTAACTTGTTTTCCAGAACCCTTGATTCTAGCAGCCCTACATCTATGTGGAGAACCAAATCACCCCCTGATCACAACAATATTAAAATTTTCATATTTAACCTACTATGTTCTAATCATAGATCTTCTGATATGCTCATCTACCTACAGGTTGGAGTGCAGGGTCTATGTTAACTTCCTTTCTATATCCCTAATATTTAGCACAGTCTCTACCACTGTGTTACTCAAAATATTTGTCACTCAATATATTTGTCTAAAAATAGGGAGAAATGTTAAATCTCTAAATGAATTGTATTTATAAGGAAAGAATGCCTACAGTTCAAAAATTTACTACTAAACTAAGTTATATAGGTTTTAATAGGACGTTGCTATCTTAATGTCATATGTTAGATGACCAAAGTAAAGGATATCTTAGGAATATAGTTTTCAAAAAGCCCACCAAGCCGTGAGACCATACCTCTGGCCACAGAATAGTAGTGTTATCTTCCTATGTATATTTTTCATTAACACTGACCTGAACTTATGCCTGTGACAGCTAAGAACATTCAGTCTTTTCCCAGAGTTACAATTGATGTCAGTCTCCTTAGTGTCCCCACTATAGCTCATCTAGAATTGCAAGTAGCTGTTATAGCATTTTATTGTCTTTACTTGTTTATATTGATAGACCGTCTCAACATTAACTACTAGAGTTTAAGTTCACTGGGGTCAGGGGCTCTGCCTTCTTTGTTTAGCATGTATACTATCACATATATGTCCTGTATACACTATACAAACACTAGTAGGGCAAAGATTATGGCTTGCTTTCCACTGTGTCTCCAGTTCCCAGACCTCTGCTTAATACATGGTAGGCACTGAGTAAATATTTGTTGAATGAATGTTAAAGCTTAATAACTGTTTATTGACTGAATTAATAGCTAAGACTATTTCCTGAAACATGGGGCTTCAGTTGGTTAAACCATTTTAGTACAGATAGAATTAGATTCTGAGATAGTTAAAAGTAGAAAAAAACATAAATTTCATCTGGCTCTCACAGAGTATAAGAACTCTAACAAGCTTCTGCTTGAAGTTTAGTGACAAGACTTCCATTATTTTGTTAGAGTGCTTTTGTACTGCTGAAAATCTGGCTTCACATAGCTTTCATTACTTGTTTAAGGTTTGTCTGTAATATCTATACATAATAAATTCAACAGTGATTTTCTCTAGCATCCTTAAGAATATATGAATCCTCAACAAAATTTACCTGAATTCAAAATTCTTGCTTCTAACTCTCTATCCAGTGGTGTTTTTTTCCTAGATCAAGAATTCCAGTTCATTTAAGTTTTTCCTAAAATAATTAATCCAGCACTACACATACTATTCTAGATTATGTGATAAATACACAGCGGACTGTAACTTACTGAGCTTGTGCCAATTTTACAGTCTCTCCTCTCCTCTCCTCTCCTCTCTTCCTTTCACCTTTCTTTCCTTTCCTTTCCTTTCCTTTTTTTCCTTTCCTTTCCTTTCTTCCTTATATCCCTCCCTCCCTTACTTTCCAACCCCCTCATCCACAGTTATGTTAATTGCTTTGATTTATATGGCATTTATAATCTTAGAGGAAAGGTGATTAAAAATGCAGGCTCTGGGCATAGAGCACATGGGATCTGAGTCTTGGATTCAGCATTATCAGCAAGATGATCTTTAGTGAGTTCGTAAAAATTACTGTGCCCTGGTTTTTCCATCTGTGAAATGGGGAGAATAACAGTATCTGGGCTTTATTTTCCCTTCATTTTTGATTGGTAGTTCGGCTAAGTATAACCTCCCAGGTTGAATATTTATCTCTAGAATTTTGGAGACATTTCCTCCATGGTTTTCTGGTAGTGTAGATGAGTAATCTCGTGATGTTCTAATTCTCTTTCCCTGATTGTGATCTTTTCTATCAGTACCCTCTAACCTTAAAAATTTAGACTCCTGTTTATCTTTGGAGTTGTGAAGGTATATTTCCTTATTTTGACTACAAGATGTTTTCCTTTGCTTAATACCATAAACCTCAGTTTTAGCAGTGTGTATAATGGTAGTACTCATGTAGAACACTAGACACAAGTACTATCCATATGGTTATTTCTCATGTCTAGTTTATTCACCACTGTAAACACAGCAAGTTGCACTGTGTAGAGCACATAGAAGGCATTCAATAAATATTCGTTGAATGATCTCTCCCATAATCCAAATAATGCACAATTAATAATGCACAAACGATTCAAGGAGTTTACTGCACTTAAGTTTAACTAGAATAAAAAATTCTAGAATTACTGTGATTCCAAGAATATCTGTTGTTATGACTTTTCAGTTAAAACTTTAACTGCCATGTACTTTGCAAAAATTTTCTCTCTTGGTCTTGAAACAAGCTGGAAAGGTAGATGTCAGTTCTACTTTTCACAAACGAGGACTCTCTGCCTCAAAGATTTGCCTGAAATCAGCCTAGTGGGAAGTGCTGGAGCTGAAACTAGAAATTACATCTAATGGTCGAGTCCAGGATTCTCAGTTGGTAGCATGCATATATGTGAATTATTCTCCTGAGGCCTGTGGCTGTAATTTCATCATATTTTGACAATATCTCAAGAGCCCTTTTTTTTCAGTTTTTCACCCTGCCTGTCTCCTCTTCTTTGGGACTCCACCTTCATTATTATTTTCTTAGACAAATTTTAATCACCTTTATATAAATATATAAATATAAAATACTAGATTTGTCTCTTTCATTTTTAAGATGAAAAAATCAAGCATTTCTTTTGTTGATAAGCCAAAAATGTGACTCATAGTATATAATGAGATAAAAAGGAAAACGAGTATACCAAAAAGACTCTATACACAGGGGATTTATCAATTATAGCATTTGCATTTTAACTTCAAAATCATTTTGTCTCTCAGTTCTTCTTTGAATATTTAATTATCATGGAGCATCATTAGTCATTTTGTACTCATTTGCATCTATATTTTATTAGAAAGTGAAGCCAAAGCTCTGAATGCCTAAAGAAAAATCATGCATTACCATCTCCACAAAATATATTACTGAAATTGTTTTAAAATAATATATTTTATAATGTAATTATACTTGAATATTGTCATTTGGGCAACTGACTGCTAAATTGTATGATTATTGACTCATGAGATTCTTTTTATAAATATAAATGAGTTATCTTCCTTTAGCTCTCTCAAAATATAACTTCTTAGTCAAAGCTTACCGTAAATTACATTTTAGACTATGTAAAATCTCAAAGCACTTTTTCAATTCTTTTCAAAAGTCTGATTATAATTATATTTTTTTCAACATTACAAATAAGTCAAATCAAGCTTGAGGGATTTTAACCAACTTGCCAAGATGCCATAGAGTCTTACAGAGAATGAAACATAGGAACCATGACTACAGCTTTTAGTTACAACAACAGGATTGGTTTTCATAGTTCAGCAATGTAAAAATCAATAAAGTGCCTCTCCTTTATGCTTTTGATGAAAACTAATGAGTAAACAAGCTACTGTCTTTGATTAGATACAAAAAATAATAGCTTCCAATTCTGTAAATCCCAAAATAGGTGGCTTTGAAAATTTAATTTAGAAACTGGCATCAGACATCAAAATTCTTACAAATAGAACCATCTGTGATTAGTTTTAGAAAGGTCCCTCAAAAGAAGAAGAAAGGAAGAAGAAATTATGAATGTAAATGGTTTATACATGTTGACATCAATTATCTTCAACTAAATATTAAAAGGATAAAAAGTTCATCACAACTGTAGCTACTTTGAAAAGTGAAGACATACACTCCCATAACTGAGGCCCTAAGAGTTAATTACAACAGCAACATACAGCTTTATTTTTTAATATGTATTTTTTCACTGGCTAGAATAATCCATATTCTCTATAGTACTATGATAAAATGATTTATTTATTTTAGCTGCATAACGCATGTCTCTCTCTCTCTCTCACTCATACATATGACCAAAAAAAAAAGTACACAGCATTCCCAATTAGAATTTCCCTCTTGAAAACTGCTATGAAAAGCCAGTGCTGCAGCTATTGAGTTATTTTATGTTTCCGTTCAAATCTTAGAAATATTGAATATGAAAACTTGAAGAAATCATAAATGATCTACTACTGTCCTTCATTTCCTAGATGAAGAAACTGTGTTCAGAGCAGTTAAGGACCCTTGACACATAGAATCATGTCTCTAGACTTCCAGAGCCCATCTCTGTCCACTATACCACACAACTTGTTAATTCTGAGCAGCTTGAAGAGAGTCTGAAACCCATCATGATTCTCATAATGTAAATATCCTCAAGAAGAAAATGTATTATTTAAAACCAAACATCTCTTTAAGTAGACAGTATGCCCTTTAGTAAGCAGCTTGTCTATTAGTTTGCAAGAGAAACTTGCACTTACAGTGATAAATCAGCTTACAGGTTGTTATTTCAGAAAATCAGTGGGTTAGTCTGTTTTTACTTATGAGAACACAGATTCATTTGCGATATTATGAAGATGCATGAGAGCACTAATACATGGCCTACCAAAATATCTTCCATAATTTTATAATATATTAAAAGAAATAAACCATTACGACGCACTTAAATATAAGAAATAATTCAGCAAGTAGTATGTTTGTGCTCATGCAGAACATTTTCTAAGGGAAAAGGATAAATAAACTAAAACTTTAATATTTAAAAAACATTGAGTGTCAAACATATTCTGGCAAGTCTAATATTACTTAACATACTTTATTCTCTATTTTTGGAGAGAAAATACAGTTGTTCTATCTGTTAGTAATGGCAAAAATCCACTCTAGCTATATGCTAAAAATAATCATAATAATAATAAATTTTAGCAGTGATGCAAGTACTTAAAAAGGCATTTTTCCATCTCTATAGTGATTGCATTTTACTCTTGAGTTCTAAGCACTCCCTCTCTCTCTCCCTCTCTGTCACACACACACACACACACACACACAGGACATTCACATCACCTTACAATATTTATTTACTTGTACACAGCCAAGTTTAAAAAAAAATGATTCAAAGCTGGCTCAGTAAAATATACATGGTTATTTCTAACTTAAATGTAACATAGTTTCAACCCTGATGGATCTTTAGCCATATTTATGATCTTTCTTGATGTAAAACTTTGATTTTTTTTAGAATAGCAAAAAGGTAAGGGAAAAGGCAATATTCGTGTATAAAAAAACATCATACATGCCATGCTCTGTAACAAGTTTCTAAAATAACTTTGTCTTTAAAATACAGAATCATCCAGAAAGTTCATCAGTGGCATTCATTGACTAAATGTAGTAGCGAAAACATTTCTACTCCCCACCCCACTTCTGAATCTTTACTAGTTTCTACTGTGCTTCAAGTCAAAAACAACTGAGCTAATCTCCATGCTTCGCACATAGGCTAATTTCTTTCTATCAGAAAAAGAGTAGATCTAATCAAAAAATAAACTGATGGTAAAATGTTGCACATGTGCCCAGGGAAATGCAAATTATTTAACCTAGAATGATTTTTTTAAAAAAAACAGAAATGAGGGGGGAGTGGGTAGATACCAAAGAATAGTTTTGAGTCCTTGAATTTACTCACCAGTTTCCCAGATGCAGGGTCAGTAACAGGAACATCAACCTCAACCCTTTCCTTTGACTCCACAGAAGAAAAGGGGAGAAGAGAAGAGTTTTCCAAGAACCCATTGGGATCGCTTTTTCCGCTCAGTTCTCCAAGCCAGGACTTTTTCTCCCACCTTAGCTGCAGCCTGGTGAGTACAGAAGGAAGAGTGTGGGAAGGCAGTACACCTCCCAACCAGGTAGGATGCGACTCCCAGCAGAATTGAACAAGGGAGCCAATCAGACCTAGAGGATGCTGGCATAAATTATCTGAAAAGAAGTTGGGCCAATCAACGGCCCCAAAAGGCGGGGCTTCCCCTACTAGAAATCGAGCCCAGTAGGGAAAAGGGCTCCGTCTTTCTGAAAGACAAACAAACCTCTTCTCCTTGGCAGCCTCAGAGAAACATTTGAGTGGCCCTGACAGATTTCCCTCCCTAGGGAAAGACGGCTTCCCTCTTCCCTGTAGCCTTCCCTCCTGCCTGACTCTATTACGGGGATCTGTTTCCTCTCCCGTGTTTGGATTCTGAATCTGTCTTCCAAGAGGGATCCGTGGGGAGTTTGCCTTGCCTAATTGGTTTTCCCCAGGCTCGCGAAGGTTCTGCTAATTTTTGTTAATTATTGTTGTTAATTTTGTTGGGGGGCGAGGGAGCGTCTCATTTCTCTTTGCAGACCCAGCATCTGGCACGATGCCCAGTACAAATATGTTCTCGGGAGATGCTGAAATATATAACTGAATGAATGAATGAGCGGGCTGGGTGCATTCCTGATAATCACGTTTCCTACCCACCCCCCTTCCGCTGCCTTATAAGAGAGGATTTGCATTCTCCTCTCTCCGGGCACCAGAAGATGATACTAATGAACAATACCAGACAAGAATAATCTCCTTTTACAAAAACATAAACAAAAATCCGATTTTAAAAAAGGTTATTTTAGTCATAGGAGCTGGAGATCGATTACATGTGTAATCCTTGTTCTCCCCTTTGCGTTTGTTGAGTTCCAGTGTTTGGTACCTAACTTCAGAGGCTCTGCTTTGAGTTTGCAGCAGAGCCCAACAGTTGCCATGGCAACTAGAAAGCCTCTGGCAGCTCGAACAAACTGTACAGGCTAAGACAGTGGTGGTGGTGGAAACAGGCTTGCTCTGCCCAGCCATCTTCCTCCTCTATGCCCCCTAAATCGCTGCTTCCCACCGAAGCCCTGGGGTTGGAGTCTTTGGCTGTCATTAATCACCTCACAATCACCTGGAACTGACCAGATTCAGGGGTGAACTGCAATTTACCACCGAGTTACCTTAAAGTATTTGTCTCCCAGCAAATAGTTCAAGGTAGAAGTAACAGTGTTTGTGCATGAGTAGTTGTTGCTACCCTGCCGTCTGAAATCACTTAAAGGAACTGGATGGAGGTAACAAGGTTACAGGTATTCTCTTGCCCAGAATAACAGATGGTGCAGTGCTGGGCTTTTCTCCCCTCTCTTTGACATGCCATCTTTCTAGTCTTCTCTGAAAATAGGTATTGACTTCCTTGTTTTTCTTCTACTACTCGTTAATTAGGAAGCATTATTCTCTTCCACAAAGTATGTTAGTCAAGGTAGCTCATACCAAATAATTTGTATAACAATAAAGTTTCATTATAATAGATTTTGAAGTGAATAAATTTAAAGTTGATTTCAATATGAATCTGGGTAGTTTTTTTTTCTGGCCAATTATGAATATGCTTTGCATAGCTATTTAACTGTTTCATTGGGTGCACACACTAAATCACCATTCTGATTAGCCAGTGAACTAGGAATGAATTCACTAGACGTATGTAGTGAATAACAAATACTCGTCTAGGTACTCTTTGCATTTTGCTAAGATTAGGTAAGTTTTCTGCATATAATCAGTGGCAATATGATATTGCATATTTTTATACAACAGTAGTTTATAGTTTTCCCATCAAAAATTCTTAACAAGGTTTTATTCTTATTGTTCTCATACATAACTGAAAGATGCTGAGAACTGTTAAGAGAAATTAATGAAGAGAATAGGTGAAATATATATCCTTAGGCAGTTACACATTGTCTGTTTATTCTTTTTTTTAATTAGTTTCTGCTTTATAACAAAGTGAATCAGTCATACATATACATCTGTTCCCACATCCCTTCCCTCATGCATATCCCTCCCTCCCACCCTCCCCTTCCCACCCCTCCAGGCGGTCACAAAGCACCGAGCTGATCTCCCTGTGCTCTGCGGCTGCTTCCCACTATCTATCTACCTTACATTTGGTAGTGTATATAATTTCCAAACTGGGAAAGTTTCTGTATTTTCTGAAATATATGTTTTTGCCAATTTGGGGCTGAAATTTTTCAAACTTATTTAAATTCTTTCTTTCAAGAAATTTTATCTGAATTTTTATTCCTATGTCTCTTCCTTTGATTTATTTTTCCTTCTTATAATATTTGTATTCTGGGAAACTGATCCTATTCTGCTGTCATAGTTAACTATAATTCCCTGTAAACTATGTTAAAGGGATCTGATCCCTCTGGAACCTGAAGAAGGAATGATGATTTTGTATATCAGCTATGTCTTGACGCTGACAGTCTGTCTCATTTGATTTACTAAATCAGTTGTGTGTGTGTATGTATGTGTTTGTGTATGGTGGGAGGGGGAATGACACATAGTGTGAGCTCTGAAAAAAAGCCAAGAAGGTACACTGTGCTCATCAAACAAACCATAGTGTCTCACAGAGGAACACTTATGGAGAAACAGATCAGGTGTCTTATACTGTATACAAATCTAGATTAGAAGGCCAGAAGTTGCTGTAGGAAAGTGTCTGGAGACAGCTCTCTGTCTTCCACTATGGCAGTGGTTTCCAATTCTAGGCAATTTGACCTCATGAGACATTTTTCAATGTCTGGAGATATTTTCAGTTGTCACAACTTGGAGGATGGACGAGCTACTGGCATCTAGTAAGTAGAGTCCAGAGTTGCTGCTACACATTCTAAAATGCAAAAGAAAGCCATCCCACAACAAAGAATTATCGAGTCCGAACTCTCAATGGTGCCCAAAATGAGAAGCCCTGCAATATGGATGAAAAGGATCAGTAGAATGATTCCATTGCAGCTGATGATTTCTTCATATTGTCATTGAAGTCACCATACCCCTTCTCCTTCCTTTGACAGTCTGAGCCATAACCATTATTAATTTCATACCTAGTTGTAATGATTATCAACTCATATTTCACAGAATTTTTTTCAAAATGTATCCAAGTATCACCTTAGAATAAAATGCTTGGAGTATCTATTAAAAATGCAAAGATATGGGCTTCTCCCCAGACCAAATGAATTAGAATCTTTAGCAAGAACCTCTGGAGGTTCTCATGCATCAAAACATTTGAAAACCATTGTCCTATAATTGTCCCACAAAATGACCAGTGAGACAGTGACCTGATTATGTATGTGCGACCCTGGCCTAGCAAAGCTAGCTTTCCATATGATTCACTTGTCCATTATTAATGTATTCATTCAAATATTTATGAATAAATTATGATGTCAGACACTGTACCAGGCACTAAGAATACAATGGTGAACAAGACTTACAACTTTTTGCCTTGCTTTCTTCATCTATAGAAAGGTTATAAGAATTTTTAGTTTACTGAGTTGTTTTAAGGATCAAATGGATGAAGACATGGGGATTGCTTTAAATAGTACATGGATAATAGAGATTACTCAAAAAATGTTATTTGTCATTGTTATTTACTTGTTGAGAGTAGGTTCCAAATCTAATTCATTCACTCCAGCACTTGGTTACAGAATCTGGCACAGAGTAGTAATTTCTAGAATGTACAGTCTAACAGGGAGAATGAAGAAGATTAGGAGGCACTGATGTTCTCACCCCACCCTCAAGATTGTCCTGAAACCTGGCTTCTCCAGAGCAAGAGGACATTTGGAGTCGTTTTCTAGTTCTCCTGGTACACTTTTCTTCTGATGGCCACAAACTCTATACTTCAGTCAAAATCACAATTGTAGGTTCCTAAACTTATCACTCAATATCATACTTTTGTGTGTTTGTTTGTTTTGTCCTGTCATATGCTATTCCTTCAGTTTAGAAGGCCTTTCCCTCTTCTTCATCTGCCTCGTCTTTCTTCATTCTTTCTGATTAAGTTTAGGTGTCATTTTTTTCCCCCAAGGAGCCTTTATTGCTTGTTCACTGCATGCTAGTCTGTGATACAGTTTGTCCTATAATAATAGTTAATATTTATTGAGTTCTGACTATGTGTCACCAAGCATTATTCTTAATGGTTCTACATTATAGGTGCATGTAATACTCCCTCCACTTAAAGCAACCATTTCATATTTGTATCATAGAATATAACACATTTTTTAAAAGCATCTGTATTTCTACCCAAATTATCAGTTCTGTGTTTTAAAATTTTATATATTAAACATTTATAGTACTTATCAAACCTGGTATTGTTATCTGTATATTTAATGTTATTATAGCTTATCTGTATTTAACATTATGTGTACATTTGGTCAGTACCTTTCTCTCCCTATAATTTAGCTCTGTGAAGTCAAGGATTTCATTTGTTTTCATCCACCCACCCCTTTTGTCCAAAGCAATGGCTAGCTAGTACTAGCTAAATACTTGATAAATATCTGTAGAATGAATAAGTATTCAGTGTATAATTAAATAAATAAACAAAAACATGCATAGCTTTATTCATTTTATATACTTCTGGAGCCATTAAGGGATCTCTTTCAACAGCATAGATTCCAAGTGCCCATCTCTAATTAGACAAAATCCAGACCTTGTTTCTTGACTTATTTCTTCTTATCACACCATGGGAATTAACTATTTTTCCTATTTACCATGATAAAAATTAACAAACCCAAGCATTTTAATTTATGCAATAAGATTATTATTTAAATCAAACAGAAGAGAGGGCCAGCTCAAAGAGATTTCACAAAACTGGAGACACACACCCTTTCTTTGTTCAATCTCCTTAATCCTGTACCTGGCCTCTAGAGTACAGCAAAGAGAGGGAGTACTGATCATTGGTGGCAGGCAGCCATGGATTTAAAGCATCTAAGTACAGCCCATTTTTTGGTTTCTGTATAGTACTTTCTGAATCTGACCTTTTGCCACTGGTTATCGCTGTTCTTTTTTGTATCTTTCATGCTTTCTTTTCTAGCATTTCTTTTCCAGCACATCTATTTTATGGATGAGGAAATTGATCTAGTAGAATTAGTAACTTTCCCAGGTCACACAGCAAGTAAGTGGCAGAGCTGGGATTTGAATCTAGGGAGTCAGTGTTCAGAGCCCATGTTTGAGCTGCTACGTGATATTGTCTTTACGATGACAGATGAGTCATGATCTCTGCTTTAAAGAAGATAATTTATATTTCTGCCCAGGACACCTTTTCCAACCTCAGGTTAACCAACACTGTTATTTTAGTGACTACATACCAGGGCATCACTGTCATGAAAGCCTTCCATATTTTACTTTAAAGGGCCATCCCATAAAAATGTCAAAGGTGGGAAAGAGTTTTTGAAGAATGACCCTTTAGCAGCCATGATTCAAAGGAATACAGTCCTGTTCAGAATATGAGACACTTACAGGAAAAGGTATAGCACTTGGAGATATATCAAAGCCTGACATTTAATGAAAACCTTAAAGATCTTGATGGAGCTTTATATCAATTACTCATTCACCTTGTATATGGCCTAATATATTTTATTTTTAAAAAGTCTCACTAGCAGGACTGGCATTGAAATGCCCCAGCCCCAAGGGCAGCTTTGAATGGGTCCTATGTCGTAACTAACTCCCTACTTATCTAGTTAATAGCCTGCAATACGTCTTTTTTTATGGTTTTGACTAGCAGCTAAAGAATAATATAGTTTCCCATGGCCATTTAAGCTCCACAGAGAGAGAACGTCCTTCTACTTGCATATTTCCTCCCTAATTTGTCTTACAGTAGCTCTTGGGCCAACAAAGTATGCAGTGACAACATGGATGTATCAGAAAAGCATTTATAGTCCTCAAGTCTCCTTTTAGACCACAAGGGGGTGCCATGAACACCAAAAGAATTGTTCTTATTGACAGAAATCTGGGGAGCCTTTATGAAAATAAATTTTAAGTATATTGGATCAGGGTAGAAGGATTATAATGCTGGATGGGTCAAAATGCATTGAAATGGGTATATTCCACTAAGTGAAGATTCTGGATTCAATATGTTTAATCAAGAGTATTTCTAGCAGTTTGTTTTAATGGCTGACTGATCCTTTACCCAAAAGTAGTAAGTTATGAAGTTAAAATATCCATGATACTGAAAAGTAGGTATCTGAAGTTTTAAGAATAAATAGATGTTAGCATGGATTTGTCCTGTTCACCAACTCCAATCTATGCCCCTAAATTTGTCCAAGCACACTCCCTTAATGTATTCATCAGGGAAGCTCCAGAAGCCTTGAAGAGCTCTTGGGTGGCTATTGTCTGTAGGCCAGAGATGATAGTGGGAACTCCTGCCATCAAACTGGATTCCCAAATGCAATGGAGATAATGGGATCTCAGGGATTTTCTGTATTCAGAAACATGATAAAATCCTAGAATATCAGGAGTCAAGTGGCAGCACTTAATCACCAGAGTAAAGATGGACATAGGTACAGAAATGTACACCAGAGGCAACACAGTAATCAGCATAGTCTTGAGCTGCAGAGATCTTTGGTGTTTGTTAAATGATAATGGTGTCCTTGGAACTGAAGTAGATGATCGTCCTATAGAACCTTACTGATGTGTATAGTCAGAAAAGCATTAGGTCTTGTGAAGAAAGATGTGATTTGAATTATCACAAAAGAGTTCAAGCCCCTCAAACCAGTTTCTAGTCTTGAGTCTAGAGCATCTTAATGAAGGAGAGTTGGGTTTTGCTTAAGGAAGATTGTAGATACACAGACAAAAATTTATTCTGTAAATTTATGTCCTATTCTTCCTCCCAGAAGTCCTGCTACCATTTATCAGAGTGACTGTAGAAGCTGAATAACCAGATTCTTTGAGATTATAAGGCCCTGGTTTTAACTTACAGCAATTCCTGGAGATCCAAATGCCACTGTGGTCCAGTGTAGCCATAGTAGACATCTATAGAGATGAGATGATTTATGGTTTGGGGTAATTCCAAGGTAGGCCTACATGCACCTGAACCCATCATGTGATTTTATCCCAGGTATACAATGCATAGTTGTGAGGGACATACTCAGCAACTTGTAGAATACCAAATTAATTCTTTGACCTGTGGGAAAAAAAAACCAAGAAAAGCCCCAGGACTCCCTTTACCTACCAATATAATAAACAAAATTTAATGTTACATCTCTGCCACATCAAGGACGTAAAAGATGAAGGAGTGGTACTTCTTACTAAAGATACATTTAGTTTGTCTATTTGGCTTATACACAATGCAGATGGGTATAAGAGCATAAGAGTAGATTATCAAAAATTTAATTAGGTAATGATTCCAATTGCAGCTGTTATCCCAGATTTGTTTTTATTACTGGAATTTCCAGAGTCTCTTGATACCTGATGTGTAGCAAACATTTCAGTGGTGAAACTCATTAGAAGTTTACTTTCAGAGGAGAGGGTCAGAATACACTGTTGCTGACTTACCTCAGGGCTAAATCAAACATCCAGCCAGTAACATAGTCTAGTCTAAATGGACCTTGACTGTCTTTTTATTTTATAAGACATCATGATTTTCCATTAAGTTGACGACACCATTCTGATTGGATCTGGTGGACAGGAAAAAGAAACTACTCTAGACACCTTGGTAAGATACACGCATACCAAAATGTGGGAAAAGAATTCCACAAAAATTCAGGGTCTTGTTTACACATTGATGAAATTACTAGGGGTTCAGTGACCTGGGTGTGGAGATATTCCTGTGAAGGTGAAGGAAAATTTGATGCATCGGGTCCTTCCTATCATTAAAGAAGGAGCATAATGTCTCTTTGGATTGTAGAAACAACATATCCTTTATTTAGGGGTATTACTCCAACCCATTTACTGAGTAACCTTAAAGTCTGTTTTTTATTAGGGCTTTTATTATTTTTATTAGGACTCAGAAAAAGAAAAAAACTCTGCAATAGGTTTAGACTACTGCATAAGAGCCTCTACCACTTGGGCCAAAAGAGAATACTAATCCAATTATGTTTGAAATGATTGTAGCATATAAGGAGGCTGTATGGCACTTATGAACGGACTCCTGTTAATGAATCACAAAGAAAACTTTTAAAATTTTAGAGCAAAGCTGTGCCATCCTCTTCAGATTATTATTTTCCTTTTAAGAAATAGATTCTGGCTTGCTACAGGTCTCTAGTAGAGACTGAACACTTCACGTGAGCCACCAAGTTACCATACAACCTGAGTTACCCTTCATGAACTGGTATTGTTGGCATAGGCAGAAGTCCATAGTCAAACGATAGCAACACATAAGCGATCAGGCTTGAGTGAGGCATAGGCTGAGACACACAAGCAAATAGCTAAAATGTCTATGGACTTTACTCTAGCTCCTTTGCCCATCTCTCTCAATCTTCACCTAGCGTCTCATTAGGAATTTCCTATAAGTAGTTAACAAGATGAAAAAAAAAAACCCATCAGGCCTTATTTACAAATGATTCTGTAGACAAAAGTAGACAAATTCAGCTTGCTCCAGGACCTCCAGAATAGAGTGAAGAAAACTCCCAGTAGGCAGAACTTTGAGTAGTATAACTGTTTTGTTGAATTTTTTTTTTTTAATGAGAGATTGTCAGAAGTAGAATCTTCATTGATTTATAGTTTGTGTCTAAAGGTCAGAGACTTGGAAGAGACACACTTGGAAAATTGGTGGCAAGAGAATGGGGAAGAGATATTTGAATAGACCTCTCTGAAGAAACACAGAATGTCGACATATTTTTCATTCCATCTATGATTGTCACCAAAGATAGCCTCACCAGAACAAGAACTTTGTATTCAAGTGAACAAGATGATGTTCTGTGTGACTATCAGTTACCCTCTTTCTCCAGCCACCCATGTCCTTATAGACTGTCCTTTTACACGAAGTGATGAATGTTATACATAGAGTCAGTAATATAGATTCACCAAGTATGGTCTGACTTGGCAAATTTCCAACCAGTCAATAACAGATACTAACACTTAGCTCCAAATATGATACCATTGCACAAGGCCATTAATTAGCCACCTGGTAGCAGGTGGATTGAATTGGACCCTTCCATGGATGCCATTTTCTTCTGCAAATTACCTGAGTTGTCAAGATTGGAGGTTGTGAGAAACACCCCAGTTTCTAGTTTTTCCTTGCTCTCTATCCCTTCACAGCCAGCTTTCTTCCACAACTGCTACCCCTGCTGACCTATAGCCATTTATCACCAACCACCACCCATGAAATTCTATAGAAGTCTGACTCACTTTGAACAAAAGGGTGGTCTGAGAGAAGTACAAATTACAAAGTCTCCAAGAATATTAGTGTCTAAGTTTGGGGGAATAAATATTGCCTAATGTGTTGATTCACAATGTAAAATGTATTTTTACATTAAATCTTATGGACAGATTCTACATATACACAATTATCATCAGATATTGACATCTATTTTTCTGTATTTCTACACTGTGTATGTGTTCCATTTATAGCAGTAAGTATTTTATATTATGGTGTTTGTCATAACACCATATGGCACACTCTCTGTAGCTGGGACTCTCTCTTTTGTCTTTGTGTCCCTAATAATACCTAGCTATAGTAGGTACACTGTAATTGTTGGATGAAAGAGTGAATTTGTGAACTATCTGTCAGTCAGTCTGTCTGTTTATCTATTTAGATAACTAGCTGTAGAAATAAGACCAGCATTTAAGTCATGAAAACATAATCAAGAATTGAAGACTTGTCACAAATTTGGGTACACAGGATGGGATGTCAGGGTTAATATGGGGAGAGGTTTCTCAGCAGAAATTGGGATGGTGCAAGGATCTGGTGCAAGTTAATTTTTACTGATCAAAACAAGACTTAAAAAGTTAATCAGGTAAATTATGTCATATCTCATGGGTAAAAGAGAGGAATATATTTGTCCAGATATCCAGGGTAGAACAAGAGTATAGACAAATAATCTCTGAAACAAATTATGAGGCATAGAAGTGAGGAATGTAAAACAATGTCAAATTCATATTAAACTATTTTACAAGTGGAATCGATGGAGAGGAGAAAGCATCTACAAATTTACACAACACATATGCATAATATTATATTTCCCCAATACTAAGTATTTGATTAGTAGAGCTGATTCTTAAAAGTCTTTAAAATATTAATTTCTGTCATACTTTTCCATCAGAAGAATTATGAACATCAGTGTGCTATTCTCTGAAAACTGGATTTTATTTTAGAATTACAGTATTATTTCTTCAAAGTCAGTAGTTCACTTCATAATGGTTCCTTCATTATTGCTAAAAACATCCATAAATTATTCTGCCCAGAACAAATGTTTGAAATGGTTATGAAGGCGTGGAATTAACTGCTATGGTCTTTAGGAATAAATTTATCATCAGTAATTTGTTTTCATTGAGAAGTAGTTTAAGTTAAAGAACATGTTAGATAATTTCATGTCTCTGTAAACATTGAAAAGTAGTCCAGGACTTAGTAATTTTGGAACCATATTTCCAAACCAGGCTATTGAACAGAAAGGCCTAGTGGAGCCTTTAAAGATAGAAATTCTACCACCCTGTACAACCTGATTCAGTTTCAGTAGGTAAAATCCTGAAATTGGTATTTTTAACAAGCTTCTCAGGAGATGCTTAAACAAATGATATATAGACTTCCATTGAAACCACTGATACCATATACAATAGCAAAATGCATTCAATACATATTTGCTCACTGAATATATGTGACCAGCTTTGCAGCTTTGCTAAATGTATCACATTCCAAGGAATGTTAAAATACTTCCAAGAACTTAACAAGTATTTATAAGACAACATAATGGTGATCCTTCTCTTAGGGTTTGATGACCTCTTAATGAAAAGATGAATGGGATTCATAGTCTTTGAACTCCATTTTACATGAATAATATATATGGTTTTTTCTGAGAAGAAGCTTCATCTCATTCTCATTGATTCAGCAAATATTTGATTATCTATAAGGGATTCTTTCTTCTCTTCCCCGAAGATTAAGAACTATTGCCCTAAATTACTCATATTGCTGTTGATTTTCATTCACGCTCTTTCCTCCAGGCTCACAACTAACATCATTTAAACTTTAAGCAAAGTGCAATTATCAAGAATCTATATACCCTTAGAATAAAAAGGAAGATGTGTGATCAGAAAAAAAAAGCCAAATAATATCATTTTTCCACATTAATATACATGTGGAATAACCTCAGAGGTTTAATTTTTTCATCTTGGAATTCAAGACAGATACGGTTGCTTTGAGATAACTTCATCAACCCTCTCAGTTGACTACATTGCAGGAACTTGCTGCCAACAGACAAGGTGGAGGGTCATAGCTTTGAAGTCCTTGGGGTCCATGTTGTTTCAGACTGTTTAGTAGCTGTAGTCTGTGTGGATTTAAAGTTGGTTAGTCAACCAAACAAGGACAGAATAGATTTAGTTGATCAATGTCACCTTGAAAGAAAATTAAAAGGCATTTTTTGCAAGGCTGAAAAATAGGAAGCTAGAAGAGAAAGCTTACTTATATGCTGGATGACAGAATTTAGCTTTGGGAAATCTTGATGCAGATAAAACCTAACAGAAATGAGTGTAAAGAACATTGCTTATATCTCATGATTAGTGAGATATAATTTACAATTGGTAAAATTTACCCTGTTTAGGAATACTATTCCATAGGTTTTGACACTTGTCACTATGAAGATATAGAATATTTCTACTATCCAAAAATTTTCAACATACTTCTTTGTAGTCAATCCATCTCATACTCAGTCCTGGCAATCACTGTCTTGATATCTATCTCTGTTCTTTGCCTTTTCTAGAACGTGATATAAACAGAATTATAAAGTATGCAATTTTGTGTTCTTGTGTCTTTCATTTAGCATAATAAATTTAAGATTCTGCTCTATTAGATGTTATCAATATTATGTTCCTTTTATTGTGAACAATATTTAATTGTATGGATGTACCAAGATTTATTTATCCATTCACCAGTTGACGTATATTTTTCTTGCTTCCAGTTGCTGCTATAAACGTTTGTATACAGTCTTTTGTGGACATATGTCTTCACTCTCTTGGTTAGATGCCTGGGGTGGGGATTACTGGGTTGCATATTATATTAAAATATACTATATTATATATTATATTGTATTCATAGATACATCTTATATATTATATATGAACTGCTAAACTGTTCTCCAAAGAGGCTGCACCACTTGCTTTCCTGGAGGCAGTGTATGACAGTTGCTCTGCATTCATGTCAACACTAGGCATTGCCTATTTTTAGCCATGCTAATATGTGTGTAATGAAATCTCATTTTGGCCTTTATTTGCATTTCCCAAATAAATAAGGATGTTGAACCTCTTGGATGTGCTTGTTTGCCATCCATATCTCTTTCATGGTGAAGAATTTGTTCAAAACCTTTTTTTTCCCATTTTTAATGGTTTATTTTTGTTACTATTATTATTATTGAATTGTTTTTAATAGGTATATGAGTTGCAAATAGTTTTTCCAAGTCTGTAGTTTTTCTTTTTATTTTCTTCAGTGTCTTTTAAAGACCAGAGGTTTTTAATTTTGATGAAATACAGGTATCAATTTGGTTTCTTTCATGGTTTGTGCTTGGGATGATCTAAAAGCATTTTTCCTAATCCAAGCTTGGAAAGATTTTCTCTTATGACTTCTTCTAAAGTTTTGTAGTTGTATGTTTTGTGTTTAATTCTATGATCCAATTACTGTTGATTTTTATGTATTGTGCAAAGTATGCATCAAAGTCTCCTTTTGTTCATGTAGATATCCAAATGGTGCATCACCATTTGTTGAGAAGACTATTCTTTCTCCATTGTATTACCTTGTCAACTTTTGTTGAAAATTAATTACTGTTATATATGTAAGCCTATTTTTGGACTCTATTCTGGTCCAATGACCCTTAGGCCAATATCACACTATCTGGATTAGTATAGATTTGTTGTAAGTCTTGAAATCAGAAATTGGGGGTTCTCATACTTTATTCTTTGTTTTCAAAATTGTTTTGACTACTTTAGGTTCTTTACATATCCATAAATATTTTCAAATAAACTTATTAATCTATAACAAAACAAAAAGCAAAAAAACCTGCTGGGATTGTGTCTGAAATTGCTTTGGATGCACAAATCAATTTGGGAATAATTGATATTTTAATAATATTGAATCTTCCAAATAAACTTTTCATTTAGTTAAATTTTCTTTGATTTCTCTCATTGATGTTAGTTTTCATCATATTCATCTTATACAGACTTTGTTAGATTTTTCCCTAAGTGCTTCACATTTTTTGATCCTATTATAAATACAATTTTTAAATTTTTGATTTTCAGTTGTTTACTGAAAGTATAATTTTTATTTCCCATTTATTAATTTTTATTTTTTAAGTTGACTATATTTTGTTAAAATTATTCCTATAGATGTCATTTTTCATACTGTTTTAAATAGTCTATTGAAATTTAAATTAAAAGATTTTTTATCACTGGGATATATAAAAAAATGATTTTAGTAGGCCTTGTATCCTACAACCCTACTAAATACATTCATTGGTACTAGAGAAAATTTGTAAATTCTTTGGGATTTTTCTATGCAGATAATTATATCAAAGTATGAATAAAATAAATTTTAGTTATTTCTTTCTCATCTCTATACTTTTAGTGTTTTTTTTTTTGGCCTTATTTTACTGGTAAAGACTTTTATTATGATATGAGTAATAATGGTTAGAGAGGACATCACTGCCTTACTCTCCATCTTAGCAGGAATGCATTTGTCAATATTACTGTACACATATGAATATATATATATATATATATATATATATATATATATATATATATATATGATATTAGCTGCTTTTTTTTTTGGTAAATGCCTTTAACCAGGTTGAGAATGTTCCCTTTTATTCTTCCTTTGCTGACAGTTTTTATCATAAATGTCAAATTCTTTTTGGAAAAGGCAAGGAATGAAGTGTTCCTAAAAGCCTCTGGAGAGAGTGTATCTTTGCCAACTCGTGATTTACACCCACTTATACTGATTTCAGGCTTTTGGCCTCCAGAAATGTGAGAGAATAAATTTCTTTTGTTTTAATCCACCAGATTTGTAGTAATTTGTTATGGCAACTAGAAGAAACTAATACAATATTCTTGAGGGATATTTAGTAGGATTTTTCTTCCCCCTCATAAAATGAGTTGGAAATTCTCAACTTTCTTCTATTTCTTGGAAGAATTTGTGTATAACTGGTACATTCTTCCTTTAATGTTTGTTAGTATTTGCCAGTGAAGTTATCTGGGCATGGAGTTCTCTTTGTTGGGAGGTTTTTAACTAGAAACTCAATTCCTTTAATAGACATGTAATCAGTCCTGTTATCTATTTCTTCCTGAGTGAACATTGGAAGTTTCTATATTTTGAGGAAATTGTACATTTTATGTAAATTACTAACTTAGTGACTTAAAATTGTTCATAATTTTGCCTTAATGTCCTTTTAACTGGGGTTTGGCAAACTATAGCCTGAGAGCCAAATCTGGCCCTGTTTTTATACACCCCACGAAGTGAAAATGTTTTTTACATTTTTAACTTGTCACAAAAAGAGTCAAACAAACAAGAATATGCTACATAGGCTGTATTGTGGCATGGAAATTCTGAAGTATTTATTATTGGTCCATATAAAGAAAAAAAATTACCAATACTTGCTATGATGTCTGTAGGATCTAGAGATGTCACTTCTTTCATTCCTGATTTTGGTAATTTGTGTTGTTGTTTTTTTTAATTGATTTTGTGATCAATCAGGCTGAGAATTATTAATTGTATTGATCTGCTCAAAGAACCACCTTTTTTGCTTCATTGGTGTTCTTTAGTGTCTTTCTGTTTTTAATTTAAATGATTTCTGTTCTTATCTTTATTTTTTTATTTCTTCTATCCTTCTTTTTTTTAGTTTTAATCTATATATACCTTTATAAATAAAGTAGTTTCTTTATAGGTCATATGTAGCTCAGTCTTGTTTTTTATCCAATCTGATAAGCCCTTCATTTTATCTGGGGTGTTTAGACCATTTCAATTTAACTTGATCTGGGATATGATTAGTCTTAATCTATTATATTAATCCTTATTTTCTGTTTGTTCCATCTATTCTTTGTACTTTTTTTATCCTTTTTCATGTCTTTTTGTATTAATTATTTTCATGATTTCATTTATTTTCACTACTACTTATATCTCTTTTTGAAGTTTATTTAGTAAATATTTAGTTTGAAATAATTTCAGACTTACAGAAAATAATAATAAAAAGAAATATAGGGACACTCTTCTGTGATAGTCCCAACTGTAAAATTCTCCCCACACCTTTGATTACTTTTTCTGTATATACATATTCTTCTTCATAATATTGTTACTAATCATTATCATTATTATTGAACCATTTGAGGGTAAGTTGTAGACATGCTATCTCTCAACTCTAAACACTTTTGTGTGTATTTCCTAGGAGCAATGATCCAAATTAGGAATTTAAGATTTTTACAATACTACTATATAATTATAGACATTATTCATACTTTGACATTTGTTCCAATAATGTTGTTTATAGTGAATCTATCTTTGTCTATTTTACCCTTGATATTTTTTAAGAGAGTAGACAAGTTATTTTGTAGAATGTTCCTCTGTCTGGAGTTTTCCAACATTTCCTTCTGACTAGGTTTATGTTACATGATTTTGGCAAGAACACAAATGAAAAAATTTTGTGTCCTTCTCCAAACATTATACCAGGAGGCACAGGTCATTTTTTTTTCACCCATTTCTCCCACAACGCCATTCCTCACCTCTGGCAACCACCAGTATGTTCACTGTATTTATGAGCTTGGTTTTGCTTTTTGTTTTCTTTTTTTTTTTTTTTTTTAGATTCCACGTAAAAGAGAGATCATAAAGTATTTGTCTTTCTCTGGCTTATTTCACTTAGCATAATACTGTCTAGGTCCAGCCATGTTGTCACAAACATGACATGTAGGATTTTATTCTTTTTTGTGCCTAAGTAATATACTTACAATTCATATCACAATTTCTTTATCCATTCATCCATTGATGAACACTCAAATCGCTTTCATATCTTGGCTATTGTAAACAATGCTGCAATGAACATGTAATTGTATATGTCTTTTTGAGTTAGTATTTTCATTTCTTTGTATAAGTGGATTCGCTGGAGCATATGCTAGTTACATTTTTAACATTTTTAGGAACTTCCATACTGTTTTCCAGAGTGATTGTACCAATTCACATTTCCATCAACAATGTACTTAAGTTCCCTTTTCTCACATCCTCACCAGCACTTGTTATTTGTTGTTTTTTTGTAACAGCCATTCTAACAAGTGTGGGGTGGCATCTCATTGAGGTTTTGATTTGTATTTACTTGAAGATTAATGATGTAGGACATCTTTTCATGTAACTGTTGGACATCTGTTGGACGTCTGTATGTCTTCTTTGGGAAAATGTCTATTCAGGTCTTCTGCCCATTTTTTAATTTGATTGTTTGTTTTGTTATTGAGTTGTATGTGTTCTTTATATATTTGGGATATTAGCTTCTTATCACATATATGATTTGCCAATATTTTCTCCCGTTCATTGGGTTGCCTTTTCATTTTGTTGATGGTTCCCTTTGCTATACAGAAGTTTTTAGTTTGATGTAGTTCTACTTGTTTATTTTTGCTTTTGTTGCTCTTGCTTTTGGCATCAGATTATAAAAATCATTGCCAAGACCTATGTCAAGATGCTTACTGCTTATATTTTATTGTAGGAGTTTTATAATTTTAGGTCTTATGTTCAAGGCTTTAATCCAATTTGCATATATGTTACTCATATTTCTTTTTCTTAGTAATAGCCATAGCACTTACAATATTCTTCTTTAACTTATCACATTTTACATTCAAATAACATTATACCAATTCACAAAGAGTTTAAGAAAATTATAACAGTATAGTTCCAATTATGCACTCCAATCCATTCTACTATTGTTCTCATAATCTTACTTTTATATATTCTGTAAGGTCCACATTATATTTTCACATTTTTGCTTTAGAGAATCAAATATGTTTTAAAGTATTAAAAATATGAAAGTATGTAATTTCTATTTGCATCTGTTTTGTGTGTATTATTTTCCACATTCTTTTTTCTTTGCCTAGATTGAAGTTTCTATCTGGTATCATATTACTTAACATGGTCTGAAAAATTTCTTAACATGGCATGCTGTCAGTGAAAAATGTTCTTAATTTCATCTTAGTTTTCTGTAAGATATATTCTTTGGATGTACAATTCCACTTTGAGTGTTTTTATTTTTTTCCCAGTCCTTTGAAGATGTAAAACTCTTGTATTCTGGCTTGCATAATTTCTGATCAATAAGATTATTTTTATTTTTTCTTGATGTGTAATGTTTTCTTTTCTTTCCTGATTGCATTAAAAATTTTGAAAATCTTTCCCCCCCACACACACATTTTAACTATGATGTATCTAAGTGGGTAGTTTTTTTATCTGTTTGTTTCTCTTTGTATATATACTGATTAAGATTCTATGGGCATTTTGATCATTATCTCTTCAAATATTTCTTCTGCACCCAAATTTTCTCTTCTCCTTCTGGGACCCCAATTATACATATACTTGACTGTTCCATGTTTTTTCTCTGCTCTTGGATTCTCTCTTTTTTCTTCTTTCTCTCTTTTATGTCCCTCTACTAATAAATACATTAAAGGAATTCTTTATATCTGGTAACATTTTTAGAATTCTAGTATTCTTATTTTACCTTCTTATGTTATCTATCTTTTAACTAAATTTTCCTCACACATGTATGTTGTCCACTTTTGCCACTAGATCCTCTAACATATTAATTTTAGTTATGTAAATGTCCCTATCTCATAATCCAAGACTAGAGCCATCTCTGAGTCTGATTTTGTTGATTGCTTTATCTCTTGACAATAATTTTAATTTTTTGTCTTACATTTTTCAATGTCTCATAATTTTCTTGAGTATCAGGAATTGTATGTAAATTAATAAAGACTGAAGTAAATAGTGTTTATTCTCGTAAATGGTCATGCCTCTTTTGTTATGCTGTTAGTGTAGGGGGATGAGCTAATTTAGTTTGTAGTTGAACTCTATTTGGGTTTTGTTATTGCTATTATTATCTTCAGGTTACTATGATGGTTAATTTTCTGTGTCATCTTGACTAGACTAAGGGATACCAAGATAGCTGGTAAAAAAATAGCTTGTTTGTCTGTGAGGGTATTTCCAGAAGAGATTAGCATTTGAATTGGTAGATGTAGTAATGAGGATTGCCCTCACCAATGCATCATTCAATCTGTTGAGGGCCTGATTAGAAGAAAGAGGCATAGGAAGGCAAATCTACTTGCTCTTCTTGAATGGTGATATCCATCTTCTCCTGCCCTAGGACATCAGAGCTTCTGGTTCCTGGGTTTTTGGACTCAGACTGGAACTCATATCTCTGGCCTCCTGGTTCTCAGTCATCTGGGTTTCGACAGGAACTACACCAGCTTTCCTGGGCCTCCAGTTAGAGATAGCTGATCATGGGACTTCTCAGCCTCCCTGATAACATGAGACAATCCCTTATAATAAATCTTTTTCTACACGTCTGTATGTATATATCCTATTGGCTTTATTTCTCTAAAGAACCTGACTCATACTGGTACATATTCTTCAAATTCTTCTATTAATGGGCTGTTGTTTCCTTGTGTAGAATGTAGGGAATAGAGAAACAGACATTTTTTAGTGGCCCTCCTCCTCTTTCAACTTTAATCATTTCTGCACACCTGCAACCACAGATAGGCTCTTTCTACATGACCTCACCCTTCCTAACGCCAGGCTACTGCTGCTTGTCACTTGTTGCTTGAACTAAGTGGGATGCGGAGATAGTGGTTCACTAGTGCCCTGGTCCAGCCTCAGTCAGAGACTAACCTGGTGTTATCAGACTTGGGAATAGGACTTTCTATGCATTTATTCTCTTCCTCCTGATGGCAGCCAAGCTCTTCTTTATAACTTCAGTTGGTCTTGGGTGAAAGCTTCTACAATATTCTAAATGAAAATCAGTTCAAATTAAGTATATTATTCTAAAATATTTGTATATACAAAGTAAGCTGTTAAAATTGAGAAATACATCAGCATATAAAATTGGTAATAGCTGCCATTAAATGAATAATTACTTTTTAGTAGTATCTGTGTTGTGTTTTTGCATATATTTAGTATTTCATTTAATCCCTGGAAGAAATCTTCCACTTTATATTATTATACTTATTTTATAGATAGAGTAATGAAAACTCAGAGAAGTTAAATAACTTGCCCAGGATTACACAGCTACTAAATGGCAGAGCTGGTATTTAAATCCCAGATCTTCCTGACTCCAAAACCCTGCTGCTTTCCACTATACTTCAAAAGAATTTAAGTAGCTACTTAAAGCTAAAAGCATAATTGCTTCATTTAGCTAACATGATGCTAGCAAAACATCAAAGAAGGGAATTGCAAATTGGATACCAATGGTAATAAAACATTGATTTCTTTAATCATAAAAGAAACTTGGGACTTGAATATCCAAAATAACTAAAGTGACTTTTTCCACCTAAATTTAAAGATATCTTCTCAAAGTTTTTCTTTTCATCTTAATTTAGTAGATGCATGGGTTTATTGACAGTAATTTATGATTATAAATTAAACTCAGGGTATCAGAATCTATTAATGAAGAAATCAGTCTCAGAAGCCTCAGCTTAAGTGTTTTTGTTATAGCCTCTCATTAAAGAGATCATAAGCTTACTCAAAGACAAGATTAAATAATCATGATATTATAGAAGTGAACATAATTTATCAGATATAGAAGTACAAGCAGTAAAGGTGACTACAGAGAAATACTAGAAAGTAAAAATCATTCATATAAGCAATAGGACCCATGATCTCTGAAGTTTAAAGTTACTTTCTGGTAATAAAATAGATGTTTGTTAGTATCCCAAATATATTTAAAGTTAGCATTATGTATAACACAAAGCAGAGAAGAGTTCTGTCAACTTATGATATCATTTCCTGGTAAGACATTGTTTACAGTGAAGTCTGCAGCAAAGTCTGATAATTTAAGCTTCACAATTAAGCTTCATCTCATACATGACCATGTGATATTGACAAGTAAATAAGTAAAGAGTTAGGTCCTGAGCTACTGTTGATGATGATTCACTGTATGTGTCATCAGTGCAAATGGAGGCTTTGTTTTAAGTTGAACAGAGGAAGTCTTGTAGCCAAAGAAATTTAAAATACAACGTGTCTCTAGTTACCAGGCAGAAGACCATTGATACTTTGTGAACACATGGATTCAATGGAGACACCAGAGACACCATTATTCAGACTGGAGATGGAGGTGGGTCGTTGCAGTTGGGGTGGGGAGGGGAGGTGGAGAAAAAACTTTAGTAACGCGGAGAAAAAAGAACTTCAGTTTATATTTCACTGAAGCGAAATATAAACATCCCAGAATTGACCAGAAGATTTGGAAAAGAAAAACATGGTGAATGCCAGGAAAAAACACAAACTGGATCACAGCTTCTCTTTTATAAAATGGTTAAATATTATTACCTGTTACTTAATGAAGAGAAACTAGAAATTAATAATAAAAGCCACTCTTCTTTGGAATTCATTGTGTATAAGTATAGTTTAGGAAATTCTACATAGTTTTCATAAATGAGTGTAGATTTACATATGCTCAATAAATCCTTTTGTCAACTTCAAAAATTTCTGAGTTAAATGAAAACACTTTAATATTGTTTCTTACTGTTATATGAAACATGTGAATATTTTCTGAATATTAGAATTAAGATTTTGGTACCCAGAATGAACAAAATCAGGAATAAAAGCCCTTTCTCAAACAATCCTGCATTAATGAGCCTTAATTTTATTTGGGTATGATACACCTCATAGTAGCATTTACTCCTGTATTCTGAAATCTGTATGTACTGTTTGTCTCCTAAGTAAACTGAGATTTTGGAGGGAAGAAAATCATGAATTATCCATCTTCACATCTCCAGTGCCTAATATATGCATGGAATACAGGAGGGACATAATATGTTTATTGAAATAAACTGAATTAAGTAGAATGAATAAAGACTAGGATAAGAGAAGCAATGTGTCACTGCCTAAAGAGGACTGGCAAGTGGATTAGGAAGTGGTCTTAAATGCTGACTTTGGCATTAATCAAAGGATGTTTAAAGGATTGAGTTCCTTCATCTAACAATGCAAACCTTGAACTAGATCACATGTTTTTAAACATTTGGTTTTGGTTTGGTTTGGTTTTGATTTTATTTATAGTCCTGTTCTCAGATTAAAAACTTACCATAAATCCCAATATACAAAAAACTAAAAAAAGACCTGAACTGGATAAATCAGGGGCACAGGTTATAGAGCCCTGCTTGCTCCTTCCACAGCTGTTTGCTCTTATCTCATACCATCAAACAACAGCAATCCTTAGTTAGTCTCCTCAGTAAGAGTTGGAAAGAGTAGAGTTTGAAAACCAGCATTCTACTATGTGATCTTCAAGCAATGAGTAGGTATAAAAAGCACTATATATATATATATATATATATATATATATATATATATATAAAATGTGTGTAATGTGTAAATAATAAAATATATAAGTATACATAATATATAAATAAAATATATAACATAATAAAATAGAAGTATAAATAAATAAAATAGAAATATATAAATATAAATAAATAAAATAAAAAAATAAAAATAAAATATAATATATAAAAATAATAAAATAGTGTTGTATAGTTAAGATAACATGCTATCACCATACCCTGCTCTTGCCATGCCTGCCTTGCTATGATTGAGTCAAGGCTTTCCTATATAAACAATTAAAATGATCATTTGTGCTTGTTCTTACAATTCTGTATGACTCTTTTTAATATATCTTCTTTTTAATATCTAATCTAGCTGTAATTGCTAAAGAAGTATATAAAACAAGAAAGGTGATTCAGTATTAAGGATTCTTCCTCAAGTGTGATTCATTTTGAATTCCATATTTTACTCCTCAGCTGCCTTGTGAAAATAATTTGCTTAATCTAAATTATTGCCATACTCATGAATTTAACGAGTACAAAATTATATAGTAAATATTTTCTATTAATTACATGTTTGAAATAGAAATGAAAACTTATTTTAAAATTGTTATAACAGGTTTATCATAATTTAAAATGGTATGTAGGTTGTGTTTTACTTTGTTAATATCAAAGTAATTTGATAATTACTTTGTAATCTTGCCTTGATGTGATCATACATATTTCGCTTGTCTCCATCAGTGCCCTTTATACTAATAGTATGTCCTGATTAATATATTTTAAAATAATTGTCTAACTTTTATGAAAATGCAAGATAAAAATTCTTCCAAAGTTATTCACTGCCAAGGAAATAGAATAAAATCTCTGTTGTATGCTTCAGACCTACAATTTAAACCCAAAATAGGTTTTATAATTTACACTTGTAGATAAAAACAATTATTTTGACTAGGATTCATGTATTCCTTTTGTGCTTATGTATTCTGCAAGAGAACGTTTGTGTAGAAGATCAAGCCCTGGTTTTTATGCAGGCTATGTATATAGTAAGCAAAAAGCAAACATTCTATTAATAATAATACCCTAAGTTTCTCGAGTGTTTAACTTATGCCAGTCTCTGTTCTAATATTAAAGATGTTAAACAGAAAAGAATTTAGGAACAGACTCATGGTTAAGCCCCTTGGAAATGACTCCTTGAACCTGTCACATCGGGAAATTGAAGGATCAGAAAGCTGCCTCTGCAATTTTTAGCTACAGGAGCATATTGGCTTGCAGTTATAATCAGGAACTAAGAATTCCCCCTCCAGAATGTTGGATTCAGAGTCATATCATTAATCCCTCAGCAGAAGAAAATAATAATAATTTGAACACTTCTCCACTTAACTCATTTCCAAATTCAAATCTTATACTAATTCATTAACTCCAAGAACCTAGCTCCTAAGAAATCTGAGAAACAGTTTCAGCATGATAGAAGGAGATTGGAATAGGGGTTCAAGTGGGCCAATCTACTAAATCCAACAATCACAAATACTACTTTTGTGTGTTAAGATTGTGAATTATTTTACAGATTGAGATTGGTTATTTTTAAAATTGGATCATGACAGAGGATCAAGAAAACATATTTCTCTCTTCCAAACCTATCCATCATGATTTGGCATAAATGCTATTTTTGTTAAAGGAAAGCCAATAGCCCTGGAAACCAAAACTGCACCATAAATAGGCCATGTATTTTGAAAAACCTCCAGGACATCGACTAGAATTGCAATGATGAAGAAAGGAGATTGAAGAAAGCCCATCACAATGTAAAATGCATATAAGAGCAAGTCACTGAAAGGTTATTGTAATTCCATCATATTCCAAAATTAGCATCAAGAAATAAGTAATCAAGAGGGACTCCTTAGTCAATTCTAAGAGTTAATATTTAATTAATAATGCACCTTCCCCTGAAGTTAAATTTATTACAATAGCACAACTGTCTAAATAGGTTTATAATAGTATGTGTGGGGGAATGCTAAACTAGGTACCTATATAAATAAATCTGCATTTTCATTCAGTAATACAATGAATTTTCTATAATTGGGGGGATAAGTAATAGACCTAAGGAAAAGGACCAAAGTGAGTGACCAAAATAACTGAACCCAAAAGAAACAAAATGAGTCAAAAAAATTCCAAGACTGTCATACAGAGTGAAGTAAGTCAGGAAGAGAAAAACAAATATTTGTGGAACCTAGAAGATTAGTACAGATGAACTTATTTGCAAAGCAGAACTAGAGACACAGATGTAGAGAACAAATTTACGGATACCAAGGGGGGGAAGGGAGAATGGGATGAACTGGGAGATTAGGATTGACATATATACACTACTATGTATAAACAGATAACTAATGAGAACCTACTGTATAGCACAGGGAACTCTACTCAGTGCTCTGTGGTGACCTAAATCGGAAGGAAATCTAAAAAAGAGGGGATATATGTATACATATAACTGATTCACTTTGCTGTACAGCAGAAATTAACACAACATTGTAAAGCAACTATAGTCCAATAAAAATTAATTTTAAAAAGAAAAAGAAAATTCTGAGTATTAGAAATGCTAAGAGCAGCTTTTGGGAAAAATTAATCCTGGAAAAAAAACCTGTTGTGAAAGAGGAGAAAATATTAAACAGCAAAACACACTTGTAATTTTTAAATATAAGCTAAGTAAGTTTGAAATTGGCTAAAAGTAAAATTCATTGTGTGAATGGGAAAATCAGAGAAATTTTCCAGTACCTAGAGGATTAGTCTAAAGGAGATTTTTAGAACTCTGTCTAATGTGTTTTCCTTAAGATGAGAACAAAGAAAATGGAATAGGAGAAATGTTTGTTGCTTTTGTTGTTGCTTTTGCTTGTTGTCCTTGTTAGGATTTTTAAGAGGATAATTTGTCTAAAACTAGTCCTTAGATTGCATCTATCAAATGCTGAGAAACAGTTCATTCTTTCCTTAACTTTGACCTATTAATAAACTAGTAAAATTATAGAAATCTTAAGATAAAATAAAATTTAAAAGCTTCAAGAGGGAAAGAAAATAGTAACTTTAAAGGAATAATAAAATTTGCATTAAATTTCTCCTTTTCAATATTGGACACTAGAAACACAATAATGTCTTTAAATTTCTGAATGAAATTTATTTTCAACTCAGAGTTATATTCCCAATAATGATTAAAATCTGGAAAATGAAACAGATATATTTTTAGTCAAAAATTTCTCACCAAATAATAATTGGTACTTGGTCAGTTTGTCATTTGGAGAGTTTTGAAAGAATTTTATAAGAATGTAAGGCATAATTTTTTTACAAATGTGTTTAAATAAAGAGATAGATATAGAATACAATAAACATTAGCTACAAAATAAAATGGTTAAAGTGATATTTAAAATCTAAATTATGTTTTACACATACTGAAAGACATTAAGCTATGGATCACAGTTTGTATTTTTAAAAAGCTGAGAGGAGCTTCAAAATGGTGGAAGAGTAAGACAAGGAGATCACCTTCCTCCCCACAAATACATCAGAAATACATCTACATGTGGAACAGCCCCTAGAGAACACCTACTGAACGCTGGCAGAAGACCGCAGACCTCCCAAAAGGCAAGAAACTCCCCACATACCTGGGTAGGGCCAAAAAAAAAAGAAAAAAGAGAGACAAAATAATAGGGACGGGAACTGCATCAGTGGGAGGGAACTGTGAAGGACGACAGGTTTCCACAAACTAGGAAGCCCTTTCGCAGAGCAGAGCAGAGTGGAGCAGAGCGGCTAGGCCCATGAACCATGGCCACTGAGGCTGCGTGTCCTGAGCCTGTGCTCCACAACGGGAGATGCCACAACAGTGAGAGGCCGCATACCGCAAAAAAAAAAAAAAAAAAAAAAAAAAAACTACAAACAATAAAGGCTGGAGAGGGTGTGGAGAAAAGGGAACCCTCTTGCACTGTTGGTGGGAATGTAAACTGATACAGCCACTATGGAGAACAGTATGGAGGTTCCTTAAAAAACTAAAAATAGAACTACCATATGACCCAGCAATCCCACTACTGGGCATATGCCCTGAGAAAACCATAATTCAGAAAGAGTCATGTACCAAAATGTTCATTGCAGCTCTATTTACAATAGCCAGGACATGGAAGCAGCCTAAGTGTCCATCAACAAATGAATGGGTAAAGAAGATGTGGCACATATATACAATGGAATATTACTCAGCCATAAAAAGGAATGAAACTGACTTATTTGTAATGAGGTAGATAGACCTAGAGACTTTCATACAGAGTGAAGTAAGTCATAAAGAAAAAAACAAATGCCGTATTCTAACACATATATATGGAATCTAAAAAAAAAAGAAAAAAGGAAAAATGTTTAGAAGAACCTAGGGGCAAGACAGGAATAAAGATGCAGACCTACTAGAGAATGGACTTGAAGATACGGGGAGGGGAAAGGGTAAGCTGGGAAAAAGTGAGAGAGTGGCATGAACATATATACACTACCAAATGTAAAATAGATAGCTAGTAGGAAGCAGCCGCATAGCACAGGGATATCAGCTTGGTGCTTTGTGACCACCTAGAGTGGTGGGATAGAGAGGGTGGGAGGGAGGGAGATGCAAGAGAGAAGAGATATGAGAACATATGTATATGTATAACTGATTCACTTTGTTATAAAGCAGAGACTAGCACACCATTGTAAAGCAATTATACTCTAATAAAGATGTTAAAAAATAAAAAAAATTACAAAAAATAAATAAAAGCCTCACATGTGTTATCTCATCTAAATCTTAAAAAAAGTTGATAATTATAAAGTCTAGAACTGATTAAAGTGATAGTATACTATGACAATATGATTAATTACATGAACAAATTGTAGGATCAATTACCCTTATTGAATAAGGTGAAAAATCCCACCATAATCTTGATTGATAATGAAAAAGCATTCAAGAAAGTTTAACATGCATTTGTGATTACAAAGAAAGAATAACAAATTTATATTTTACAACAAATTTTTAGTTAATATATATCTATCAGAAATCTATCAAAAACTTCAAAGTTAATGGTGAAAGATTAGATACATTTTCTATTATGGTCAAGGGCTGGACAAGAATGATGTTATTACTCAGTACTGTACTAGTCATTTTTTTATTGACTTTATTTTTTTAGAGTAATTTAAGTTTCACACTAAATTGAGGGGAAACTGGAAGTATTTTGATAAACATTCACACATTGTATCTTTTATAAAGGAAGAGTTATAACTCTCATTAAATGCATCATATAAGCTGGATATGTAAACTTCATAAAAGCAAGGACTATTTTGTCCTCAGAGGCTAGAAATTGCGTTGCATATAGTGGGTACTTAATACATAAGTATTAAAGTAGCCAGACAAAATAATGATGTATAAATGTAGATAACCTTCTTATACAACATAGAGAAAATTAAACCCAAAAAAAGGCAACAAACTTATAGAAAATATAGGAATAAAACTTATAAATGTGTCGAATCCATATAAAGTTATGCTGTCACTTTAATTAAGGATATAAAAGACAACTAGAATACATTTAGAATATTTCATATTGTGGAATGGAAAATCTTTGTAATATAAAGGTGTGAATACTTGTAAATTTAATGTTAAAACTTCAAAATAATGACAGACTATAAGAAAATAATTGAATATATGGAATGCATTAGTAGCAGAATGTATAGAGTTAAAGAATTTTTTTAAATAAGTCATTGCAAATATGGAAGTTGCTAAGAAGGTAGATCTTCAAAGTTCTCATCACAAGAACAAGTTGTAATTTTGTATGGTGACAGATGGTAACTAGACTTGTTGTGGGGATAACTTTGCAACGTATACAAATGTCAAATCATTATGTTGTCCACCTGAAACTAAGTTGGGCCTTTACCTGATCATCACAAAGATTCACCAGAGGTGAATCCTCTCCTTGGTTAAAGCCAGCAGAAAGGGAGATGATAGAATTGCCTTATAATCCCCTAAGAAAGCATTTATCATGTGTTAGATTTAGTTCTAAGTTGTTTTTGTTTTGTTTTGTTTTTTCAGAAACTAAATTTGTTTGTGTTAACTCTCCAAAAGTCTCAAAATCAGGTCTATCTTCCTGGTACCAAACATTCACAAATATTAATCTGAAATGATTCTTTCTTCCTTTCTTTTTAAAATTTTCTTGGAGTACAGTTGATTTACAACGTTGTATTAGTTTCATGTGTGCAACAAAGTGATTCAGTTATACATATATTCATTCTTTTTCAGATTCTTTTCTCATATAGGTTATCACAGAATATTGAGTAGAGTTTCCTGTGCTATACAGTAGGTCATTGCTGGTTATCTACCTTATATGTAGTAGTGTGTGTATGTTCATTCCAAGCTCCTGATTTATCTCTCCCCACAACATTTCCCCTTTGGTAACCATAAGTTTGTTTTCCATATCTATAAGTCTGTTTCTGTTTTGTAAATAAGTTCATTTGTATCATTTTTTAAATTAAATTCCATGTATGAGTGATATCATATGATATTTGTCTTTCTCTGTCTGACTTACTTCACTTAGTATGATAATCTCTAGGTCCATCCAAGTTGCTGCAAGTGGCATTATTTTATTCTTTTTTATGGCTAATATTCCATTATATATATGTACCACATCTTCTTTATGCATTCCTCTGTCGATGGACATTTAGGTTGCTTCCATGTCTTGGCTATTATAAATAGTGCTGCAATGAACATTGGAGTGCATGTATCTTTTTGGATTATAGTTTTCTCCAAATACATGTCCAGGAGTGGGATTTCTGGATCATATGGTAGTTCTATGTTCAGCTTTTTAAGGAACTTCCATACTGTTCTCCACAGTGGTTGTACCAATTTACATTCCCACCAACAGTGTAAGAGGGTTCCATTTTCTCCACAAAAAGTCATCAAAAAGTCTGAAATGATTATTTCTTAAAGGTGATCTGGAAGAAAGAAAGGAGCTATGAGGCCATTTGTAGGAGTCACCATTTAATCTCTAGTACTGAAGCAAGATAATTATCTTTCTTCTTTCCACTGGTCTCCTAGATTCTTAGAGAAGTGAAGAAACTGACTTTCTGCTCATAAAACATTTTGGACTTTATAATTCTTAACTCTGCTGTTTTCTGTTCCCAGCTCTCTATAACCCATTGTGTGATTTTTAACTCCCCACACACTGGTAAAACTTTGGCTTGAAATCCTGTTTATGTTCCTTGAATTTTATGAATTCCCCTTATCTTTTTCAATATTTATTTTTTTGTCTAAGTTTACAACTACATCTCTCAATGTTTCATTAACATGAAAGTTCCATTTGCTCACTGACAAATGCAATCTTTCACCACTTTATCTTCTGTTTGCTCTGAGAAAAGCAAACATTCTTCTTTTTTTTTTACCACATTTCTCTTCTAAAAGATATTTTTGATATCTTTTTAATTTTTTTTCCATCTTGGGATGATATTGTCATACTAAAATGGAAGTCACCTTGCTCCAATGATGATTTATAAATGTCAAAAACTGAAGGCTGGGCATTGGAGAGGAAAGACCAGTTAATTCTCTTATTTAACTAGTTTTTCCAAAAGGAGATCTTGAAGACTACTAAAAGTTTCTGCATATTAGGAAATATGAAATCTTTGGATTTTTTTTTAAATCTCAGAATTTTTTTTTAGTAATCTTGTTTCTCATTTTTGAGGTTAATTCTCATATAAATTCTTACTAAGGTGAAAATTTTCAATGCTCTTTTTAAAAAAAGTAAATTAAGTGAAAAATTTTTAGAATCAAACTGATAAATATCCATTAAATATCATAGATATTTTGGGAGAAAACAAAACATGAGTATTCTCCACGAATTTAAAATTTAATTACAGAAATAACATGTGGACATAATACAAAGGAATTTATAATACTATGAAATGAATAATAAATACCAAATGTGGTTTATGGGATAAAAGTTATTCAAGGGTTTAGTGTGGGAACAAATTGCTTAAAATGGAACTGAATCTGCATTTGGAGAGACAAGCACTTGCTGAAATACCGGTCAGCAACTGACTGCTCTAGTGAAATAGGGATGTTTGGCTCATAATACTTGGATATAGAAATATGAAAGAGATTTGAAGGTACTCTTAAGAGTGCTGACTCCTGCTATTATTATGATTGTTTTGTTTTATTTGTACAGAGTAGAGACAGGAGGCTTACTCTAGTGATTTAATGCAGAATTAATAGAAGGAAGGAGGACTAGATGCAATAAGCCAGTCAAAAGTTGTTGTGATCATTTCTGTGAAATGATAAAGGGCAAAATTAAAATGGTGGCTGGAGGAAATGTGGTAACAATTTGTTAGACTTTAGGTATTTCCTGGATATAAATGGCCACTTTCACCACAGGAAAATTTATACTATGCAAATGTTAAACCCAATCAGGTTCACTTGCTTCTTTCTGCCATTTCTATGTGTCAGACCCTATTTTGAACATTAAAATATACAAAATTTTTAATGAAACCTCTTTTACAAATTCAGAAAATCAGAATGTAGAGGGAAAAAATGGGCATTTCCAGAAGAGTAACAACTCTATATTATCACAATATGTGGTACTTTATAAGGCACTCAGTTAATACATGTTAAACATCATATGTATAAGCATGTAAATATTGGGAAACATGGCCTATATCACATATCAACACTGTCATACCAACATTTTATGGCACATATACACATATGTTTCAGGAATTATATTAAGTTGTGACTGACCAATACATACAAACCCATTTAGTATGATTATTTTATGGTAGAGAAAGTAGATCACTGATTATTTGGGGCTTTATGCTTTGGTTAAAACCTATAACCCTTTGAGAGCAAGGGCTGAATTTTTATTAATGCAATAATCTGGGAATTCAAAATTTCAAGTTTGCATGATTAATACTGACTTTAGTCAAATTCTGAATTCTTGCTTAAAATAAACTAGTTAATAGCCTTACCAGTTAAAAGCCAAAGAAAAAAGAAAACTATCTATAGAGTGCCTACTATGCCCCTATACTGTACTAGATGTATAATTATTGTCAGGTTGAATTCTCTCAGTGACTGTGAACTAGATTTTAAGTAACATAGCCATAATTCACAACGAGTAATTATTTATTCCTAAGTACTATAGCACAATGCAACATATGTGTCTAGCTTTTTTTAGATAAAACTATTTTATTATTTTAATGTGTGACTTTATCTATGGTTTCAAATATGCATGCATACCATTTGTATACATAAACAATATTATTCCAAATAATAATGTATCAGGCATAATAGGCTAAATTATATTGCAGAAACAAACAAAAACAGAATTGGATAACAGGTACATTTATCAGGTGTGTTCTAAGTGCAATAAAGATCAGCAGAGGAGCTCTGCTCATTTTAGTCAGAGACCTGGGCTGACAAAGTCTCCACCTAGACTCGTTCTCAAGGTTACTGTAGCTGGAGGAATAAAATATGTGGAACAACACAATGGATTTTAAAGTTTCCTGTCCAAAAAAATACATCCTGTTAGCCAAATCAATGCACACAGCCACCTCAAACTTGGAAGGAGATTTACATTTATTTATTCACATTTATTTACATAAAAACTTAAATTTCTATGTTTTCTAGCTAGCAATGTAATAGTAAATTGTTTGTAATCAGGCTGAGAAGCACTCTTATCTAATGGATTCGTCTCTCTTCTGAAAGATCTGTAATATTTTCACTATTGAAAAACTAAAGATGAATTAGTTTTCACTTTTGGCCCAGTATTTAGCCAAAAGAAAAAAAAAAAAGACCTACAATCTCTTTCAGATAAACATGAATCACAATGAAGTATTTGAATTATTTATAAAGAATGAGTTCTGAAAATGATATATTGAGATATTTCCATATGCCTTACTAAGTAATGGACAATGTTAAGATGCATAAATTTTAGAAGAACATCTTCTATATGACTTCATAAATACTTCCTCCAAGTACCCCTGAATTTCAAGTCATCATTTTTATGGATTTGTTTAGCTACCATTTACATACTGACCTCATTTTCTTAACAACCTAAAATCTCTGAATACCCATTCCTTTCCAAAAGTAATTTTATTCAAAGGCTGTGGGGAAAGGTTAGCACAATCAAAATGAATATATTACTTTAAATTTTGTATCTCCTTAGCTCTCTGATTCACTGTATCTGTCTTTTAAGCTCTTGGCCTTTTGACATCCCTAGACACAAATTCAAATAATGTGGAAAATATATTACATTGTAATTTGTGTGAAATACAGAGCAATGTCAGGTTTTTCATGGAAATGAATAAAGTTCTGAACAAGTGAGATGGTTATAATTTTTGAGACATAAATGTCTTTTTCTAAGTCATTGGGAAGAATGCTAGACAAATCAATTATATAAATGAGAGAAAAAGAGAGGGAGAGAGAGAGAGAGAAAACAGAGAAAGTTTTGCTTTTTAACTCACCTTATGAATTTATAGTATTATACAAAGCTAAAAATTAGTTCATTTCAAGATTTTATTTAATCTGCTTGTTAAATATAAGACCCTTAATAGGAGGAAAAGGAGATTAGCATCTAATGAGCTTCCACTCTCTTCTAGACATGATGATAGGCATGTGGCCAAGTAGGTAAGAAATAAGATAGGTGATAGATATATGTGTATGCACACACATTTCATGTATATATATATATATATATATATTATATACACATATATAATTTTAATATAATATATGTATATAAATGCATACATACTTTGGGTGAGATATTTTCTAGCTATACTTTCATTTTCTCATTTATAAAATGAAGATATTAATACCTTCTTGACTTATTGAGAGGATTAAATAAGGTAATTACCAAAAGCATATAAGTACTCTCTCCTTCAATAAAGGTCCCATTTTATGGCCATTATTAATTCATTCATTCCACATTACATTTTTTTTTAAGCACATGCCAGTTTGCAGGTACTGTGCAGGCCCTGGGAATTGCTTGTGCAATAACACACATACAAGATAACTGCTCTTGTGGAACTTGTATTCAACTGACTCCATAACACTTAAAAAGAAAGAAAACTTTCTTGGGAAACTTTTGATTTTATGGTTTTCATCCCACACTTTTGATACTAATTTTTGAAGGTAATGTCCAAATAAATAACTCTTCCTCTGTTGTTCAATGAAATAAGTACCATATTGTCTTCAGCCTTTCAGAATTTTATAGATATAACTTCATTTTAATCTTGAATAATCAAGCATCCAATGGAGTTATGGTTAAAAAAATACAGACAAGAAAAGTTTCTGTTGTTGTCTATAGTTTTTTCTTCTTATGGCTCAACACAACCAGTTTTCTGTTGGTTATTATTGCTATCACTGGGACATGGCCTCTGACTTGCTGTGATTGTTTAAATCCTAAAAGCCAGCATTGTGCCTAGAAGTCAAATAGCAAAACACAATTCACTGTGGCCTTTACAAGAAGAATAAGTTTCCAAACATTCAAGAAAAAATAATTCATGCTTTCATATTCAAGAAAAAAAATATTGGGTTGGCCAAAAAGTTCGTTCGGGTTTTCTGTATAATGGTATGGCGAACCCGAACGAATTTTTTGGCCAACCCAATAATTCATATTTTCAATGCACAATTTGAAGTAATGAACCACAGGTCTATAATTTTAGAATAGAAGTCTGAGACCAGAAGATACAGTAGGGTCCAATTTGCAGACCCTGTATTTGTCACTTCTTTCCTCTACTTTAACTCAATAGCTCATGTTATCAATATTGTGAAAATAGCTATATATAATTTTTAATTTTTGGTTACTTTTTTCCTGTTTTATGGAGAAATAGTTGACACTGTAAAAGTTTATGGTCTGTGGGATAATGATTTGACTTACATACATCAAGAAATGATTACCAGAGTAAGTTTAGTGAACATTCATCACCATATATATATATATATATATATATATATATATATATATATAAAGAAAAATACTATCACAAAATACTTGTGATAACTATCAGGATTTACTCTTTTAACAACTTTCAAATATAACATCCAGCAGTGTTCATTATATTTATCATGATGATTATATTTATATTATATTTATCACGATTTAGTACTGATTTATCTTATAACTGGAAATTTTTACATTTTGACTACCTTTATCCAATACCCCCTCCCACTACTCCCTGTCCATGACAACTACAAATCTCTTTCTATGAGTTTGTTTTTGAAATATAATTTTCCTATAATATTATGCTAATTACTGGTGCATAACATAGCTATATTTTAAATAGAATAAGGTTAAACAGTATATACAGAGTTTGTAAAAGCCAACAACATAGAGAATTTCTCCAGAGATCTAGATGTGATCATGTTTTCCTCTTTCATATTGCAATAAAGGTTACTAATCCAGCTGTTCATACTGAAGATTGTCTAGTAAATCCTAATCTTAACCTTTCTCAGGGCAGTATTTTGAATTTTTTTAATACTCTTTCAAAATATTGCTAACGAAATTATTGCAAAGCATGATGTTCTGATCTTCAGTCATCTTGATAATGACTTAGACATTTATTGTACCCTGGAATTTTTATAGTCGCCTATTGAGACAAAAATAATTTTGTACTTCCTCCCTTATCCTTGTAAGAGCCAGAAATTGAGCAGTAGAATTTTCAGATGAGGAAACCAGAGTTTATAGAACCCAATCATCAAATAACTATGGTTAGTTAAATGTTAAATTTAAAGAAAATCTCAGGTTATGGGGCAATCCGTTGGAAGAGCCAGTCAATTAATATGGATGAAGAGTTTATTCCTCTCAAGCACAGTTTCCCTTGCTCTTTGGAGTTCTCATTTACAAATGAAAAACAATGATTATTAATTAATCTCCAGGAGGTACATCAATTGACTCTGACTCTTATTAATCTCCTCTCCTACCCATGATTGTCACCAGGTGATCATACCGCTTCTGATTCTTCACACTCATCTAGCAGTTTCCGGCTTTCATGCCTTTGCTCATTAGCTCTGTCTTCTCAGTGCTCTCTCTTTGTAGAGCTAACAGCTTCTCCTCCTTCAACCCTCAGCTCAAATGTCTTTTTTTTTCTAGGAAGTGTTGCCAGAATCCCAAAGGTTCCTCAAAGCACTATTAACACCCTGTGTTTATGCACTATCAGAGCATAAATCTCTTTAAAGTGAATCCATGTCAATATTCTTGTTTTAACCACTATGTTACAACTGATTCGAAGCCAGATTCTGTCTCATTCATTGTTGCATCAATGAATTTATGCAACAAATTTAATGCTCAGCAAGGCATTAAATAAATGTTAATATGGCTGTTTATTTTGGTGTAGGGATGTTCTATCCAATATCCAGATTCAGAGAATCTGTAATAAATACCTGCTGAATACCTACCAGGTGCCAGGTACTATGTTGAATAAAAGAGCACACGTTTTACAGACAAAATAGTTCAAAAGTATTATGATGGGGTAAATGTAAGGCACAACTGCAGCACACAAAATATATTTCTAATCAGTTTTGGAATACAGGAAAGGCTTTGACAAGAGGGAAATATTGAAGCTAAGGTCTAAACTGTAGTACAGTTCATGATCCCTTTTCTGAAATCCTGTAGCCAGATGCATTTCTGACTTCAGAATTTTTCTCATTTTAGAAAGATAAGATGGTGCATACTTAATATATTATGTAACATCTCTAGTGAGATTTGGGGTAGCACACCAGTATTCAAAACATTTATATTTCAGCAAAGAAATGAAAATATACACTTTAATTTTGTAAATAACATAATAGTATCACTTTAGTTCAAGTCATATCTTGAATCCAGATAAACACAGGGTTAGGGTTGACTTTCTTACCAAATAAATTCCAAAACTCTTTGTTTCCAGAGCTTTTTGTATTTTGTAATAGGAAATAGATAATTTTGGACCAAAAATAAGAGCAAACATTTATCAGGTTCTTACTTTTTGCCAGGCACCATTGCTTTATATGTTTATGATTGAATCATTGTTGCAGTCTTATAATGGATGTACCTGTACTACTTTATGAGGCAGAGAGGTTAAGTTCACAGAGAGACTCAAGGTCACATTGCCAAATGACTGAATCAGATTTGAAAGAAGGCAGTCTTGTGCCAGAGTCCTCCATGCCTTTAACCATACACTGAAATGTTTTCTGTAAGTTATGTAAATGAAAGGAGTTGACAATGGAGAAGCAGGAACAGGAAAATAAATGAGGAGAGAAAGTAAGGCAGAGCACTGTCCATATCAATATGCCCCAGGTACGGCACAAAAGGTTTTCTTTATAAGGCAGGTAACAGAGCTAGAATCTTGTAATTTATTTGGCAATGTAATAATTTGGCAATCAATAGGCAAAAGGGTAAAGGAGTGTTAGGAGATAGAGTGTGGAAGAATTAACTCTATTCTGAACATTGTGCATTATTCCAAGGGATGTGTTCTTACACAGTTGGATAAGTGTGTAGCTTGGCAAGGGGTTACATGGTGGATTTGTAGATATGAGGCTATTAACAAAAGGATAGAAATTAAGCCATGTGGTTGAGTAATACCTAGGAAAAATATACTAAGAGAGAGGCAGAGAGAGAGAAAAAGAATGAAAATAAGAAAAATAATAAATTCATCAGGAAACAATTATGTAAAAGAAGATCAGAGAAGCCTAAGAATAATGCAGAGAAAGGAAAATGATAAACTAGAAGACTGTGATGTTCTGGAAGCCTAAGAAATACAAAACAATACAGTACAATACAACTACAAAACAATACAGTAAAAATAGGAGTGTAAAGTATATGTAAAGTATATGTAAAGTATATCTTAATAAATAGTAAATATTAAATAAAATCTAAAAAAAAGTACATAATATGAAGATGTTAGATATATCTTCTTTCTGAATTTAAAAAAAGAAAAAACTATGGTCAAAATAAAGTCCCTAAAACTGCAGAATAACTAGAAACTACTAACAATTAAAACATTAAGAAGCAAAATTGTATGATAAGGCTAAAGAGTACAGTGGAAAATCTGTAAAAAAAAAAAAAAAAACTATTTTTTATCAAAAAGTAATATTATATTGGAATTTTGTAATATTCTAAAACTGATTTATGATGATGAATGCACAATGTGGTAAAATCAATAATTGTTGAATTTTTACACTTGAAATTGTGAATTTTATATGTAAAGTATATCTTAATAAAATTAACCAATAATACTATGATGAAGTAATAATGTAATTATTATGAATTAATATTATATGAGCTAAACATCTAACTCAAGAAACTGGAAAATAAAAAACCCACAAAAGCAGAAAAATATTAAAAATGAGCATAAATTAAACAATTAGATATATAAAATCAGTAGGCAGAAGTTAATCTCAAGGGATATTTCTTTTAAAAAACTAAAACAGATGAACATAAAACTGAGCTTTAATTCATAATATTAAAGAAGAAAAGTAAACAAATCCCTAGAGATGGAACATATTTTATTAGAATAATGAGTCTGCTCAACTTTTTCCTCATAGATTTTTTTTTTTTTTTTTTTTTTTGCGGTATGTGGGCCTCTCACTGTTGTGGCCTCTCCCGTTGCAGAGCACAGGCTCCGGATGCGCAGGCTCAGTGGCCATGACTCACGGACCCAGCTGCTCCGTGGTATGTGGGATCTTCCTGGACTGGGGCATGAATCCATGTCCCCTGCATCGGCAGGCGGACTCTCAACCACTGCGCCACCAGGGAAGCCCTTCCTCATAGATTTTAAAACCTGGTATGAGAGAAAAAAATTAGAAAAATACAATTTCTAAATTTAACTCTAAAAAAGAAAAGCAAAAAATTTTCACAGACCAATTGTCATCAAAGTAACAGAGAAAATTTAACCTTGAAAAATCTCTAGAACTTGCCAACTTGTGTTTCCAGGACCAGCTGCATCAGCATTATGTGGGAGCTTGTTAGAGATGTAGAATCATAGGCCCAATCCTACACTTATGAAATCTGTCTGCATTCTAACAAAATCGTCAGTGATTCTGGGGGAATTCTCTGGTGGTCCAGTGGTTAGAACTCCGTGCTTCCACTTGCAGGGGCAGGGGTTCAATCCCTGGTCCAGGAACTAAGATTCCACATGCAGTGCAGTCAAAAAAAAAAATCAGTGATTCATATTCACTATGAGGTTCAATACACATTGTTCTAGAGTTGAGAAAAATTCAGAAGTGAATTTTATTAAATGTTCCAGGAACAGATCATTCTAGTGTCATTAAAGTGTTTTAAAGTATAAGGAGATGAGAAAGGCTTCCAGACTATGGAATTCTATGGAAAGTTATTTTAAAAAGCAGCATAACTTTTAGATGAAAATATGGAAAAAATGTGGCAAAAAATATCCTAATCTCGCCTATATATACTGATACAAAAATTCAATATGTAATTATTAGGCTACAGCAGCACTTTAAAAATAATACACTATGAACAAAGGAAGTTTAATAATATTAGAAAATATTCGCTATAATAATATGCTAAAATAAACATAAAATCAACTCTATAGAATTTTAAAATATAACCGGTAAAGCACAATATCAAATTCTGCTTTAAGAAAGTGCTTGTTAAAATAGGTCAGATGGTATTTATTTAGTTTCATAATATATAAATTCTATCTACTTTCTAACTCAATGCTTTATTTTTAAAATTTTATTTATTTATTTATTTTTGGCTGTGTTGGGTCTTCATTGCTGCACTCAGGCTTTCTCTAGCTGTGGTGAGCGAAGGCTACTCTTTGTTGTGGTGTGCGTGCTTCTCATTGCGGTGGATTTTCTTTTGGAGCATGGGCTCTAGGCACGCAGGCTTCAGTAGTTGTGGCTTGCAGACTCTAGAGTGCAGGCTCAGTAGTTGTTGTGCACGGCCTTAGTTGCTCCACGGCATGTAGGATCTTCCCTGACCAGGGCTCGAACCCCTGTCCCCTGCATTGGCAGGCAGTCTCTCAACCACTGCACCACCAGGGAAGCCCCCAGTGTTTTATTTTTGACAAATAGCACCCATGGTAAAATAATACATCAAGAATACTGACTATTATTATCATTATTTACTGTTTCTGGGGGCACTTTTCAATGTCATTAGTCAAGAGCAAATAAAGAAGGAATAAAACTGAAAAAGGAGGCAAAAATATCAGTATCTCAATTGGTTTGATTATATACTTGGAAAAATCAAAATAGTTAATCAAAACTATTAAAAATAAAATAAGATATTTAAATAATGATTCTTTTTCTTAGATTTTTAATATTTATTTATTTATTTTTGGCTGCATTGGGTCTTCGTTGATGTGTGCGGGCTTTCTCTAGTTGCAGCAAGTGGGGGCTACTCTTCGTTGAGATACACGGGCTTCTCACTGTGGTCTCTTGTTGCAGAGCACAGGCTCTAGGGCACTCAGTCTTCAGCAGTTGTGGCATGTGGGCTCAGTAGTTGTGGCTTGCCATCTCTAGAGCTCAGGCTCAGCTGTGGTGCACGGGCTTAGTTGCTCCGCAGCATGTGGGATCTTCTGGCACAGGGCTCGAACCTGTGTCCGCTTCACTGGCAGGCGGATTCTTAACTGCTGTGCCACCAGGGAAGTCCCTTAAATAATGATTCTTGACACAAAGTCATTTTGCAGAAGTCACTGGAAATAAACAGCTAATAAGTATTAGAAAAGAAAATATTTAATTTATAAAATCAAAGATGAAAGTAAAGTTTCAGACACCTGCTGAACCAAATATATAAAGATCTCTAAAATCAAAACTACTAAAGGACATTAAAAAAAGAGTTAACTAAAGGAAATCCATTATTCATCAGTATATGAAATGTTGTTATGGTGTTAATTATTCCTAAATTAATGTGTCATAATCCTATTAAAATTACCAATATTATTTTGATTTAGGAAAACTGTTTCTGAAATATATATGAAAAATAAACATTTGGAAATATCCAAGAAAATTCTGAATAATGTAAAAGAAACAAATGGACAGTATTCCTCCACGGAGTAGATAAGAATGCAGAATTAAAAAGTATTTTGTTTTGGTGCAGAAAAAGAAAATTGACCCAATTAAATAGAATTAAGATTTTAGCAAGAGAATGAACTGTTCATAGTTTTTGTTATGTGATAGAGGTCGCATTTACAATCAGTGGGTCAAAAATGGATTACTCCATAAGTAGCACTAGGAGAACAAGCAAAATCTCTAACAGAACAAAACATAAAAAAAAAAAACAAATTGGGCTTCCCTGGTGGCGCAATGGTTGAGAGTCCGCCTACCGATGCAAGGGACACGGGTTCGTGCCCCGGTCTGGGAAGATCTCACATGCTGCAGAGCGGCTGAGCACGTGAGCCATGGCTGCTGAGCCTGCGCGTCCGGAGCCTGTGCTCTGCAACGGGAGAGGCCGCAACAGTGAGAGGCCCGCGTACCGCAAAACAAACAAACAAACAAACAAACAAATATTTAGATGTATCAAAGAATTAATGCACAAAAGGCAAAAAGAAAAAAAATACAGGAAATAAAGCTGTAAAAGCACTTAAAAAATACACTAACCATATAGATTGTTCTCATATTATTAGAATTGGGAAAGCTTTATTTAAAAAGGCACACATCCAAAAGATTGATAAAATTGAGTTTACCTAAAATATTAGTATATTTTTAGAAAAACCTTTGTGAATAGACTCAAATGCAAACATTACACTGAGGAATCCTGGGTAAACAGAATTCTAAGATGGCTCCCACGATTCCTTGCTCCTGATAACCACCCAGTTGTATAATTCCCACCCCTTAAGTGTGAGTGGAATTTGTGACTTGCTTTTAACCAGTAGAATGTAGCCAAGGTGAATTAATGTTACAGGTGTAATTAAGGTCTTAGATGACTGACTTTCATTAATCAAAAGGGAAATGAGCCTGTCCTGATTTTAAAGGTGAGCTCTTTTAAAAAAGATACACACTTTCCCTGAAAAAAAGAGACACAAAGCAGCAAAAATTCTCCTTCTCATCTTGAAGAATTAAGCTCTCAGGTTGTGAGAGGACCTGGGAGAGAGCCATGTGGCAGGGACAATGGGCAACCTCCAGGACCTGAGATTGAAAATTTTCCTTTGGGAAATGGGACTGAGACTCTGAGCTATACTTAAAAATTATTTTAACCTGTTTGGAATGTTTATCATTGCATATATTACTTTCATAATGGATTTTAAGAAAACGTACTTGAAGAGGAAAGTAACTAGAGTCAGTGCCTATGGACAACAGTGTGAGGAGACTGTGGAAAGAAGATATTAGTTAGGGCAATAAGGCAATAATAAGATAGAAATGAGAAATTGAGGGTTTTCTTTATGAGATATTTAATGCTGTTAGAAAAGTTACAGAAATTTAAAAAGAAGAGTTTGAACATAAAAGAAAGTAGGAAATGATATAATGAGAACTCCAAGAATGAAGAAAGTAGTGGGTATGAAAATACAGTTGACCCTTGAACAACTTGGGGTTAAAGGATATTAACCCTTTGCACAGTCAAAAATCCCCTTGTGGGACTTCCCTGGTGGTCCAGTGGTTAAGAAGCCACCTTCTAATGCAGGGGTTGTTGGTTCAGTCCCTTGTTGGGGAACTAAGATCCCACATGCCGTGGGGCAACTAAGCCTGTGCATTCTAGAGCCCGCGTGCCACAGCTAGAGGAAGCCCTTGCACCGCGACGAAGAGCTCAAGTGCCACAATGAAAGATCCCACATGCTGCGACTAAGATATGACGCAGCCAAGTAAATAAATAAATATTTTTTAAAAACCTCATCTGGTTTAAAAAAAAATCCACTTGTAACTTTTGATTCCCCTAAAACTTAACTACTAATAGCCTACCATTGACCAGAAGCCTTACCAATAACATAAACAGTGATTAACCCATATTTTGTATGTTATATTTACAAATAATTAACTATTCTTACAGTAAAATAAGCTAGAGAAAAAGTATTAAGAAAATAATAAGAGAAAATACATTTACAGTACTGTACTGCCTTTATCAATACAGTAAGTTAATGTCATCTGTTTACAAGATGAATCACCTGTCAATACCTACATCAATATTGTCTTATATGATACAAAACGCTATAGATGTTATGCATATTACTAACACTAGACATTAAAAATTAAAAGACAGTGTGAAAAATAAATTAATATTTATTTACAAGTATAACAATTCATGCATTTACAATATAATGAGGCAGCAATATGATTGCTTCATGGCTGCCTAGTATAATTGATGTGATTGCTTCACTGTAGCCTAGGCTATACACTAATAAATAGGTCATTATAAAATTTTTATGGCATACAGTATCACAGTCATATTCATAATAGAGTATTAGAAACATTACATTTTAAAAAAATACTTATTTTGATAGACTGATATGCATTTTCTCTAATTACAAGACAGAGACACATACTGTACAGTAATGTAATTCTTTGAAAGCAGAGTTATAAAACAGTAAGAAAACTTACACTTTATTAATTTTATATTAAATATCACTCACCTTATGCCTATGCAAGGATAGGCTGTCCACTTCAACACAAGTCTTGCACATGATGGTCTACATTGTAAATGCGATGATGATGACACCAAAACGTCTCATACAGTTCTTGCCGTACAGTTATTAGATTTTCACACAAAAACACACACGACACAATAGATAAGTTTATTAACTGTAGAGCATGATGACAATTTACTCTTCATTAACTGAAAGTGGATCATCATAAAAGTCTTCATCCTCGTCGTCATCTGCACATTGAGTAGGCTAAGGAGGAGGGGAAAGAGGAAGGGTTGGTCTTGCTGTGTCAGGGGTGCAAGAGGTGGAGGGAGTGGAAGAGATTGAAGGGGAGGCAAGAGAGGCAGGCACACTCAGTGTAACGTTACTGAAATACATCATAATTTCTGTCTGGATTTTTTCACTTTTTTATTTCTCTAAAAATGTTCCTATATGTTATCAGCCCCCCATCTAGAAGCAGAATTAGAGACATTGTGATTGGGGGCAAGTAGATCAGTTCAGTGTCTACAGGGTTGAACGCATGGGGTTGTGGGTGGCCAGGGGTGTTGTCCAATACCAAAAGAACTTCAAAAGGCAGTCCCTTACAAAGTACTTCCTGACTTCAGGGGCAAAGCATCAGTGGAACCAATGCAGAAAAAGGGTTCTGGTTATCCAAGGCTTCTCGTTGTACAACCAAAAGACTAGCAACTGGTGTTTATCTTTTCGCTTCAAAGCTCGGGGCTTAGCAGTTTTATAGATAAGGGCAGTCCTGATCATAAACCTGACTGCACTTGCACAAAACAGTAGAGTTAGCCTATCCCTTCCTGCCTCAAATCCTGATGGTTGCTTCTCTTCCTTTCTAATAAGTGTCCTTTGTGGCATTTTTTTTTCTAGAGTAGAGAACTTTTGTCTGCATTAAAAAACCTGTTCAGACAGATATCCTTTCTCTTCAATGATTTTCTTAATGGCATCTGGGAACTTGCCTGCTGTCTCTTGGTCTGGAGAAGCTGCTTTTCCTGTTAACGTTGACATTTTTTAAGCCAAATTTCTTTCTGAAATCATCAAACCATCCTTTGCTGACATTAAATTCTCCAGCTTTAGATCCTTAACCTTCCTTTTGCTTTAAGTTGTCTTATAATAACTTTGCTTTTTTTCAAATAATATTAGAGTCTATAGGTATGCCTTTGTTATAGCAATCATGCACCCATATAAAAGCTTCATTTTCATTGTGAGATAAAAATGTATTTGAAAAAAATGTGCAAAGCTATTGCACCTGCTGGCATAGCTGCAGTTCTGGCTTCTTGAATTTCCTTTTTTTTTACAATGGTCCTTACACTGGATTCATTGATCTTGAAACAGTGGATAACCACAGCTACAGACCTGAATTTACGATACATATCAAGCAACTTGACTTCTTCTTGTAATGTTGTGACTTTTCTCTGCTTCTTGGGAGCACTTCCAGCATCACTAGTGGCACTTTTTGTGGGTCCCCTGGTGCCATTCAGGATTCACAGAGTTGCACTGAACATGGTGAAAAACATGGGAAAACGTCGAGAGGTGACTTTTTACCTTGATATGCTATTTACTAGAGAGAAACTGCTCAGGCAGAGATGATTACATGACGTTTTAAGCAGATACACACAGGACTTGTGTTCACCACAATAGCAACAAGAGGTGGCTACAAAACTATTACAGTAATACAGTATGTACTACAGTTAATTTTATGCAATTATGATTTAATACTGTATCTTTATGTTTGTTTACCTTTCTCTCAACTGTGACATGTATGGTCTGTGTTTGTGTGTGTAAGTTTTGATAAATTTAACTTTTTTATTATAGATTTGTGTGTATTTTATAGTAGCCAATGATAAGATAGACTAGTATCTACATATATTTTATGCATTCATGGCATAACCAACTTTTTCTTAATTTTTCTATATTTCTAGGCTACTTGGTTCATCTGTAAGTTTTTTCAAATTGTTACAAATCTCCAAAAAATTTTCCAATATTTTTATTAAACAAAATCCACATATAAGTGGACCCATGCTGTTGAAACTGGTGTTGTTCAAAGGTCAACTGTAATTCAGTGCTTCATCATTTGGCAATCAATCTTACTACTCAGGGGAAATTCAGAAGACTTGGAGAGATTAGACCAATGTCACACTAAACCATCAGAAGACAATATCTTTAAACTATTTTCCAGCATTTTCCTGTATGCCTTTTTCCCCCTAACAACGTCATTAATTTCTTCCCAGAAATCATAGCACTGAATCAGAAAGTAGCCTAGAGAGTATGTAGTCCTATGATTTCCATGCTGTGTTGAAGAAGGAGACAAAGAGACACAGTGATTCTCAAGTGAGAAGAAATGTCAGAGGGCAGAGTAACAGAATATAGTTATGGGGAAGTGCTCAGTGAGAGAGAAGATATTTCAAAGAGCTTTCACATTTATAATCTAATTTTATCCTTAAACGTCCCTGAGGCAAGTAAGCTAGGACTTATTATTTTTATATTTCAAAGGAGGATCTGAGGTGCCAAAAGGTTAAGTGACCTTGCTATATGTCGTTCTCTGCACATATTTTGATGATTTCTATGTATAACACCACGTGAAAACGAAGGAGCTTCAACGGTTTTTCTGATGATCAAAACACCTTTTGATTGTTTTTGAGAGTTTAAAGCATTTTATACTCTCTAAACTTTCTTCTCTCTTACGATTAAGTGCAATTTTGTTTTGTGATCCAAAGATTTCTTGACAGTAGTTATCTCAGAAAAGAAGGGATTATAAATGATTTTTTTTATTTTTCTCATCTTCATTTTACTACAATAAGCATGTATGAGATTTATAATCCCTAAATTATAATTGTTATACACTTACAAAATTTATTTTAATGCATTTAAGAGACTTCCTGACTAGACAACCGTGTTTAATTTATCCTTAAAAATATATAATGCAACATGAAATAACTTTTTCAAAGAGTGATATATTTCTATTGAGGACTAGAGTAAACATTTAAAACCAGAGAGTATGGCTTAGAGTATGGGTTATAAGCACGGTCTCTGAAACCAGACTCTTTGAGCTCCTATTCAAGCTCTGTGTAACGTAACAAAACTCAGTAAACATTTGCTGCTGATGACAATTAGGTAAAATGGTTAAGGTGCACAAACTTTAGCATTAGTAAAATTTGTAGTGAAAAAATGGCCTCATCATTCTTGAATTTATTACCTTCTATAGAGTACTGAAGCTCAGTGTTAATTATGTGTAGAAGGGGAAATATAGCACTTTGTTTACAAAGTTCATTGAACCAATAATGATTGCTATTCATTATTAATTAGATTGTCGATAACTATAAATTATTATTATTGCTATCTTTAATAAGTGCAAAGCCTAATTATTTTATGTAACATAATGATATTTATATAGAATAATTTTGCACATTATGCTGACTAGGTGATTCTCTGAAACAGCATAATCAAAATCGTTAGAGATGCCAGGAATATAAACATAATTCTACCAGGATCAATTAGACATTAGAGAGAGAGCAGTTTCCTTGGTGAGCCATGTAGATGCCTTACATATGTTTTTAGCTTTGATGAGAAGATCCACAGTCTTCCATCCAAAGGGTATTTCAGGGGAAATGTTGAGTTCATTGATCAATTTCAGAACTAGCCTACATACTAAGAAGGACAAATATCAACTTCTCTCACCCACATATCATTACCCACTGTCTTTTTCATTCAACATATATTGACTGTATACTTACCATATTCCAATCGTTGTTGTGTCTGGAAACACATAAATACATGAGCAAGACAGACAAACTCACTTTCCTTGTCAAGCATAGAATACCGGGAGGAGAAAAAACAAATATGTAAATAAGATCATTTCAGATCGTTTAAGTACCATGAAGGGAAAAAAACCAAACAGATAAATTAATAAACCATAATTTGATAGAGAGTGACTCGGGCAGGGATGAAAAGCAAAATATTACATAGGATGGTCAGGAAAGACCTCTCTAATGCAATGACATTGGAGATGATATCTGTATGACAGAAAGGAAAAATGCATGAACAGATCAGAGACAAAGAACCTTGCAAGCAGAAGGAAATACCATAAGCAGTGTAGTGAATGAGACTGAGAATGGTATACAGTGAGATTGTAGCAGTAAACAATGCCCAGAATCTGCACAGCCTTATAGAATTGGTCAGGCCTACAGGAACATTTTCCTTTGTTTCTGAGCAGCTTTGGGAAGAGTTTGCCTGTCAGTGGTGGTAACTAGCAGCTGGGGAATTCCACACTGGCTCTGATCAGCTGTGCTGTAGGGACAGGACTCAAATCAAGTGCAACCACATGCATTTGTTTGAATCTCAGACTTTGCTTTTTAACTGCTGCTATTACTAGTTTAAAGATGTCAGATATTTTGCACTGCTTACACTTTATTCTAAGCAAAGTGTATTATTTTAAAATTCAATAAATAAGTAGCTAATGATCCCTCTTAAACTAATTTTGTAGGTTAATGGCTTATTTTGAGTCTAAAAGAAGAAATTTTATTGTTTTTCTAAGAATCCCATGATCAACTATACTCCAATATAAAATAAAAATGAAATTAATTTAAAAAAAGAACCCCATATTTGTACAATAAATATAATATTTAAAAATAATATATTATACTGTCTCCTCCTATGTTAGGGATTTAAAATGTTTCCTTTAACAAGTACTAAATCTTAAATTTAACTCTTTAAGAAAAATAGATTTACCTGGAATGCTCCAGGAAAAAAACAGAAGAATATGGGTATAGAATGCCATCTCTTATTCTCTATTTTATGATCCATTCAGATGTGTCATTCAACATAAGCACTAAGTATCATAGCACTAAGGCAAGGGACTATTCTTTGAAATGTTGGGGGAAAAGAAGGCAATAGCAGACTGATTCTTCCCCTCCCCACAGTTTCCCCAATCTCCCAAGGCAAGAGCCTCTTGAGGAAAGAACATCATCCCCTACAATGGTTTTTGCTAGCAGTAGATGCTGGGGCTCTAACTCATTTGAACCACATTTTGACTGCTGCTAATTTCTCATTAATGAAATGAGGCTTGCTGTATGTGTATAAGTTTTCTTCCTCTAGTTATAGTAGGAAAGCATGGACTAATCCTATTCTAATTCTTTGCCCTTGACAGTTTACACTGTAATTTGAGTTCAAGAATGTGAGAGTGATTGGCAGTCTTTTACTTCTCTTTCCATGCATACTTATAGACTATCTTTCCTAGCTTACCTTGCAGATAGAGTTGGCAGTTTCACATATTGGTAGTCATGGAATGTAAGCAAAAGTGGTATCTATCACTTTCTGAACTGACCTATAAACATCTCCTATGTGCAGCTGGCCACACTGTTGCAAATGTCAGATTGATGAAAACAAGTACTGCAAACCTGAAAACCATGTATTGAAGATGGTTCAGCCACAGGTGAAAAAGCGTCGATCCCAAATCATCTCATGGAGAGCCATTATTGGTCTGGAGCTTCATGTGAGTCAGAAACATGTTTCTCTTGTGTCTGAGCTATTTTCTGATACATTGGTCTTGACAGTTATTGTTACCTTAGGGAAACAACAAGTATTTTAATTCAGAAAAAGAAGATATGGAGAAGTTAACTCTTTTCTGCAGCATCAAATGAAGTTGTGTAAACAAAATCAGAGAGTATTTCTAAGAGGATTTGAAACATCTAACATATCAGATACATAATCTTTCAATGAAAGCCTTCCTTTAGGAATAACAAATCTTCCACACTTGCTGGAAAGCCATCTTATAATTATCAGGCCATTGATTGGTGAGAGATTTAACAAGAACAGATGAAATTGGGTTATCAGAAAAGAAAAAGTAAAATAAAATTATTAATAACATTTGTTTGACTAAATAAGAGAAATATGTTCATATTAACTAAAAAATATATATATGTTTTGCTTTTAACCTATGTCTAAATTCATGGAACCATGATTTTACATTTTGGGATAATAAGAGGAGTTTAAGTCACGTTTATCTCTAATTATATTCAATAAAAATATTGCATGTGATATTATAGGCTTTGCAAGGGGTGTTTGTGATATTCAGTGGAGCGCATTATATAAGTGCTTACTTATTTGGCCTCTGAATTGAAATTTAGCCTTAATTTACAGTCACACACACTTCTATCTAAAAGCTGATATCTTGGGCTTCCCTGGTGGCACAGTGGTTGAGAGTTCACCTGCTGATGCAGGGGACACGGGTTCGTGCCCCGGTCTGGGAAGATCCCACATGCCGCAGAGCGGCTAGGCCCGTGAGCCATGGCCGCTGAGCCTGCACGTCCGGAGCCTGTGCTCCGCAACAGGAGAGGCCACAGCAGTGAGAGGCCCGCGTACCGAAAAAATAAAAAAATAAAAAAAATAAAAGCTGATATCTTATATAAAGGCAATGGAATAACATAAGAAATCAATAAAAAGAATGAGGGTTACAAGGGGATTAGAACCATAGACTCCAAATCAGGCTTTCTGGCAAATATACAGATGTAATATGGTTCTTCTTTTCTAACTAGCATGTCACAATTTCAAAAAATAGAAAATTAAATTAAATTTAAATTAAATTAAACAGTAATTCCACTACATCAACTCTATTCACACCACAAAGAGCATAATCGATTGACACAAAATTGTACTATTTTGTTTGTGAGAAGGATTGGTGAGGTAACATAGCATAGCATAGTTATTAACAAAGTTTTGAAATTTGAATGGTCTAGATTTATTCTGTCCTTTAACAATTTATTTCACATCTTTGGATTTTACTAACCTCATATGTAATATTGACTAGAAATGATACATATCTCATAATACCTGTGAGATTTAAAAGATAAAATGCCTGCATGATACATTACACAACATTTGGCACGTTGCAAACTCTCAATAAATGTTCATCATATTTTCTAAATAATCTTTATTATTATTATTTTTTCTAATTACAAAGTAATACAGAAAACTTCATACAAGATGGGGAGTACATAAAAACACAATACAATAATAGCAATGAATCCTTGTTGAACATTTTCAAATTATCGGGTGCCTTTTAAAGAATTTCCCATGTTTAATTCATTTAATCTTTAAAAGGTATTCAATATAAATAGTATTCACTTTTCATCAATGAGAAAACTAAGGCTCAAGAAAGGTGAAGTACATTGAACAAAATCACAAAACTAGTATCCAAATAAATTTAAATACTTTTCAAGTGTAAGCTTTTAACCAACACACCACACAACTGTTCTCCATAATCCCAGTAACCAGAAATCTCACTGTCCACCTCTAAACCCTCTGACTAGAAATAAGCGCTAATATATTTGCCATATGTCTTATTAGTATTTGTTTTGGTCAGATTGTTGATGATGATTTCTAACATACCCTTTGTATTAGTTTCCTAGGGCTGCCAGAACAAAGTACTGCAAACTGGATGTCTTAGAGCAATAGAAATGTTTTTCTCTCAAGGTTTTGGAGGGTAGAAGTCTGAAATCAAGGTTTTTGGTGGGGCCGTGCTCCCTTGAAGCCTCTTGGGGATGGGGGATACTTTCTTGCCTCTTCTAGCTCCTGGTAGCCTTAGGCATTCATTGCCTTATAGCAGCATAACTCCAAACTGCCTCAGTCTTTACATGGCTGTCTTCCCTCCGTACCTGCTTCTTCATATGGTGTTCTCTTTGTGTATTTCTTTCTTCTCTTCTTATGAGGACACTAGTCTATTGGATTAAGGGCCCACCTCAGTTCCTTATGACCTCATCTTAACTAATTACATCTGCAAAGACTCTTTCTCCAAATAAGATCACTCTCTGAAAAACTGAGAATTAGGACCTCACCATATCATTTTGAAGAGCACAAGTCAACCCATAACACCTATAATAATAATAGAAAGTAGACTAGTTTCTTAATTTACATACTTTTAAAGTGCTATCAATCATGTATCTGTTAGGAGAGTGAAAAAGAAGATTCTAACATTTAGGAGATTGTTTTAGACCAAAAATATGTTTTGTCCTAAAATATACCAGAAAACTGTAAACTGTATTAGTGTATGGATATTTTGATTTCCTATTTTCATGAGTTATCTGGATATATACTTTGTTTTCTCTTGGACTCTCCAGGCTACAGACTTTGGCTAATAGAATGGACTAGAAATGAAACCAAAACAAGGTTAATTTCTATCCCTTAGGGTATGAAATTAGATATTAATCAGATTAGAAAATAAAAATCCTAGACACCTTTCTTCAGCCAAACCAAAAGTTGCTGAGGAAAAAGAAAATAATTTGAAAGTATTTTTACATTTGTGGAAGTAAGAGAAACAAATGATAAGGCTGTTCATTAAGTAAGAACTGGTGAGTCAACGTATTCAGATCAGGCACACTTTCTGCTCTATATTTTCTTTGTAACTTCACTGAGATGCTTCCATATAATTGCTGTAGAACAGGAATATCACAGTAAGCATGGAACCTTGATTTTTATCAGGATATATATCTACAAACGATGAAGGATCAAGAGTGTCCTTCCATTCACTGTCAATGATTCATTAAAATCTATTAAGCATAGAGCATTATACTAGGTACAGGAGGTGATTCCAAAATGAAGAAACTTTCCTAGATCTTAATAATCTCAGAAACAAACTTAGTAAAATTTCAGTCTTGTATCCATGTAATTTCATAACTCTGTAGATTTGTTTAGTTTTATACCAAAAAAAGGATTTATGAACTCTCAAAATACATATTGTGTAGTAATATTTTTAAAAAATAGTCTTTGGAAAAATAATCTAAAATGATAGAATTTGAATACATTTTAATGTATCACAAATATTCACATGTTAAATATTTCACAGATATTTTTGTTACAGGCTCTAGAGCATAGATTATCAAATGTCTTTCCACTAAAATATAGCCATGCATATTTTTTTCATTTCTAGAGCAAATAATAGACCTGGAAGTGATTATGTTTTGAAAATTAACTAGTGCTTAGTCTTAGAATATTTATTAAAATAAAACAGCCTACCAGTGATTTTAGCTTTGGTAAGCATTCATTACTGACTAATGGGAAAGCATATTTCTCAAAACTCATCAATTTTATCATTGTTACCTATCTTTAAAATAAGATCCATACATCCAAGATGTTGAATATGTATATGTATATTTCTTTAATGTAATTTTTTTTCTGAAGAAGAATATACATACAGAAAAGCACAAATCACAAGTGTACAACTCAATAAATTTACACAAGTTAAATACACCTATGTGACCAGTAGCTAAGCCACAGAGAAAACTATCAGATTCTTCATATCCTTTCTAATTTATAATCTCACAAGTGTAAATACTTTTAGCATAATGAGTTAGTTTAATCAGGTTTTAACTAATGAAATCGTATGTATTTATCCATAGTATAGGATGTAATTTTGTTATTCTCAATCTATATATTGCTATGTAGTGTTATTCTCAATCTATATACTGCTATGTATATATTTTGTATATATTTGCTATATGTACAAAACATATACATTATAATACTATAATTATTTTATCCACTCATATTTGAGTATTGAACATATTAGACTTAGCTCTCACAGTTCTGATTTTTAAAATATTTTTTAAAAGTTAAAGATATATATTTAATGAATACTCTTAAAAACTATGAAAAACTTCATATATGATTTAAAATATACTCAGTAAACAAATCTATTGCAAATAGTGGAATGAATCTTGACAAATCAGTATTTTGACATGTGGAAATCAGAGTTCTGTTGTACAATCTTCTATTTCAAACTTTTAACAAATGATTATAAAACTTCTCCAAGGTATTTAGCTTAGAAATTGCTTGACTGTTAAAGGGCTTGTTCTGACATCTTATTCAGAGATGCTATATTATTCATATGTGTAGAATTAATTTTCTTTGCCCTGGGGGATTGTAAAGAATCATGCATCATGATTGAAGAGAAATTGAACAGTTAAATCCTTAAATACATGTGACAAGAAGTAAGACTACTCCTCTACATTATCCAAACTATTTGGCTGGCTGCCAGTGATGTTCAACCAGATGGAGACCTCTGACAAGATGCACTCTCTCTGAATTAGAAGGTCTATATTATAACTGATGATGAAAACACAAATGTCAGTTGAAATGACCCAAGTCTTCGAAACTGCTGACATTACTTTTCCTTTATAATTCAAATAAAATTAATATCTCTTCATCCACTCAGTTGGACATCCAAAACCCTTCTTTTATCTTCAGGATGCCTGGCTGCCTGCTGCAGACTGAGGGGGGGAACTGTTTTTCTTCTCATCACCTCTGGCCCCACTTGTCTCTCATTTTAGGCCAAATTGGATGCATCAAAGTATTTTGCTTAAACACAAGTACATTTAATTTAAAAGGAAAGAACACTTTGCATTTGTCCTGAAAACTGATTACATCAGTTGTAGTTTTAAATTGCCATTTTTCTTTTTTGCTTCCTTTCTCCATATAATCCTTTATATAAAACAAAAAATCTATAATATAGTTTAAATTCTGCCATAAACGTATTTATTACTTTCTTTTAAGGTTTGTTTAAGACCTATCTTCCAACCCCAGGATCGATTAACTCCTGTGGGAATTTAGTTCTGTGCAAACTTCAAAGATCCAAGAACTAGAATTGTTTCCAAAATAGTGTAGTAAATGTATTATTTTTTTTAACATTTTTATTTGAGTGTAGTTGATTTACAGTGTTGTGTTAGTTTCTGCTGTACAGCAAAATGTATCAGTTATACAAATATATATATCCACTCTCTTTTAGATTATTTTCCTATTATACGTCATTACAGAGCATTGAGAAGAGTTCCCCGTGATATACAGTAGATCCTTATTAGTTATCTATTTTATATGTAGTAGCGTGTATATGCCAACCCCAATCTCCAAGTTTATCCCTCACCTCCTTCATTCCCCCCTGGTAACCATAAGTTCGTTTTCTACATCTGTGACTCTATTTCTGTTTTGTAAATAAGTTCCTTTGTACAATTTTTTTTAGATTCCACATATAAGCGATCTCATATGACATTTGTCTTTGTCTGACTTACTTCACTCCGTATGAACATCTCTAGGTCCATCCATGTTGCCCCAAATGGCATTATTTTGTTGTAGTAAATGTATTATTAAAGAGGTCCATGATCCTGACATAACTTACTTGGATTGAATGGTAGTTTTTCTCTTTATTAGCTGATGACCTTTGACAGATTATTTAAACTTTCTTCCTTACCTAAGAAATGGAAATAATAATAGGATCTATTTGATAGGGCTGTTGTGAGTTGATTTATGTAAGTTACTTAGTGCTTGGCACATAATAAACACCAGTGTGTATTGATTATTATATTAATATTATAATTATTATTAAGTGGTCTTGAAATTCCATGTAAAAATATAAGCTGTGAAATTCCAAAGTAAAAGAAAATCAGAGTAATGTGGTCTTCGAACCAGGAAGGTTTTTTTTTTTTTTTTTTTTTTTCTTTTGCAGTACGCGGGCCTCTCACTGCTGTGGCCTCTCCCGCCGCGGAGCACAGGCTCCGGATGCACAGGCCCAGCGGCCATGGCTCACGGGCCCAGCCGCTCCGCGGCATGTGGGATCCTCCCGGACCGGGGCACGAACACGGCGTCCCCTACATTGGCAGGCGGACTCCCAACCACTGCGCCACCAGGGAAGCCCCTGGAGCCAGGAAGGTTTTGAATCCTACCTCCTTTACACCTGTGAGACTTTAGGCTATAATATAAGCCTTTTGGGCTTCAATTTCCTAATTTGTAAAATGGGCACATTATTCACACCTTAAGGTGTTGTTTCAGGGATCCAATGATGTAATTAGAGGCATGTTCCAGCAGGTACATACAAAATTCCCAATGAATATGCTTCCTTTACTCATTCTGTTTGCTTTGATACCTGAGTGGGGCTTGTTTTTTATAGCCTACAGTCACTTGACAAGGGTAAAATAACCAATGTTCAAAGAGTTCGTAGATTACAGGTAGAGAGACAAAATGAATCATCCCACTCTAACATGTCACATTTTATTTCATACTCCTGCTCAACAAAGCAACAGAAAAGCACACAGTATGGGATCTTTAAAAGAATGAAATCTATTGCACAAATAAAACATGACACATTTTATTCCTGACAGTTTCTCTACCACAGCAAGATTTATTTTTACATTCAACCAAAAAGATAGATGTAACTCAGGTTAAGATTTACAAGCACTGTGAGACTGGATTAAAATAAAATTTAAGCAATGACTTGTAATCACAAGGATTACACTTATTTCATATTAGAAAAAGATAGTTGAAAATATCATTTGATCTTCCAATTATGTTCTTTACTGATAGTTGCCGTTGTTGTAAAAGATATGATTGGAGACAGCCAAAGAATGGTAAGAATTTAAAGCATAGTATTTACTTGTTCTACAATAATATTTTTTTAAACTAAAAAAAATACATTTCTAGATATTTCAAAATTTTTTATACCTAATCATTTGTTGATTACTTACACTAATGGAAAAGAGGGAGAATTATACCAAATTTCATCTAAAACCTCATTTAAATATTCATTTTTTGCAAGAGAAATAAGAGGATAACCAAATATTCACAAATACACATTTTTGATATATAACAGACAGATACAACTGAAAATCAGGCTCTGTTGTTTTTAAAAATTCAAATAAGTGGGGCTTCCCTGGTGGCGTAGTGGTTGAGAGTCCACCTGCCGATGCAGGGGACACGGGTTCGTGCCCCAGTCCAGGAGGATCCCACATGCCGCGGAGCAGCTGGGCCCATGAGCCACGGCCACTGAGCCTGTGTGTCCGGAGCCTGTGCTCTGCAACGGGAGAAGCCACAACAGTGAGAGGCCCATGTACCGCAAAAAAAAAAAAAAAAAAAAATTCAAATAAGTGAATGAATAAATGAATGAATAAATATAAGCTAAGAACCACAACACTACTTATCCCTTTAAATTTCTAAAACTATAGCTAGTGTCATTTCTAACTGAGAGAAACAAAAGCAAGAATTAGCTTTGGGGCTCTGAAGTTTCTGAAGATTTTGAATAATGAGAAATCTTTACATATATGTAACGTCTATCCAATACATCATTTTTCTTTGAAGTATTTACCACCAAATGTAATTATCATTCAGATATCTTCAGATTGAAACTCATCTGAGCTTAAAATACAGAAATTTGACTGTCTTGATTCTAATGTATCAGGGTACCAAACCAATTTGTAATTTCAAACTAATGGGACTCTTGTGTTCTAAAATTGTTCTAGATCTAGGTTCTTTGGAGTTGAATCCAACATATAAATTCCATTTTCTGTATGTCTTCCTGAGACTAGCAAAATTAACATGTTTGAGTAGTATAATTCTAGAATCAATCCATCCACCTAGGGGGAAATATCAACTCAAGAATGTTGGGGAAGTGGAATAACTTTACTATCTTAAGATTTCTCTATCAACAATACATTTGTAAAAGACTTAGTGACCACTCTCAGTCTGGTTTTTGTTGTTGTTGTTATTAGGAGGCATCTATATTTATGTCCCTTTTGTAAATAACAGTGTTCCCCCATGTTAGAACTTGAGAATTCACTTCTGTCTCTGACGTATCTTCTCCTGATATCATCCACCTCTACTGCTTCAGGGAACACCCATTTTCTGATTATTTCCAAACCTCTATCTCTAAGACCCTTCAGACCCTCACAGACCTCAAACTCAATAAGACCAAACTCATTATCTTTCCCTTCCAACCTATGACCTACTCCAATGTCCTTGCCTCTAGGAGCCCTTTCCTGAATATTGTTCTCCAGCATCCAACCCAAAGTCACTGGTACGAGAGCAGAGTGGGAAAGTTCAGTACACAATTTGCCTTAGAGGGCTATTACAAAGTGATTAAAATGACTGCCTAAATTTAATGTAAATTGAATATAGCTAAAGAACAAAAAAATCTTTCTGCAACTTGAATTCAGTTTTGTCATAAAGATTTTGATAAAGAGGAGTCACCATTTTTTTCAGCATACCAGGTAATAGAACACTTATATGATTATTTAAAGTGAATCAAATATCATTAAGGCTGAATTACTTAAGGAAATATATATTTATATATAAAGGCAGAGATGTTAAGTTCTACCTATTATTTGTCAGATTTGTTTAAATTCCAACTTCAATATTTACTAGTGCTATGACTGTAGGAAGTAACTTTTAATTCATTTGAATTTCAGTGTCCTTGCTTGAAAAAAGTAATAAAAAGGTGATAAAAAAAGGGTTTTGTTTTTTTTTTTTTTTTTTTTTTGCGGTACACGGGCCTCTCACTGTTGTGGCCTCTCCTGTTGTGGAGCACAGGCTCGGGATGCGCAGGCTCAGCGGCCATGGCTCACGGGCCCAGCCACTCCATGGCATGAGGGATCCTCCCGGACCAGGGCACGAACCCGTGTCCCCTGCATCGGCATGTGGACTCTCAACCACTGCGCCACCAGGGAAGCCCAAAAAAGGGATAAAAATTTTAAAACAAAATAAACCAGGAAAAAATATTTAGAACACAAGTAGCAGGCAAAAGGTCAATTTTTAAATCATAAATGTGTCATTCAAATTAGTAAGAACAATATAGTTATGTAAAGAATGAATAAGTAATGCACCAGAAATATAGTTAATATGTAAAATAGCCAGCAAAAATTGAATATTTTGGCATATGCTATGCTAGAGTACTGTGCATTGTGCTTTACACACATTACTTCATTTAATTCTTCCAATAATCCTATGAGGATAGATATCATTATTAACCCTATTTTGTAGAGGGGGAATCTGAGGAGCTGAGAGGTTAATGAATTTGTTCAACATTAGACGACTTTAGCAGTAAGCATAGATTCAAACCAAGAACTATCTGAATAAAAGATCTAAATTACTATGATAGATTGACAATTCCAAATTAGGGAAGTTTATAAAGGAAAAAAATATAGTTTTAAAGAATGTCCCTCTTTTCTGTCATTACTTTGACACACTTACTTGGGAATCCGTAGCTTAGTTAAATCCAACCCTCCACGTGCTCTACTCCTTAGCTTGTGCAGCTGAACACATTCCTATCAGCATATAAAATGATGAAATTTCTACCATCATTTCCGATTAGTTGATGCCTCATTTATTGGTACTTTTTTTGAAACCAAACTCTGAAGATACTCTTTGTATCCAATTTCTTCTTTAATGTTTCTCTCTTAAATTTATTTATACAGCTCTGACTTTTCCACTCTTCAGAAACTACTCTTATTCAGGTTGACCATGACCTTCACTTGGCTAAATTCAGTGGTAAAGTTCCAGTCGTCACCATATTAGACCAATCTGTAGCATTTAAAAGAGAAAGGTACTCCTTTTCTACATGAATTTTCTATATACACTTGGCTTTCAGGATACATCACACTCTTGATTTTTCTACTGCCCCCAACATTATTTCTTCTAATTCTCTTTTGTTGTTTGTTCTCCTTCTTATCAGTCACTTAATAGTTGAATGCCCCAGGGCTTAGGTTGGGAGCATTATCTTTTCTATCTAAATTCAGGCCCTTGGATATCCCTTCTAGCTTCATCATTTATATGCTGACAACACCCAACTTAATATTTCCAGTCTAGACCTCTCCCCTGGATGCCAGATCATATAAAACTTCATTAACTTTGCTGAGACATCTCATGGCTTTTCAAACTCAACATACCTACAACTCAAAAACAGTGATACCTTCCTTAATTTCCATATCAGGTGAGAGGAATTATATCCTTCAGTTGCTCAGATAAAAAAATCTCAGGGTCAGGTTAATTCCATTCTTTAAAAATATTTTTGGTATTTATTTTATTATGTTAAGAACACAACATAAGATTTACTCTGAGTGTATTTTATCAGTGTATTTATTGTTGACTATACGTACAATGTTGTGCAGCAAATGTCTGGAGCTCATTGTGCTTAACTGAAACTTTATGCCTATTTATTAGTAACTTGCAATTTCCCTCTTCTCTCAGCCCCTAGAAACCTTCATTCTACTCTTTGATTCTATAAATTTAACTATTTTTGATACTTCATCTAACTGGAATAATGCAGTATTTATTTTCTGTGACTAGCTTATTTCAATTAGCAAAACATCCTCAAAATTCATCCAGATTGTCAATAATTGCAGAATCTCCTTCTTAAGGATGAATGTATACATTCTATTGTATGTAAATATCACATTTTCTTCATTCAGCTGTCGATGGACATTTAGGTTGTTTCCACATCTTGGATATTGTGAATAGTGTTGCAATGGCCATGGAAAGTTAATATTTCTTTGAAATCTTGATTTTGATTCTTTTGGATAAAAACCCAGAAAAAAGTGCAATTGCTGGATCATATGGTCCTTAACTCCATTTCTCTCAAATCCCGCAACCAACCTATCAGGAAATCTACTTTAGCTGTACCTTCAAAATATATCCTGAGATTTGGGACCTGTGAATTTACAATTTTCATCAAATTTGGAAAGTTTTCAGTCATTATGTCTTCAGTTTTTTTTTTCAGACCCTCTCTGTTTGAAGTTATCCCACAGCTCTTCTGCTCTTTTAATTTTTAAATTCTTTTTTCTCTGTATGTTTTATTTTGCATAGTTTCTACTGCTATGTCTTTAATTTTGTTAAGCTTTTCTTCTGCCATGCCTAATTAATCCCTGTTATCCATTAATGCCCTTAATCCCATTCAGTATATCTTTCATCTCAGTCATTGGAGTTTTTATATCTAGAAGTTTGATTTGGATTTTATTTATACCTTCTGTGTCCCTGTTTAACTATTTGACAGTATGTAGCATAGTTATAATGTACCTTTCTGCTGATCCAAAATTCATTTCAGTTTTTATTGGTTGATTATTCTCCTCATTGTAGGCTGTGTTTTATTGCCTTGAGTAATATTTGATTGAATGCCAGACTTTATGAAGTTGTTAATCAAAATTTCAGAATCAAAGACCTGATCCAAATAAAGAGGCATTTATTTGGGGTTTGTAAGGACTACAGCCTGGGAGACATGGATTCAAGAAACACTTGAATTATGTTCTGCTGGACTATGGAGAAAACTTATAAAGGCAGATACCCTAAGGTCACAGTTAGTTACTTGAGTTGTTTATAATGAATTGTAATTGGAACTAGCAAGAAGTAAGAGTGCTTGTTAAGCAAGGATTGGTTGGGGCTTAAATTGTTGCATAGTTATAAGAGGCAACAACCTTGAGACCACAAGGTCGAAGCTAGCAGATGTTCTTTTAAAAACGGTTGGTAGTGTCCTTGAGTTTGGTACAGTTCACAAAAAGTTCGAGTTCTCAGTGGTACAGGAACATGTCTGAGACCAGATGCTCAACAGCCATCCAACTCCATGTTGTATGCCCGAACTATGATTACTCCATTATGATTTCAATGTCTAAATTTTACCTTGTAGAATGCTGGATTTTTTTATATTCCTATCAATCTTAAGCTTTGTTCTGGATTGTAGTTAATTTATTTGGAAACAGGTTAATCATTTCAGGTCTCGCTTCTATGATTTGTTCGGTAGGTCCTGAGCAGAGATCAGCCTATGACTAATTATCCCCAAGTACTGAGCCAAGACCTTCCTGAGTTCTCTATTCAATGTTCTGTGAATTATGAGTTTCTCTAGTCCAGCTCCTGAGAATAGACACTGAGATTATCCTTGTGTGAAAGCTGGGAAGTGTTCCCTCTGTCTATTTGAATGGTTCTGTTCCCTAGACTTGAGTAGATTCCCCATACATTTACTCTGATGAGTAATTCTCAGAATACACCAGACTACCCTCTGCAGATTTCCAGAATTCTCTCCCTCTGTGCAGCTCTCTCATTTCTAGTAGTCTATCTGATGAACTATAGTTAGCTTCATTTCTCTGGAATCTCAGCTCTTTCTCCTCAATTCACAGAATCCTCCAGGCTCAGCTTTAGTGGTGTCTCCTGTACTACGGCATGTAAACTCTCTCAAAGTTATAGAGGTCACCTCATTTGCTTCCCATTTCTCAGGGTTTACCATCCTCCATTGCCTAATGTCTAATGTGTTTAAAAAATGTTGCTTTATGTATTTTGTCTGATTTTTTTGGACCTTTCAGATATGGGAGCAAATCACATCCCTGTTACTCCAGTCTCAACAGAAGCAGAAGTTACCTTGTGACTTTTGTAAAAATAGAAAATAAAAAGAGGGATATAATATTTTCAAATATAGCCAAATAGCACATATATGTGTTTCTTAATACAATACTGACTTCTTATACATTTTAAACTATTTCATATAGCTTCATTTTCAAATTTATTCTTGCAATGTTTATATTATTTAAATTTTGCTGAACTATATCAAAAAATTTACATTCTTTGAATAATTTATATTAAGTTAGAAATAAAAACAATTACATTTTCTTACCTTTATTGGATAGACCAATTACATTTGCTCCTTAAGGATAGAAAGGAAATATGTTATCACTTGCGCTCTGAGATATTTAGATAGAAATAGTTTTTTGAGATAATTAAAATTAACCTTCATCAAGAAATGACTCTTGTCATCTAATCTAGATATCTAATATTGCATGGTATTTGGGCAATTTACCAAAATCATGCCCAATTTAAATTATTTCATCAAAACCCAGTTGATACTGATATGGACAAATATGAAAAAGGATTATTAATTTTAGATCAGCAACAATACTCCAATGTCTTCCTTCCTTTGGCATGTTACTGACTCAGAAAAAAAATTAAAAATGACTTCAGATAATTTCCTCATTCTTATGTAAGACTGTCTGAAAAAATTATAAAAGAAATAAACAATACAGACAATACAAACAATACAAGAAAATGAAAGTTAATTACCTACTTTGATTGGTGTTGTTAAAACAAATTAATATTTTATGAACTAAAAATGAAGTGCTTTCCGGAGATTCAGTGGGAAGTCCACTTAACTTGGAAGAGATATATAAATTTGGGCACAGCATGTGTTTGAGCTTTGGCAGATTACTTAAATATTCTGAGCAGAAGTATCCTTATCTGTAAAATCACATTAACTGTTTATACAAATTTGCTGTGAAGATTAAATGAGGTAATACATTTTGCAGAGCTTTACACATGCACATTGATATAATCATTTGTATTATTATTTCAATATTTATATTATAATATAAAACATTAATTAAACATACTATGAGTCATAGCAGCCTGAAAGTTTATCTTCTCAGTGAAAGATTCAGTTTAAATTCAATTTCCCTAGTTAAAAACAATTCTTTATTATATGAAGATTCAAATGTCATTCTCACTGTCAATGAGTATTAATATACACATGTTGTTCCAGTATTAAACTGTCATTCATAATTTAATAAATAAGCAACCAATGTTCAATATTCTGCACTGTACACAGAAAGTTATTTATGTATATATATGATTTATACCACTATAGATTGTAATATATTTTAAGTTATTGTTGAATGTTTCTAGATGTAAAACTACAAACTTTGCTCAAATAGAAATAAGGACTTTAAAAAAGAAATCATTTGCAAAAGACAACCAATTCAATATGGGACAAAGTTGCCTGGGAATATGATAGGCTAGGAAATCTGAAGGGAATCTTATTATAACTAGATTTCACATAAAATATTTTTTTAATGTGTACCTGGGCGCCCAAGAAAGAAGAAAATCCCTTTTTATGTGACATATTCCCTACCTGAAAAGCAAACACAAATAAACAAAAACCAGTAAGCTAAAAGGTGAGGTAGCCTAGAAGAAATATAAACTCAGAGATTCAACTTGAATCTGAGTTAAAGTGATGACATTGAACCTATGTATCCTCTATTTAGCCTCTTTAATAGGACCAAAGTTATCACAGGAAAGTAGTACACTTGGAGACCTGCAGGACCAAATACAAATTTTCTCTGGAAAAAAGGATACCCAACATGGGTTCTCTGGATTTCCACAGATTAAAATGAAAATTGTTGAACTCATAAACAAGATCACCAAACATATAAGGGAACATGGAACTATCAGGGTCAGATAAACAAATTGAAGGAGTATTCCTAATTAATGTATATCTTCTATAACACTTCAGATAACAGAATATAAAATAGATAATAAAAGTAATTATATAGAAAACATTTTAAAAATAAAAGATAAAAATCACACAGAGAAGGAGGAAACTAGTAGGTATAAAAAATTCCCAGAGAGATATAAAAATGAAATGAGAATTTGAAAAACATAACCCATAAATATTGATATAAAAATATTAATAGGTGAGTTAAAGTGATACAGTTGAAGAAGGATGTAGTGAACTGAAAGATCTGAGGAAATTACCCAGAATGCAATGCAGAGAGGTTAAGAGAGGAAATTATGAAGGGAAAATAAAAGAATCAATATAAAGAATAGAGTGTTGTATTCTAGTGTATATCTAATCAGCCTATTAGAAAGGAGATTAGAGAAAATGGGAGAAATCTGATATTTAAAGAGAAGATAACTGAGTAAACTCTAGTGATGGTGAAGGATAAGAATCCACAGACATAGCACAAGATATTCTAAACAGGGTGAAAAAAAAACATAAAAAGCCTGTATAAACTATAGAACATTAAGTACAAACAGTTGATCCTAGAGAAATAATTAATACTGAAGTTAGACTTCTTACCAGAAGAGTGTAAGCCAGAGAACATAGGAAAGATTATAAAGGTTTTGAGAAACTTCTTTTAAGGAAAAAATATATACTATTAGAGTAAAGGTGATATAAGTATACTTTTGGGAAAGTTACTACCAACAGAAATATATGAAAAGACATTCTACAAAATGTAGAAAAAGAGGAAATGAATTTGGAGGAGAAGATGAGAGATACATAGATAGAAAGGATAGATATCCACTAAAAGAATAAAAATAGAATGTGTAAGAAAATAAAAGGTATAACCTCTAAACATATAAAAAAGAAAAAATATATGAAAAAAGTAAACTTCAGGTATTGCCAAAAAAAAGGGAGGGGGGCAGAAAAGAAAAAAAATGCACAAAAATGGAAGGACAAATAGGAATCAAAAGAATTCATGTAGAAATAACTCCAAATATATTTTTAAAACTCTCAATAAACAAAAATGAATTAAGTTTAATATTTAAGAACAACTTGACAAAACAGATTTAAAATATCCAGCTACCGGCTGTTTAAAAGCAACTTATTTAAAACATAAAGATTGTTTAAAGTATAAAGTAAAAAGAAGAAAAAAGTTAAATCAGGAAAACTATTTACACAAAATTATATTAAATTCAGATAACATATTTAAAAATAGCCTTTATTAGGGATAAATAGGATCATTACAAAGTTATCTGATGCTTATTTCACCAAGAAGATACAATAATTCTAAATCCATATGCCTCTAATAAAATAATCTCAATTACAGAGAGAAAAATTGATAAAACTAAAGGGAAAAATTATAAATGCACAGTGATTATTTTCTCACTTATTCTTAGATCAGGCAGAAAAAACTTTTATAAATTTTGAATAATACAAGTAACAGTTTTGTTTGAAAAGGTTGAACTTCCCACCCAGTATTTAAATAACAAACATTCTTCTCACACACTAAGTCATAAAGCAAGTATCAACAAATTAAAAAGAAATCTGTATTAAACATTATATATCTTTCCTTAACTTGTTAGAAATCATTCCTCATTATTTTATAAATTGTTAAAAAGTACCCTTCTTAGTAATTATGAGCAAAGAAAGAAATCATCCTAAAAGAAATTTAAAATTAATTATAATGGAATAATAAAATTATTATACAGAAAATTTGTGGACTTCAGTAAAAGCAATATTTTGAAGGTAATATATGACCATCAATGTTTATATTAAAAGAGTGGAAAACCTTAAAACTAAAGAGTCCAATGTTTAGATGAAAAAGGCAGCAAAAGAACAAAAGAATAAAACCTGAGAATCACTGGAAAAAATAATGAAGTTAATACAGAAATTAACAAAAAAAAGAAATATAGTCGACCCTCCAGTTTCGGCAGATGCGGAACCCCAGATATGGAGGGATGACTGTAGGTATATGCATATAAAGAGATATCTTCTCCAAAGCCAAAAGGTATTTGTTCTTATAAAATATTAATAAAATTAGAAAACTCCCAGTTAGATTTCTATCATATTAGAATCCTCATTACTGGCTCGGGACTTGGTTGCCTAGAATAACTGCTACATTTTTCAACGTCTCTGACAGCTTGTTTTGCCCATGTGATTAAGTTCTGAGCAATTAGACGAAAGCAGATTCTTCCTTATAAGGCACGAGCCACGTCCTTTTTCTTTCTCCTTTTTGCCTTCCTTGGGCTGGATGGAAACTTGATGGCTGGGGATGAAGGAGGCTTCTTAGTCCGTGAAGTGCTTTTGGGAGTGGAGACAGAGGAGTGAATAATGAGTTAGAAGGGGATAATGCCTATAGACGTGTGGAGCAAAGCCCTTATATCTGTGCTGATCTACCTGCCTTCAGACCTAAACAGAAGTAAATTAATATATTTCTATCTCACTTGAGCCACCATTATTTTTAGTCATTGCTAATTTGCTGAAAAGGATATTTTTTTGCAGGAGGAAAAGACTCTCACACGAGATACCTTCTATTTTTTTGATTAAAATAAGGTGAATCATTAATTGAGAATTAATTGGGTTGGGGGGATGAAGTTGAAGTTGTGATCAGAGAGGATAAATAATCATTTCAGAAAGTAAGCATATCAGGAAACAAGTTAGTATTGTCACCTTGGTAGTGGTGACACTGATTTAAAATTGTACCAATTTGCCAAGTAGTATAACTTTTCTCCAAGATGTTTCAAATGTTTGGGTTGAAGTACAGAGAAGGGTGATAGTTGGAAAGAACCAGGTATGGGTTTTGCCAGGAGAGTATTAAGGCAAAAAGTTGAGGGTGCTTGACAGATATTTATTATAATAAATGGGGCACAGGACCTAGATCAGTCAAAAGAAAACATAAGTGAAAAGTGAGGAAATGATGGATCTTAATGCAGTTTAAGAATTTTGTAGATAACTCAGGAAGAGATATGGAAGTTTTGAAGTTCATTGTCTGAGAATGAAATTATTTCATTCAAGATGTTCTAACTTCTCTCCAAATGTTCAGTTCAAAGACCTATTTTCTCCACTGTAACTGGTAAAAACAGGACTGGATGAAAGTTGGGAATAATTGCCTTATGCAGTTACAGGTAAAGGCAATGTTGTTTAATGAGAAAATTTTAAACATTTCAAAAAAAAAAAAAGAAATAAAATGGTCTTCAGAGAACCCCATTTCCAATGACTATATATAAGATCTTCATGAGGGATAGAACCACTCATGCATAGAACAACTCATGCCCGAAGAATTATCCTAGAAATTAGTATGAACATACAAAATGCTAATAAAAATATAGGCATTCTCATTATCCAAACTCTCATTAGGTGAACTCACAAGCCCAATAGATTTCAATGTACTTTTTCAGATTCTTGTGGAGAAAACCATATCCCTTACTACATAATTCTTACTACCTGAACTCTCCTTGATATTTGAAATGGGGAGCCAAATATATCCTCATAGTAAGGGAATCCACTTAGGTATATATGTTACATTTGTCTTTCAATCTTCAATCTAAAGTTTTATTCCAAATATTTTGTACTGTATTATTAATAAACTTTATAAAAGATTTTAACATTGTTCTCCATAGTTTTTTGTCACCGCTCCATTTCTTATACCTGATTAATTCAGTTATATCTGGCTGGCTTCAGTCTTAAAAGTTTTCTGCCTCCTCAAAAAATTTTACGCCATTTCACTTATATTCTTCATTAGGGATTTTTTTAAAAGGCAACCTTGGGAAAAAAAAAACATTAAAAATACATAGAAAATCAATTTCTGAAATTTTTTCATGCAAAACAGCTCATCAGATTTCAAATAGCCACATATGTCAGAAGTCATATTCAAAGAGTGGTGTTCAATGTGCAGAGGTGGTCAGGCTTGGCTGAGTTTGCTACTATTAATGGGTCTCTTTTGTATTTCCCAGGTGGGGTTCATTAGCATTACCAGTGATTTAAATTGGAAAGGTTATAATGAGCATAATTTCAGAGGGTTGAAAGTCGGCAAAGGAAGATCATAAATTGTAATATATGATTGTGGGAGTTAATTTCATTCCAAGTGGAATTAGGATTCTTGAAACAGACATAAGCTTTAAACTTGTGTTATTTCCGTTAAAAAGAGAAGTAAAAAAAAAAAAAATAGCCATATCAGTATATTGTATACTTCATGAAGAATTATGGACTTACAGAATTTATTAAAGGCATGATTTAAAATGAGCTACAGAAATCACAGGCATCCATAGGCTCTTAGCCTCAGACACATTAGAGCCTAAAATATAAATCACAGGCCAATATCACTGATGAATATAGATGCAAAAATCCTCAACAAAATACTAGCAAACAGAATCCAACAGCACATTAAAAGGATCATAATGCCATGATCAAGTGGAGTTTATCCCGGGAATGCAAGGATTCTTCAATATATGCAAATCAATCAATGTGATATACCATATTAACAAACTGAAGGAGAAAACCCATATGATCATTTCAATAGATGCAGAAAAAGCTTTTGACAAAATTCCACACTGATTTATGATAAAAACCCTCCAGAAAGTAGGCATAGAGGGAACTTACCTCAACATAATAAAGGCCATATATAACAAACCCACAGCCAACATTGTTCTCCATGGTGAAAAACTGAAACAATTTCCACTAAGATCAGGAACAAGACAAGGTTGCATGCTCTCACCACTATTATTCAACAGAGTTTTGGAAGTTTTAGCCACAGCAGTCAGAGAAGAAAAAGAAATAAAAAGAATCCAAATTGGAAAAGAAGAAGTAAAGCTGTCACTCTTTGCAGATGACATGATACTATACATAGAGAATCCTAAAGATGCTACCAGAAAACTACTAGAGCTAATCAATGAATTTGGTAAAGTAGCAGGATACAAAATTAATGCACAGAAATCTCTTGCATTCCTATACAGTAATGATGAAAAATCTGAAAGAGAAATTAAGGAAACACTCCCACTTACCACTGCAACAAAAAGAATAAAATACCTAGGAATAAACCTACCTAAGGAGACAAAAGACCTGTATGCAGAAAACTATAAGACACTGATGAAAGAAATTAAAGATGACACAAACAGATGGAGAGATATGCCATTTTCTTGGATTGGAATATTCAACATTGTGAAAATGACTATACTACCCAAAGAAATTTTCAGATTCAATGCAATCCCTATCAAACTACCAATGGCATTTTTCACAGAACTAGGCCAGAACGTTTCACAATTTATATGGAAACACAAAAGACCCTGAATAGCCAAGGCAATCTTGAGAAAGAAAAATGGAGCTGGAGGAATCAGGCTCCCTGTCTTCAGACTATACTGCAAAGCTACAGTAATCAAGACAGTATGGTACTGGCACAAAAGTAAAAATATAAATCAATGGAACAGGATAGAAAGCCCAGAGGTAAATCCATGCACATATGGTCACCTTATTTTTGATAAAGGAGGCAAGAATATACAATGCAGAAAGACAGCCTCTTCAATAAGTAGTGCTGGGAAAACTGGACAGCTACATGTAGAAGAATGAAATTAGAACACACCATAACACCATACACAAAAATAAACTCAAAATAGATTAAAGACCTAAATGTAAGGTCAGACACTATCAAACTCTTAGAGGAAAACCTAGGCAGAACACACTTTGACATAAATCACAGCAAGATCCTTTTTGACCCACCCCTTAGAGAAATGGAAATAAAGACAAAAATAAACAAATGAGACCTAATGACACTTCAAAGCTTTTGCGCAGCAAAGGAAACCATAAACAAGACGAGAAGACAACCCTCAGAATGGGAGAAAATATTTGCAAATAAAGCAACTGACAGAGGATTAATCTCCAAAATTTACAAGCAGTTCATGCAGCTCAATATTAAAAAAACAAACAATCCAATCCAAAAATGGGCAGAAGACTTAAATAGACATTTCTCCAAAGAAGATATATAGATAGCCAACAAACACATGAAAGAATGCTCAACATCATTAATCATTAGAGAAATGCAAATCAAAACTACAATAAGGTATCACCTCACACTGATCAATAAGAATGGCCCTCATTGAAACATCTACAAACAATAAATGCTGGAGAGGGTGTGGAGAAAAGGGAACCCTCTTGCACTGTTGGTGGGAATGTAAAGTGATACAGCCACTATGGAGAACAGTTTAGAGATTCCTTAGAAAACTAAAAATAGAACTACCATACGACCCAGCAATCCCATTACTGGGCATATACCCTGAGAAAACCATAATTCAAAAAGAGTCATGTACCACAATGTTCATTGCAGCTCTATTTACAATAGCCAGGACATGGAAGCAATATAAGTGTCCATCAACAGGTGAATGGATAAAGAAGATGTGGTACATATATACAATGGAATATTACTCAGCCATGAAAAGAAATGAAATTGAGTTATTTGTAGTGAGGTTGGTGGACCTAGAGTCTGTCATACACAGTGAAGTAAGTCAGAAAGAGAAAAACAAATACTGTGTGCTAACACATATATATGGAATCTAAAAAAAAAAAAACAAAAAAAAATTGTTCTGGAGAACCTAGGGGCAGGACAGGAATAAAGACTCAGATGTAGAGAATGGACTTGAGGACACGGGGAGGGGGAAGGGTAAGATGGGATGAAGTGAGAGAGTGGCATGAACATATATACACTACCAAATGTAATATAGATAGTTAGTGGGCAGCAGCCGCATAGCACAGGGAGATCTGCTTGGTGCTTTGTGAGCACCTAGAGGGGTGGGATAGGGAGGGTGAAAGGGAGATGCAAGAGGGAGGAGATATGGGGATATATGTGTATGTATAGCTGATTCACTTTGTTATAAAGAAGAAACTAACATACCATGGTAAAGCAATTTTACTCCAATAAAGATGTTTTAGAAAAAAAAGGTAAACCGTTGTCAGACACAAAATGAATATACTTCACATCAATAGGCATAGTTCTATGCTTTTTAAACATAATAACTTATTTAATTTAAAGTTCTAATGAGACTCAAAGACAAAAGTAACCTGGGAAAATATAAAAATAATTCACAGAAGAGGCTACAGGCAAAACTGTGTCTTGAAGTCTGAAAAGGGTTTCAATAGGCATAGATTGATGGAAGGTAGGACGCGTGGCAGGGGAAAAGGAATCACATACAAAGTCACAAAGAAGGAGTACGTACAACCCATTTGGGGGTCAGGAAATACTCCACTACAGACAGAGGATAAAGTGCTTAAAGGAAAGAGCAAAGAAAAATAGTAAAAAAAAAAAAAAAAATAGGGTCTGTAATTTAGGATATGGTCATATTATGAAGGACCTTCTATGCTTTGAATTTTTCCTTGAAATGGTTATCTACTAAACAGTACCCTGATTTGATTAGATTTGGATTTTGGAAAGAAACCTCTGCTGAGGAGATGGAGTGTGAATAGGAATGGAGAGAGACAAGGCATGGAATTTGTTCAAGAGCCAAAGGAAGGAGAGGCCTAAGTGAAGGCAGCAGCATTAAGGGTGAAGAAAGGGGAATGTCCAAGGGGCACTTCAGCAAAGAAGCAACAGTTTCTTTCAACTAGACCCAGGGTATTTTTTGTTGACAAGAACTGATGAAGGTTTGAACATGAGGGTGGGGAATAAAACAGAAACAACAGTGATTATAAGCATTCCCTTTTGACCAGTAGTGTGGGTGTGGCCTCCCAGACTGTCAGTAGATCAGTACCTCAGATACCTTTCTGAGTGGATGGATGGTACCACACAGGTATTTGTATGGTGGTGAGTATAAGAATTTTCCTGGAGGTGAAGGTGTTATTGCATATGTTTCCACAGAGGCTTTCAGATGCCATTCTCTTTGAAATGGCTTCTTAACAGATAACAAAATGAGACAAAACAAAACAGAACAATACAACTAATTGGGGAGAAATAGAGTGAATACAAAAATCACTTTATGTTCACTGGCAAACCCTGGCAGTCAATCATATGTTGTTCAGGAAAATCTATTTTGTTAAATGGAGACATTGGCTATAAATATAGAGAATTTTAATATATATGATTTTTCCTCTAAACTCCACCACTATTACTTATTTATTTATTTATTTAGTTTCTGCTTTATAACAAAGTGAATCAGTTATACATATACATCTGTTCCCATATCCCTTCCCTCTTGCGTCTCCCTCCCTCCCACCCTCCCTATCCCACCCCTCCAGGCGGTCACAAAGCACCAAGCTGATCTCCCTGTGCTATGCACTATTACTTATTAACAAAAATATGTCTAAAACACTCACCTGGATATAAAATATTGGGGATTGATCACATAAGTTATACAGACCACATCTTCCAGAGACTACTAAGGTGCATATACTTATGAAAGAACCAACAGCCTTCTGAAATGTTTCTCCTCAGTGAGTTTGGCACTATTCACCTGGCATTTATTAGTGACCACGCTGGAGATGGACATTTTTGGGTTGATTTTAAATAAGGTGCCTCATGTAATCCATATCAAAGTTTACTGATCTAAAATCAAGATGTCAGATCAATTATTGCCACCATCTTCACAAAACCACAAATCAGCTCATTATTTTATGATCTTCACCCATTACATGAGTTCTGGAAATTACCAAAATGATAGTGCTACAGAATAGTGCAAATATCCCTTGAGAATGAGATGTCTAATGGGTGAATCATACACCTCAAGGGAACCACAAATACCCTTAGCTTATTAGTCATTGCTTTATAAGCAATTTTGTCTCTGTAACTTAAAAATGATTTTTATTGTGTACTGGAAATTTTTCTCTCTTTATACTGTAAGATGATATTCATGAATATAAAACACAAAATTAGATCATCATATTTACATTTGTTCCCAGGTTTCCTTAACCTCCATATATGCGTGCGAATAAATCTTGAGAGTCTACTAAAATGCTTTTTCTAAGAGGAAAAGCACTTTAATAACATCACTACATTTTTAAAACCACTTCCAGTGTACAGCTAAATGAGTTAGTCCCATCGAACAGGAGCACTTTGTTAAATATTTATTAAAAAGGAAGACACAACAAAGATTATACATTAATCAGGAACTTAAGCAAATCAGTAAAAATCAGAATATTTTATATATTAAAATTATTCAATAAAGAATTTAGTACAATATGTGGTTGTAAGAATCTAGTATATTAAGTTGTGATTGAGTTTTAACTTGAAGTATTTATCCTGGTGTTTTCTGTACATCCTTCCTCTCAGGTATTTTCCCTTGTACCCTTTATATATTAGTAGAGTTTATGTATTCACTTCATATGCAGTTACAAATATTGAAATCCATGTGTACAGAAATCTGTGTACAGAAAATCCAAGATTTTCCACCCTCAGAAAATAATCAGTCAGTGCTGCATGATGGTAGAGCTGGTGCTGACGTCTGTTTACCTCTTCCTGGTCGTGTGGCATTGGGAAGCTATTTAACTTCACTGTGCCTCAGGGTTCCTACTGGTAAAATGGGCATAATATTACTACTTGCCTCATATTTTCTATGATAATTAAATGAGTACATTCATGGAAAATTCATTACCAAACCAGAGCCTGGAAATCAGATCCTGTGGATAGCCAACCATGTGATGATGGAAGATACCCCCAAAACACTTCTGATCAGTGCATGATCCTGGTAGAGGATCATGGTACATTGGATTAACTTCATCCTGTAATCGAAGTAGGACTAGAGATGAGCAGATAGAGATTTCCCTATGAGCATGAGCCAGGTCAGCAGTAGACGCCTCACTTCTGTTACACATGGTTGTGATTTTCAGGGTCTGACATAGTTCTTCACTTTTCAGTTTGGATATTAACACATTTACACACAGTACAAAATAAATAAATAAGCAAATTTTATCACAATAGAAAAGGGTCTAACAATTAACTTGTTGCTAGTCTTTAAAAGGCATTTTTGCTAATTGCAAGGATGATAGAACTTTATTTTAAAATAAAACATCGACCATTTACACAAGTCTGCCTGCCACCTGAAAGCAAGATCATTTTTTCCTCTACCACTGATATCTCCTCTGACTTAGAGAGAGAAAGTCTATACTAATATTATCTGTCTGTAGAGGAACTCCCCAGAAAGTTGGTTGGAAACTGGGAAATGGAAATGACACTTGTACATTGCACCTTGAAAAACTTAATTCCCAAAACTTAACTGTTGTGGATGAAGAGAAAAAGACTTGTTGTAACTGTCCCTTCTGGTGATTGGATTTAAAATAATAACAATAACTGTAACAATGCCAGTGATTTCTAACATTTATTGAGCAGTCAATATGTACTGGGCACTGTATGTTACCTAATTCAGGGAGTATATGGTAATGAATATAAACTGGATTAAATGTACTGAGAAAGTACAAGGAAGAAGTAATGGTATTGTGGTTAATCTCAACCTGGGAGAAAATAAATGTGTGACTGTTCTCTTCCTGATACAGTGATATAGAGGTGGGGGAAGTCCAGTTGGCTTTCCTCCAGAAAGGACTCATGATTTCCACATGCAAACTTTGTAATTTACCTATATCCAATGTCTGATTCAGAAATAAGACATTTTAACAAATCATTGGAAGTTCTTCTCTTGGTGACAGACTCATAGTAATCTAAATGTGAAAGTGATTTATAAAATCAGAACAACCATGATGCTAATCTGTAACAACAAAAACTATTTATAGAGGCAAGAACATTCCTAGTCTATACACCCAGCACATTGTCTCACTGTAGCTGGACCTAAATGAGAAGCCAAATACTGATGAAGAGTTATCTCAGTGTGTAAGTGTGATATTGTGATGTATAAGAAAAATATATGTTTCGTCTTCAGATGACCAAAATATATTTCTCACATATATTTGGTCTTTTCCCATGGTTCCTGACTCACAACCCAAAACCCTTAGAGTTTCCTTAGTGCTGTCTGCTACAAATATGTATTTTGTTATGTTAATGAGGTGACTTTGGACCTCACCTTAGGATGGGGACTGGTTGCCAAGGGAGCCAACCCTGTGATTAGAGGGTTGGAACTTTCAGTCTTATCTCCCTGAGCTCCAGCGGGGGAAAGTGGGCCGGAGAGTGAATTGATTGCCAATGGCCAAAGCTGTAATCAGTAATGCCTATATAATGAAGCCTCCAAAAAAAACCCCAAAGGAGAAGGTTCAGAGAGCTTCAGGCTTGGTGAACACATGGAGATTTGGGGAGAGTGATGCCCTAGGAGAGAGCATGGAAGGTCACTGCCCCTTCCTCATAACTTGCCTTGTGCATCTCTTACATCTGGATGTTCCTGAGTTATATTCCTTTATAATAAAACTGATAATCAAGTAAGTAAAATGTTTCTTTGAGTTCTTTGAGCTGTTCTAGCAAATTAATGGACTAGGTGGAGGAGGTCATGGGAACCTCTGGTTTATAGTCAGTTGATCAGAAGTGCAGATAAAAAATGGACTTGGAACTGGCCTCTGAAGTGCAAGGAGGGGGTCATTGGAAACTCCAATCTATAGCTGGTCTGTCAGAAGTACAAGAGATAACCAGAGCTTGTGATTGGCATCTGAAATATGGGGACTGGGTGAGGGGGTAGTCTTGTAGGACTGAGCACTTAACCTGGGGAATCTGAAACTATCTCTGGGTAAATAGTGTCAGAATTGAGTTGAATTATAGGACACCGGCTGGTGTACCAAGCATTGCTTGAGGGTGTGTGGTGAAACCACGCCACCGCTAGCATACAATTTGGAACTGGTACCAAAACACCCAATTTAGTAAGTAATCACACAAAAGGAATATGATAAATTGAATATTAACCTAAATTAGCCTTACTTTGCCTGATGCAGCCATCTGATAGTAGGGGTAATTTTGTCCATACTCAAGGACCAGTGTATTCTGATTTATTTACTAAGTCTCTCAGTTTTGGGGCAGAACTAGGATGGACACTGTAGGTGCTTGCTTCTAAGGATCTACTTTTGTTAGGCTTCTGTGGCCAACCAACAACACTATGGTTGACATTTGTTATTTTGAAATGTTAAAACTTGTAATCAAGTTATAATCTTGTCCATATGATCTGGAAGATATTTTGTCTGCTAAATATGAACTTGAAACTTCCTTTTTGACTTTAGGGTTTAATTCTCAGAGAGAAAATTTAATTCTTTGATTTCTAGTATCTAAGAAGTTGGTATACATACCTAATTGAGTTTTTAAATTTTTGATGCAAAAAAAATCTGGACCTAAAATAGAATATTAAGTCAATCATCTGATTAGTAATATGCCTTTCAACTGAGAAGTTTATTGTGCCATATGTGAGTTTACTATGCAATTCTTAGAATAGCCTAAGAATAATAATGACAATCACAGAAAAAGTGAAAACACATGCAGCTGTGATCTGCTTCCTTAGAAGCTTAGCAAGACAAGTCCCATTTATCTTGACTTTCAGTCTACAACAGTTATACCATAAATAACTTCTCTTTGTACATTAGCTTTAAATATGCATACCCATTCATCCCATTATTCTTAACCTGCATGAACAGCTGGATTCATTACAAGAACAGAACTTTCTCTTTCTTCCACCCAGAATGAGATGAGAGAATAATTTTAAACATTTACAACAATATTTGAATGAAATGGCAAATAGGCAAGATGCGGATGCCTTTCCGGGCTTTCTGTTCCAGTAGCTACTTGTTTTCCAGTCAGCAGAGTGCTGTGCTCTTCTTAATGAAACCCAAGTATTCTGTGTTGCTTGACCTATAATTTTCTGGACTGGGTGAGCTGTTGTCTGTGCCAAGAGATAACTACACACTTCACTATCTTTTCAATAGACCTGAAAATTATTTGTTTAAAAATATTTCCCACTGTCATTTTTAGAGGTGTTTGCAAGAGTGATTGTTATAGAGGTCCCAATAATTATAATTTAAGAGTTGCTTCATATTTATTCTCTCCTATATTTCAATAAGAAACAACTTGAGATTTAAAAATCACCTGTCTTCCATGGCTTTGTTTCTTTTCCCAAGAGTTGTCCATTCTTTATTCATCAATATTTTGATTCACAAACTACTCCCTTCCCATTAATTCATTATTCCCTTTTCATTCTCATGAGAGCACTTCACAGTGCATCTTCTAAGGGACAGATTGTACCATGCCCTTGATTTCTCTCTTCACTACCCACAAAATCATCACATAACAGTGCTGGAAATTTATCTAATATGTACAGCATTTCATTGCTGATGTCTTTTGAGCTTTTTTCCCCACATTTTCCCAGTGTACTTTTTTAAAGTACTTCATAACTCAGTTCTACAAACATGTCTACAATTTCAAGAGTTTTATAGAAATTCAACCATGGTCTGTGTATAGACAATTTATATTTTTTAAAAAACCTCTAGCCCAGAGTTCCCAATCCCCTCTTTATTCTAGATCTACATAACTGTTAATGACAAAGCCAATTTGAAATACTATTGATTCCTGACATTGTCATATTTTAATATCCAGTACATTACTTTTTTTTCACCAAATAGATAGATTCCACTTCCTGCTATTATCCTTTCTTTCCTAGTCTTTCCACGCTGTGGCAGATAAAAGTTCTTGTCCCTGTCTTAAAGAATTGACATACATCATCTCAAATCACTTTCTTTTCCATACCAGTTTGAGCTCAAAGGGCAGTGCCAAACTCACCCATCTGCATTAGGAGTAGCAGGAAGTCATCAGGAAATGAGCAGAGATGTAAGTGAAATCCTTTTCTTGCTGCTTACCAGCTTTTAATTTTAAAAAAGACCTATTTGCATGTAATTGTAATTTTTTTAATGTCATGTTTCATTTGGAGCAGACTTTATACTGTATTAAAAATTAATGCTTTATCAAGAATTTGGTGGAATAGTTCTCAACATCTACTCCATCTTCTGAGCATCTTCGTTTTCAGACTCACCTGCAGCTAGAGTTCTAGATTTGATTTAGATTCAGACAAACAGATAAATTCACACAGGAATTGAAAAGTGAAGACCAAAAGATTGAAAGGCATCTTCTAGCCCTGCTCTTTATTCCAGTGAAACACAGTCTAGGAGATGTGGAGTTTTCGACAGTAATATTAGCAGTAGTCCCACTCTTCCATCTCCACAGGACTTGAAAGCAGGGCACAGGTATTTTCCTGAGAATGATAATGATAATTAATGATAATGACAGTTACTTTGTTATGATGGTTGATTGTGGCAGTGGTGTTAGTTCTGGCACCTGTAACTATCTGATTATACAAGAGGTAACAACTCCCTTGATAGCTGTTCTGCAACACATCTTTGAGAGAATTTCCTAACCTAGATCTTCTTTCTGCAGTCTTCCAATGAGTCTTTATACAATTCATATGCTATAAGAAATCCATTCTTGTTTTCTTTGCTCTGCATCTTAAAGATGATTGTTAAAATAACTGACGGCAAGATTGTTTGAAAGTAATAGATTCTTAAGGGAATGAAAAATTGGAGTTGATTAGGTGACCTGGTTTAGTTTTAAGTTGGCAATGTTTCTACTAACATGAGATGGGCTACAGGTAGTCTATGACATGCAATGTTAAATGGGTTACTTGAATTATGAGAGATAGTATATGAGATTGGTTGAGGTCATAGACTTTAGAGATTTATGGTTTATGATTGAATTCAGGTTCTACCATACAATTAGCCATGTGGTCTTTGACAAGTTATTTAATTTATCTGCATCAATTTCCTCATCTGTATGATAGTACTAACTTAAAACTTTGTGTGAAGATTATATATATATATATATATCTAAAGTGTCTAGAAAGATGTCTGGAAGGGAGTGCTTTTTTGTTATTTGTAAGTATTATCATTACTATCATTTTTGGTAGTTGTTATTTGTCAAGAACTGTGAAGTCTCAGATTATACCCTACATGTAAGCTAACAAGTTAGCCAGCCAGGTTTTCTGAATACTGGCAGGAGACATGAGATTCCTGGGTCAGAGACAGCTTTTTTACTCAAAGCAATAGCAATAGCCAGCATATCATGATGTTTGCATATATTTCTTGAGCCCCAATTCCTACAGAACAACAAAAAGAATTTCAAAAAACACTTGCTCGATGGGTTACATTATAAGAGAGGAACTTCAAGCTTAGAGAACCTGAATTTTTTATAATGGGCAATAAAACTACCTGACTTATGCCTCAGTGAAAGACATTATCTTTATCATACTGGATTGTAAACAACTAGACTTTGCTACTGTCTTTATCTTCCAAGGCTGTTTGTTATACAAATGTATTTGAAAAGGGTCTGGGACAAAGGCAGCCAGTGCCTTTGCTGATGAGATGTACAGAAATTTGAGCAACTCATGGAGAATTGTTTCAAAAAGATCTACCTCTTATTTCTACACCATCTTGGCTTCTGGTGAATTTTTCCATGAGTATATGCCACTTTATTGATCCTTCAGATAAATCTGACTGATCGAGGCTTGGATTATATCTGTTCAGCTTGTCTCATACATCATTTAACTAGGGCTATCATCGATTCCTATTCCAAGACGGAGGATGAAACAAACTGCACTATTGACCATAACCATGGTCTCCGAGGTTCTCACACATATCCATCTGAACAAATCCCATAAAACACCAAGGCCTAACTTAAGAAGCCAGGAATTTTTCTCTGTAAATCTTTGTACTAACGTTTCCCCTTGTCCTGAGCCGTTAATCTATGTAAAACAGAGTGTATTAACAATCACACAGACAATGACCTAGCCCTCAAGGAGGAAATCTAGGATGGTTCTATCATTCCTAACATCTCTGGCCAGTGAGTTGAAGATTATCTGAATGTCTTCGTGGGTCAAGGTAGTGTCATTTACCATTTCAGATAAAGTCAGGAAAAAATTTTCCTACCACCCTTTCTAATTGTATGACTCCCATTATAGGGATAAACTGTCCTCAGGATATCTATAAATAATGAGTCAGTTATCCCTCCAGGAAGTCCCCCTGAATAATCAAGGATAACCTTATTTTGGAAAGAGCTCTATAATCTGAGGGCTAAATGATCTACTGGCAATGGTTCCTTAAATACTTGAAAGTCTCTAAAGTGCAATTCACCATGTTTCAAGCAGGAAAGGAAGTTAGTGTCTGGTTTCCATGCAAGAATTATAGTCCTGAAGCACATTTGTTCCTTTTGAAAAGAAAGTGTTATTTGCAATTATCAGGGCCCTCCAACTGGGACCTATATAAATTGAGGGGCACAGGTTGCAATGTTTCCACTGTGGCTGAGAAGAGGAAAAACATGAAATTGTTAGAGGAGGAGAAAAGATATAATTATGAAACATAGCTTCATCATCAGTTGGAAAACAATGGACAGAAGTATTTACTCATAATTTCTCCCTTGCCCTATTATATATGGACTTTTTTGCTTTCTTTCTCTTCCTTTTGTCCATACTTCACATAGCCTATGGTTATAGGCATAGGCTTTATTTCATCATAGAATGTCAACACAGAATTGTGATTATACTAACAAATATTGAGACTAAACACCTCCCAGAGAAAGGTTCTATGACTGCTAGAATTTGTTTTTGTTGTTTTTTCCTTTTGGAGAGTTGCTGAAAATATTTTTACTGCTCTGTGATGGTTTAATTATGTTTAATATTAGCTTATTGTTATTTCTGTTGTGAGATTTTTTTTTTTTGTAAATTTAAGTATGGAAAGAAGGGTACTTGTGGAAATAGAGTAGTCAAATGGGTAAACTGACAGTAGGGTGACTTCCTATATTTTGGAAGTTTGAAAGATAAATATTATGTAATTCAATTTCTGGCTGATTTATGTTTGACCAATCAGACGCTATTCTGTGAGATTTGGAAGACCAATGCAATCTGAAGACTGTGCTTCTGTTGTTTCAGCTGTTTCTGCTGGTAAGAGTGGTAATGGTAGTTGATTTTACTTTGGCAGCATTAGCAGACATTCCAGTCACTAACCTCATAGATGTTAAGAAGAAGGACACAGCATGAATCTTCCATTGTGCTTCCGTATGTGGCACAATGTGGTCCGGGACTGAGGAACATCATACTAGCTTCCTGATTGGGGGTCTTTTTTTTTTTAACATCTTTATTGGAGTATAATTGTTTTAAAATGGTGTGTTAGTTTCTTCTTTATAACAAAGTGAATCAACTATACATATACATATATCCCCATATCTCCTCCCTCTTGCGTCTCCCTCCCACCCTCCCTATCCCACCCCTCTAGGTGGTCACAAAGCACTGAGCTGATCTCCCTGTGCTATGCGGCTGCTTCCCACTAGCTATCTATATTACATTTGGTAGTGTGTATATGTCCATGTGGTTGTGGTGTTACAGATCTTGGACCAGTCATTCCTTAACTATAGAAGAGAGGACAGCCTTACTGGACTGGTCCACAGTGAAGATATTTTCCTGTAAATTCATCCTATATTCTATTTTATTAACCCTCCTAACAATTCTGTAGGCTCTTTTCAAAACTCTGTAATAAATTATTTCCTGCTTAACATGGTATAGTGGGCTGTTTTCTGCAACTGAAATCTGATTGATATAGTACTGTAGGTTTACTCTATAAAAATAATAATTTTTTTATGAAGTAGACAGCTTTAATGCCCTATAAATTGTGAGCACAACTCATATAAGATAAATTTCTTCATGTTCCTGTATATTTTCTTCTAAAGTAATCTGTAGTCATTCTAATTCCTTCAGACCTAAAATAAACATCAATCCATTTACATTTGACTGCTTTGAGTTACTGTATTATTCAGGCACTGGATTTTTTTTTTAATAGTTTCTTATTTCAGAAGTGTGCACAGTGTTTACAGAGACACTTGCAGTTTTACCATGAGTAGTTAATTACAAATAATTTTTTAATAGCAAATACTAATATGATGGCCACAGCTGCATCTTGATGTATGCAATCTTAAGATGTTTTCTAGGCACTTATCTCTTTAATAAGGTGATTCTGTTTTATTATTCAGTTGAATAATAGAAGATACAATTATCACGGACAATGATGGAAGATTGAATATTGTCATCACATTATCAAGATGAATTCATTCCCCTTTGAGCTTTCAAGTAAAATCTGGCTGAAATCAATTGCCAGATTTTCTTTTTAGAAACTCATTCAGTCAGGAAATCTGTTATACATGTATTGAACATTTAGTATATACAGAGAACTGAAGTCTGCAATAGAGCACAGAAAAAGCAATTACCAGAACATTATTTTGAAATGATAACACTCACTTGCCCATGCTGTTTTATATGACTGAGACTACATGCAGAAAATTAATCAAACAAAACCTCAGGGGTAGGATCTGAAGGCATCTACTTGACTCAGATTCCTGGGGGTCCTTCCCTACTGCTCTGCCACAGAGCATGAAGTTTCATCCTGGAACTTCCCAGTGGATTAACACGTGATTTTTGTAAAGTCTTACTAAATATATAAGTAATTTATACTCATATTAATTCCTTTCAAGGCAAGATAATTATAGAATTTAATGAAAAGACTATGGAATTTGAAATTCAAAATATTATAAATATGGTTTTAGGAAAATTATTTAGCCTTAGCCCAAAAGAAATTATCCAGAATGCAGCATAGAGAGTTAAAGGCATGGAAAACATAAAAGGGAGGCTAAAGAACATGGAGGATAAAGTGGGAAAATCTAACATATGTCTAATGGACGCTCCAGAATGAGATGGGAAAGAGAATAGAAGAGAAAGAATGTTATTTAAAGAGAGAATGATTGAAAAGTTTTCAGCAATGATAAAAGAAACAATCCACAGATTTGACAAATCTCACTGAATTTCAGTCAAAGCTGTGAAAAAGATGGGCATAATCCCCATAAGTAAGAATATTATAGACTAAAGGGGAAAACAGATATTGAGTAATCCTGGGTCACATAGGAGCCCAGTGATGAGCACAGGGCATGCAATCAGGTACAGGTTTTCCACAAAGGTGACTCGGATTTTTATGCAGAGTCTAAGTCAGTGGGAAGGATGTGGAAATAGTACTAGCTTCACTAGATGAAGAGTTGGGTATGAAACAGGACTTCTCTCCTCCAGTGCAATGCCTATTAGTGGGATAGCTGAGAAAGGCAAACAAGAAATGATGTGGAGACTAATCTTGCTCAATATAGGTTTACAAAGTGTTATCAAAGTTTGTCTATGCTTTGCTCAAATTAAATAATAAATTATAAATTATTATCTAGTGTTCAGTTCTACTGTTGTTATAAAATTAGCTATAACTCCATCAAATTTAAAGTACTGAAGTTCAATATTATAGAAATTATAATAATGTATGTTCAATAACAAGTCATTAATAGTGACATCCTGTATAAATAGAACTTCATTCTTTTGTGCAGAAAGTGAAATTATAAAATCATTCTTTCAGAAATTAGTACTGTGTTACCTTGAAATATGCTAATCAGATAAATTAAGCTTATATTAAACATGTAGGATGTGATCACTATTCCTGTATCAAAATTTCTTATATGGTATAAAAAACACCCTAAATATAATCTTTGAATAAAGAAGCACTAATATACCAAATACACATTTAGCTGTAAAATTTATATTAAGGGTAAATGGCAAGTCCTAGTTTGTGGAAACAGGGACGACCAAGTCTTCAAATCTTGATTGCTACTTATCTTTTCTCAAATTCCAACTTTATTTCATTTTTGTCTATTATACCTATTACTACTGTTACCCAGCATGCATTATGAGCATAATGGGTAATGAAGATAGGAAGATATTCTAGTTCCATTCTTGGTCATCAACAGGGACTTTATTTTCATCATTTATAACACATGTTCCAATTCCACATCAGTTCTGCTCATCTCTTCACCCTTTTGTTTTGATCTTGTTCCTACAGTTTTGAATCTGTTGATTGTTTGTAATTGTCCTGGAATATTATTTGCCAGAATAATTTCTCTTTGACATTAATCCTCAGTCTCCTTCCAGTCCTGAATCATTTAAGATAGGAGACAGAGAAAGTAAAACTTCTAACTCCATAGAACATCTGTTGAAACCTCAGTTCCTCCATTTCTGAATCTGTTAGAGCAAAGGTGACATGAAAATTGTCTTATATTTGGAATCTAAAAAAAAAATAAAATAAAAATTTAAAAGCTGAACTTATGGTAATAAAGAATAGAATGGGGGTTACCAGAGGCTGGGACATGGTGGAAAAGGGGAGGTAAGACAAATAAGAGTGATGGTTGCCAGGGGTGAGAGGCAAGGAGTCATGGGGAGTTATTGTTTAATGGATCCAGAGTTTCAGTTTTGCAAGATGAAAGGAGTTCTGGAGATGGATGGTGGTGACGACTGCACAACAGTGTGAATATACTTAATACCACTCAACTGTACACTTAAAAGTGGTTAAGATAGTAAATTTTATGTTATGTATATTTTACGACAAAAAACGAGGGAAAAACGGACACTTATGGAATATTCCTCTCCTACATCTTGTGATAAAGACATACTTTGTTTTCACTTTTCTAATAAGAGGCACTTTTTCTATCAGAATATAAATTCTAATAAATTCTTTTGGTGATAAAAAAACATTTTGTCCTCTAGGAGGACCCAACTTGTCAGTCATGACGCATTTACCTGAGCCACCAATCAAATTACCTCCATACTTATTGAGACACTGTGTTGATGGGGCAATTGCAAATGTAGTAAAGTAGATGGCCTGTCAGCTCAGTGTAAACTAGACATGAGTAACTTTGATGATAAAGATGTATATAACAAAATATATGAAATACATGTGCTGTTTGGGCTTCTACATGTTAGTTTGTATTTTTATGTTATATACACTATGCAGACCTATAAATACTAACAGTTCAATTATAACTTATATCATCCTTTAGTAGTTGAATTCTATCAATTGGAAAATACAGTCAATTACATGAGTATTGAGTGTGATAGTCTTTTTTCCCCTCTTTTTAATATATTTTTAAATTTTATTTTCATTTTTGGAGATTTTCAAAGTAAAAAAAAAAAATCATGCTTAAATGTAGTAGCCAATGTTTTGAGGTATATGCTGAAGCTTTGCCTCTCTTCAATGGGCAGAGCCTCTCTTCCTGCAGAGATGTGGGCCCAGCAACTGTGCTTATTATCTTTTTTACTCTAGATTATATAACTGATTGGATGAAACTGATCCTATCAAATTATTTTACTCAAGAATTTGAATTAAACTACATAGACTGTGAGTCTTCTTACTCCAGCGCATTGGTAAAATCCAAAAGCCAGTCCTAACTTCCCTGAGTTCAGGGGCTTTATTGCTCACTATGGGACATCTTATATCCTTTCCCCGAGTTCCTTTTGTGCTCAGACTAGTTGGAAGTTGCTGTTGTTCTTAGTCAAAGAAATTGTGGCTAAGATACTGTCAGTAAGCAAGATACGATTTTCAGTAAAATAATCTATCTTAACTTTGAAACTACCTAAACTTACCTTAAAAAAGTTCAATATAATTACTAGATAGGACACCAGAAAATGAAAAAGAGGAATGCGATGATCAGTATGAGGTAAAGTTTTTAAAAATTAGGGAATTATAAACATTTTTCTCCTCTGGTACAGATTCAGTTGTCTGGAATGAATTGGACTTTGAGAGAAGCCCTAGGGTGACCCTATACACACTCATTGTGAAATCTTCCTGTAAGCTGGTTTAGGGGACAGGCATAATGACTTTAAAATATTGATAAACTCTTTCATTTTTCTATTTATCTGGCATTCCATGTGTATTTCAGTTAGAAAGTAAAACTAGCTTTCAAACAGTAAGTTCAAGAGCAATTCAAAACTGATATGCTTCTATTATTAGTTTACATTTTTTCATTATTCTACATCTTAAGACATGATTTAGAAATTCTCCATAAGATTATTTTTATTGATTCATGGAAGAAATGTTATAACATTTCAAGCCACTTATGGAATAAGCTGTTCCACAGGAGTGAATTTTCCAGGTAAATGAACCCTAAGTAATTAAGCTCCAATTTTTAATTAAATTTTAAAAATACCCATTTCCCTGATTACTTAAACCAGAACACTGGATATAATTCAACACTTTCTCAAGAGGCAATTGAGGGATTTAGTGCTATTTTTACTACTTGCATCTGGTTTCCCATTTTTCTAGTTTTCTATCTGTATCTGAGAACTTCCAAGAGTTAATATTGGCCCAAGAATATAAAACCTTTTCCATTTGGCAGTGCAACATTCTTCAAGAATTATCATTTTTGAGTCTTACTTCTTTCTCAGCAGTTTCCTTGGTTTTACAATTTAAACATGAGGCAAAACTTCTAACGCCGTAGAAAACCATTTGAAACCTCCATTCCTCCCTTTCTGAATTCTTCAGAGCAAAGATGACATAAATGCTTCCATTTATAGCATGCTTTCATTTACATGAAATTGACAAAGCCTGGACTATAAATTGATATTGGGGAAACTAGCTGAATGGTGTTGAAGAATGTGGCTTTGTGGCTATAATTTAACTGAGCTGTGAATTTGAAGTGAGAAATATTCACCTCATTATTTAAGTGGAATATACTTCCCTCTAGGCAAATAGTTTAAAAAATGTTAGCATAAATAATTTTTTAAATATTTGATTAAAAAGTGTAGGCTGAAAATGACAGAGTGTACCTTTTTAATACATATACTCACATCGTTCATAATTAACTGCAGGTCTATAGGGTAAAAATTAAGAGTAAGATTAATTTTAATTAATTGATTAAATAGTAAAATTTCAAGAATGCATACTTTATTACATAAGTTTGATAGCTTCACTTAAATTCACTCTATTTTGTAAGAAACTAATTTGTTACATTCATTTAATTTTATGTTTGTTTCTTTTTTTCTTTACTAAGACTAAACTATAGGCTAAACTAAGAGCTATAGGAAAAGCAAGCAGAAGTCTCCAAGAAAGAAACAGATTAGATAGAGTCCATGATAGGTTTATAAAATGAAAACATGTTGACACATGGCTGTAGAGTAGAATTATTTGGGGAGTTTAAAAAATTTCTCATACCCCTCCTCTCTCAAGATTCTGACTAGGGTAGGACGAATGTTTTTGAAAAGTTCTTAGGTAATTATAAACTGTAGCTAGGGTTGAAAAATACTGTATGAGAACTTACCATGTTGACAAAAATCTGCCTTGTTATTATACCTTTTTGACATCCAAAAGCATTTAATTTCAGTGATATTAGCAATAATAGTAAAGGAACTCATGTCAACTATATTGCGTTAAATTAAGAGAATAGATCCAACAAGAAAACTGCAGGATTTCTGCTTAATAAATAAAATGATGAAAAAGAAAGAAAATCTTATTTATTTTATTTAGAAGTTCATGTAAATGTGACACTTTTTATGATAGAAGGGAGCTAATTTTCTGGGTGAACTTTTATATTTTCCATAGCACCACTTTCTTAAAGTGTTAAAGAGATCAACATTAACAATTCATGATACCCCACTAAAATTTCAGGGTAGGTTTGGACTTTTCCTCTCACCCTATAACCTTTTTATTTTAAAAAGAAATTTAAGAAACCAATAAAATTTAAAATCACTATTACAAAATATTAGAGTTATATCCCAATATAAAAAAATGTCACATTTACAATAAATTCAATTCTGTAAGCAAACATGTAACGAATGATTAGAGTATAAAAAACACAATTTTCAGATCAAATATATTTAAATTAATTTTAATAAGTACAAAAAGATAATGTTTAGCATTAATCTGCATGTGATTAATTAAGAATGTTTAAACAGCAAGCATACTGACACATTCAATAAAGGTCAAGTTATCTTACATAAAAAATGACTTTTCCCAATTACAGCAAGGTCACAAATTACAAATATAATTAGCTTCAGAATGATTTTTTCAAACAAGAAAACTTACCACACAAGCGTACTGTCACCCTGAAAATTTAAAATTAATGAATACTCAAAGTTTAGTTTTGGAGCTTTATCATGCATTCTCTATGCATGTGATTGTATTATTAACGTGTAGCAAGAGGAAAACATTCCTTTCCTTTTGTTTTTTACTTTTCTAATTTAGCAACAAGTATGAAGCTTTCTTAAGTTTCCATGCATGTGACCTCTAAAGGGAATATTTCATGAAAGGTCACATTCCTCTGTTTGGAGCGCCCTAAAACCTGAATTTGTATCTGCTCAAGAGAATCTTGAAAAAAATGAGATACCAATAAACCTGAAATCAATTATGGAGCAGGCACCCAAGATCAACAATCAAGGACTTATCCGTGGATGGTAATGTTTAATTCATGAAAACTGTAACTCAAAGTTCAGTTTCATTTAGGCCTTTCCAATCATACATTAAACTTGTTCACATATTATGCTGGGTTTAAAACACAGCCAACTGCTTCAACTACTGTGTTGAATATTTAAAAATAAATAATTGGGAACAAATCTTTAAGCCATTATCCCTAAAGTAATTCTGTGTCTAACACCTTTGTTTTGCTTTCCTAATACCATTTGTTTTCATAAATCAATTTTGTTTGAGTTACAGTTATTTATCCAATAATATAAGCTTGCATTTGGCAACTTGTTGTGGTAAAATAAGTCTTCTAAAACAAAGCATAAAAAACAAATTTTTATACCAACTAAGCTAATTTTTATACCAACTAAGCTAATTTAACACTTACAGTGCCAATACTGGTATTTATATGGTGTCAGATTAGACTTCTTTCTATAAACAGTAATTTGCAACAAACTAATGAAATCAATACATAATCCTTGAGGCTCATGTTTTAAAAGTTATAAAACCAACAATATGGCAAATAAAAACAAAATCTCTCCAACCCCTAACTCAAAATTGTCAAAAAAATTTTTTAAAAAAGAAGAAAAATAAAATAAAGAGGGAAGTGTTTATTATTTTGTGTGCTTAATCAACTGTAATCATTTTTTATATATTATTATACCTATGGACCAAAGAAGAAAAATGTAATATATTCCCAGAAATGTAAACAATATTAGTGAATAGCTAGTTTTAAAAAAAAGGGATTCTTGGCTGCTGTACAATTCAAAAAGATATAAAATTAACCAGAGACAAATATTGTAGATGACTTGGTATTTGCAAATGATCAACAGGATATTAAATTTAATGGAGGCTTTAACAAATCTCCATTGAGAAACTTGGAATTCAAAGATTTTTCTATCTTACCTTACCAGCACAATTGTGATATCATTTTGAATTTAATGGCTCAAAAGAGCCAACCAGAAATACATCAGAAAAATGTTTACACCCTTGTAGGAAGGATATTTTTTTAAGAATATATAGGGCTCAAGACTAAATTCCAATGAATAAGTTGGTGGGATCTACTGAAAAAAACTATTCTATTGACTAAATTAATCACTAGTTTAAATAAGAGCTATGTTTTGAATTAGATCCATTATAAAATAAATTGTTTAGATTTCATAAATTTGTCTAAATTTCTCAAAATATTCGTTTATACCTGGAAAATACACACACACACACACACACACACACACCTACTTCTAATCAAAACTAAGACCTTATTAAAGGTTCTTTGAAAATATTACTTTAAACTGACACACAAACCTGTTTTTCGTTCTTCCCTACTGGCAATATTAATTGATGTTATGTATTAACTTCAATGTAAAGTGGTTTGAAGTGGGGTATATAATTACATGTATTAAAAAAAGTTCTTCATAAAAACAGGCAAAAATACAATATTTTACCTAAATAAGGTTGAAAACTGTGGTCTAACTATGTTGGATAATTAAGAATTTTTGAGAAAAATGATATAAAATTCTTATAAGAAATAGATTTTCATTACCTTTCCCAAATGCCTTTCACATGAACTTAATCTGTCTTAGTATTTTAATCATGATGCTTACCTTGATAGAATCATGACTGTTAAATATCTCTGTATATACTTATGTATGTATAATTTCTCACCTTTCTTAGAAATTAAAAAGGGGAAACGCCTCATTAGGTTTAACTAGCAACAGACATTTTTCAAGTGGGTTTTTCTCTTTGATTTTTTCCCCTGTTTTTGAAGTCTTGAATTTGTTTTTGAATTTGATGAAGATATGAGTGCATAAATATTAATGGAAAAGATTAGTATCTTTCATATAAATGTTGATAACACAAGATTATGGATATTAAGAATTTTATCAAATGCTGAATTTCATTTCTTAAAGCATGAATTCAATAGAGAAAAATATCATAATTTGCCTTGTCCACACTGTTATGATTTTGATTCAGTGTCTCTTGTTCCTAAGCATGCAAGTGTTAAAAATAACCACACCCTACCCCAGTTTTAATTTTATGCTTCTGGATACTTTGGATTAAGAAAAGGTAAGTCCAAGGTTCCCATAAGACCTCAATTAAAAAGAAAATAAGTGCACTACAGGGTAGCAATCAGTCAACTCAAAATTCTCTTGAAATTCTGAATCTTTTTATAGGAAAAAAATCTGAGAATTACTTCAAACATATGCAGATGGATATAGGAATGCCAGAAGACTAATAGCAAGAACACCAGTATAATAAAGCTATTAATATGATCCCAAATTTCAGAATAAGTCATAAAAATGTTGATGTTTCACAGGCATTGTCTGAGGGTAACAAGTACGAAGCATTTGAAAAAAAATTCTTAATAGATAATGAAGAACCATGACTTTGCAGAAGGTGGACCTGAGCTACTTCCCTTATCCTTCCATTGGAATGATGACAGGCTGTGTCAAAGTACAATATCCATAGACTCCATAGAGCTTCTCTGCCCTTTTAGAACCTATGATATTATGGCAGAGTTGAGTTCTTCAACCAGCAATATGAAAAGAGCCACATCAAAAAAACTTTATATATATATATATATATATATATATATATATATATATACACACACATACATATATATATGTATATATACCAAAAACTGTGAGTGAAGTAATAGCTTTTGTGCTCTTTTTAAACAAACTATGAACTATTCAAAAAAATTGGAAATGTGGCTCAGGGGGATCATTTATGCAAACCTGAGATAAATTCGAAATAGAGAGATCCCTGAAAAGATTGCTAAACATGAAGATTGGCACTTTAAAAATCACTGAAGTTTAAAATAAATTATTAGATGGTTCTATATAAGTTCCATTTTATATTCAAACAAATAGAATCATAAATGGAAGAATAGAGCAAAACAGTCACCATCTTAGCACACTCGTGATCTCATAGCTCAATAAACAACTCTCAGTGCTAAATTAAGTTATATATTACATTTGGTCTTTTATTTAAGGTCTTTATAAGAATGAGATGCACTTTGATTTTCAACTGAATTCTGTGGATGTGATGTGAGTGGTAGTGACACCATCCAGATGACATGGCTAATAGTAGGAGGTAAAAAATATTTGTTGAACAAATATTAGCTTAATCAGAGCAGTAACTATACAATAATGAGATTATATCTCTATATATGTACATGTATTTATCTACATTTTGTACATACCATAACTCTTTATGTCAATATACAGCTGCATAAAATAGTCATAATATTATGGGCCAAAGAGACCATTGTTAGTTTATTTTAAATGTTTCCCGAAAAATTAATCTTATTTTAATAAATCCATGTCACTTTTTTTGTGTTTTTAAAATGATTTATGGAAGGGAGAATAAATGTAAAGACTCTGCTTCTATAATTTAAAATCCTTTTCCATGGAGGATCCTCCCTCTCTCCAGCAAGACTAAAAGCTCCTTTCGATTTATCTAAACTTTAAAAGATTAAGAAGTGTGTAAGAAAAAATTCCACAAAAGTAAGAGAAATAATAGAAAATCCTGATCCACATTATTGGAATATCTCAACCGTCAGGATATCATTAGGCTCAAATTAGATTTTAACATTTGAAAGTAAAAATAAAAATAACAATAATGATAACTTTTTTTGGTCAATCTACCATAAATTTTAATAAAACAGGTACCATCAGTGCAGGTGCAGCCTTTTGCCAAAGGTATAGATAAGTCTTTCTGTTGTCCTACAGAAACTGCTATTCACAAATACTTTTACATATGTACATATTTATAAATTTATAATGTATAGTCACACATTAAGGGGGAAATGCAGAACTTATAAGAACAATATTTAAAATGTCTAACAATACGTACCATACAAAGCATTTTTTATTGCTTGTCTTCAGGCATTGTGTACTGTCTTAGACTACGACACCCTTCCCTAAACAGCCCAGAAGAGCTATGATATATTTAAATGTGTAAGAAAATAGGATATCTTCCATTCCAGTGTATGAATAAAGTGCACTTTTAAAAACAATTTAGATGACAAAGAAGGTGCTGTTGGAAGGGAATTAAAGAAATACATTAATTGGCTCATGTAACAAATTTATTTTATTAAGGATTATGGATTACTTTTCGTGAGGGAATTTTTAATGTCAAGGCTGTCTTCACCACAAATTCTGTTAATAAGATGCATTTGTGACCTTAGTATTAATACAATCATGCAAAGCACATAACAGGATCACACTGAAACAAAGAAAATGAAAAAAAATAAAATTTAAACGAGGCAAAGAAATAGCAGTTTTTGTTGTGATTTTGCTTATTTCCATAAGATACTCCTTTTATTGATTTTATGAACATACCTATTTATGCACTATACTGAAATACTGTACAAAACTGCAAGAAATGCCACTATTTGACTACTTACGTTTCTACAAAAACACCATCCTATAGGTGTATCTATTAGTAAAAGTCAACTAATAACTGCTAATGTATATGTGAGTCAAAAGGATTTTAAGTTTGCCCAAAATGTTGAATCTAGGCATGAGACACAACTATTAATTTCTATTAACATATTTCAGGGACATAAAGAGTATTTTTTAAATACTGAAAGGAAAATGAATTTTACTCATTAATACTTAGTAATTATATAAAATTGAAAATTGTAGTTTCTAATTTAGCTACATGTTTGTGTGTGTATCCTAATTGAGCTAATTGTGTGTGTGTGTCTGTGTGTGTGTGTATGTGATGTCTGTGCATGTGAACTAATCCGCAATCTGTTGGTGATGCTTTAAAGTTTCAGTTTAAAAATGTTCAACTCTTACCAAAACCTCTTCAGGTATACAAAGCTGCAAATTTGAGTCAGAGAAATTTAAAGTTGCAATTTACAAAAGCAGATTTACATTAATTCTTATCTGAAAGAGCTGCTTTCAAGACAGAAAAATGTGCCAATTAACTGCCCTTTCCTTTGTAATTAGTGGCTTCTGAGTCCTGATGAAAAGAAGCCTTAAGGCAGAATTTGCAGTAAACAGGAAAGGAGAGAATCGTATAAGTGCTTATATATATTCTGTGACACCTATGAATTCTCATTGATGGGAGTTTTTGGCACAATTTTCTAATCCAGTATGAATGTTGCTCCACAGCAGCCAAACTGGATGTTTTTTCCAGTCTCCAGCACCAAGAAAATTTAGCTGATCAATTTCAATACAACACATACTGGAAAGAGTAAGACCTATTTATTGTCTTTTTTTTTTTAATTTAAGGTAGTTTCCAATGATTAAAATAATCTGTAGGATTTCAATTATTACTTTCAAATAAACTCTGATGCTAAAAATGTGATGACCACGACATTCCAATAGTTATTAAATTCTAGGCATAATGAACATCCTGTCAGGGTGACTCATAATTATTTGAATTTGTCATGCTGTAATATGTACATGGCTATAGACACTATACAGGGTAATTAAAAGCTGATTTCAAATCTCTAGTTTTTCTTCTTATGTGTACTAGGCTTCCAATTATACTAGCAGGGATCCTGAGCACTCGGGAAAGGGAACTGATGTTGCAGATATGAGGTTCTGTTATTTAGAGGAATTCATCTTGGAACGACAATGTTACCTTACGTTATAGTTAGGCAAAAGTAGAAAACACTCCTATGTAAGACCTAAATCAAAAGTATCCATAAAATGTGGTGTAGGATCTCCATTTTCATTGCTGTTAGGAAAAGAGAAAATAAATCAGGTCATCTGAAATCCACTTTAAACCAGTTCCTAGGGTAAATCTTTTAAAAAGGCAATGGCTTTTTGGGCATGGGGTGCTTTCTGCCTGCAGTACCACAAGTTAGCAAATGCGTGTCTCTATTAGAGGTCTATAAGCTATGTTGCTATATACATACTGTACATGTTGGTTCACAAATTAGCAGTTATTAGTCAGACTGTACATGGCAAAACAAACCAGGTTTAATGTCGCTATACATCCCAAAGACAACCTGTGTCTAGATTCAAGGACTGACCCCTAATACAGGTTCTCTGTTTAAGTATGTAGCCCAGTAAACTAAATTAAATGTACCAAACAAAACTGGGAAAACTATTCTAGACATTCTGTCAATTTTGCTCACACTGTTGAAGGTTTTCTTGGCTTCAGCTGGCTTGTTTTCTGGCTTCTTGTTGGGTTCTGGCGTGGTTGCACTCTTGGAGATGGTAGAGAGAACTGGGTCTTTTGAAAGATTCGGGGCATAATTGGCAACTGCCACTGCATAAGCATTGTTCTGTATCATGACAGAGGCTTTTTCTTTTTTCTATTGAAAAATACAAGAATTAACAGAATGTGGGTTGAGACTGCTTCTTAACATTTTCCAAACTCCAGTTCAAATTCTGAAGAAAAGTATCTTGATAAACATCATTATCCATTAGAAAGAAGGAATTTAGGGAAATAAATGTAGTTTATTAAGTCCTAAAACCATGAGGGAGAGGAAACCCCCAGAGTAAATCAATGATATCATTTTTCTGGAGAACCATTTTCTTGTTGTTTACATGGAACACTGACAACCAAAAATACAACTTTAACAAATGACACATTTTTGACCCTTACAAGTCACTCAAATATTTGTTGAATGAATGTGTGAATGAATAAATGAAATGTAGACATAATTTAACACAAGGAATGATCATCTACAGTGAATGATCTCAAATTTTGAATTAATAATTTAATTTCTTTAACTTGATAACAGGATTTCTCCCCTTCATGTCAAAATCATACAGTAATGTTTTACTCAGATGGTAGGAAATTGTATCCATATACAGATGTTAGTGTAATAAATACTAACAACATAGAAGGAAGATGAAATACAAACTTTTGGATTTCTGCCTAGCTCATCCACAACATGTTTCTCCTTATACTTCCCAGTTCAGTTCTTACCCACTTTACTCTGGGTCACAGTTTTCTCCTGCCTGGACAAAGCAGCATTCCTTTGTACTCTTCCACTTGGCTTGACCTCATCCAATCATTAGTCAAACTACAACCCCCATGGGGACTTTTTAAAGACATAAATTGGATGGGGTCACCTGTCTGCTTAAATCTCTTAAATACCATCTCATGGAACTTAGAATAAAATCAACACTTCCTGCCATGGTGTCTTTTTTTGTTCATTATATACCAGTCTCACTGAAATAACTTGCATTTGGAGGACTTCTTTGTTTGATGCCTTTGGCTATGCTACTTCTGATAGGGCCAGAGTAAAGGGACAAAATAGGTAATTAAATAGTTAATCCCACTAGGGGACTGTAAGTAAAGAAAAAAGTATGGGAGACTCCTGTAAGTTAATGAACACTCTAGAAAGCAGGTTTGCTTAGCCACAAAACCATGAAACAGAAGCATGAGACATTCCCCAAAACAATAAAACAATGGTGGCATGAGATGCACATCCTGCCCAGTGAGCTCAGTAAGTTAATGTTTCCTAGGACATGTTCCTATATGCACACTAAAAACAAAAATATAAGGAAAGGTGACATACTAAAACCTGAGATGATTTCACATTTTTAGCATAAGTTACCACCTTTTTGCTCATTTCCATTGAGGCATGACAGTCCCAGCTTGACCATGTAGGGACAAGAAAACTCCCCTGCCTGACATGGAGGAGGAATTGATGATAGAAGCATGACATCTACTCAAAAATGAGGAAGAAGGGTTTTTTTCCCCCTCCCACTGTTCCTTTGATTATAAAACTGTAGCCTGCTAAGTTCTCAGAGCACAGCACCCTCTGGCCTGCCTACTTGTAAGCCTCACAAGCATCCTATTCTAATACATCACATCTTATTTATCTCTTTGTCTCTCACTTAATTCTTTCTGCACTGAGATATAAAGAACTGGAGCTCAGAGTCCCCTGAAATGCCACCTAGTGGTTTCACTTCCTCATCCTGGAATGCTTTCCCTCCATCCCATTTTCCACGTGATCAATACCCTCTCATATTGTGGTCTTGGTTGAAGTGTCCTTTCCTCAGAAAGTACTTCCTAACCACTCTATCTAATGTCACCCTGGCTCCCCATCTATACTCTTTTAGAGCACCCAGTTTACTTCCATCGTGTCATTTTTCAAAATGAGTAAATTCTTTCTTTACTTGTGTGATTATTTGACTGACATCTTCCTTTCCTATTAGAATCTAAGTTCAATGAAGGCTGGTGCTATTTCTGTCTTGTTCACCATTATAACCTTAGCATGATTCCTTCCATGAGGTAGGCACATAATATGTAGCCAAATTAATGAAACCTGAAAATATTTACTCAACATTAAATAATAATATTTAATGAAACCTGGAAAACTATTTAACAGCACTTCTGTATTAATACAAACTCATTGCTAGTTATCTAAATGCAAACAAATTTGAGCCAGCAATAAATTATCCAAAATAGTGAATAGTGTAAATCAACAGATTTATAGGACCAATTGACCTAGAACATAATTTCAAGTATCAGTATTTTGAATAAGAATTCTCACAATGTCCAAGTAAAATAAGATAACAAAGAGCCTCTGAAAGCATAGGAGGATCTGTAAACAGGCCCACATTCTCCCTCACCTCTTTTCCTTACTGATAAGGCATTCTTCCAGACCTGGCAGGAGCATAAAAGGAAAAGGGGTGAGGGATTACCATTTGTAGCTATATGAAAGCTATAAAACAGCTTTTCCCATGTTACACATGGAGGGTAATCCTCAAGCATATAACTGGTAGCAATGATAACTAACACCTTGTGAGCCCTAGGATGTGTCAGGTTGAGTGTTAAGCCTAAGGGTGTCATTGCTGACAAAATTCACTACTGGATAAGAAGTAAGTTCTATGCTGTAACCCCAAGTTACAGAATCAGAAACAGAAGCTAAAGAGGTTTTGTGACATGACCAGGTCTCCTGTCTACTAAGTGGCTAAAAAAGCACACAAACTCAAATGTGTGTGGCTTCCAAACCTCTACTTTAAACAGCATGCCTCGTGACTTTACCTCTGAGGAAGCTTGTGAATATCTTTTTCTCAAGATTTTCTAATTGAAGTTTATATTACTAGGTCAACCTTCTAAACGGACTTTTTAACCCATAAAGTTCTGACATATAGTGTTTATATTATTATTATTTCAATTATACCTAAACATCACTTAAACTGATATCGAATTGCAGAGATTGGGCAATGCAGAACTCCTAGCAAAGTTCCTGGCACAGGCCAGGCTCAAAAAATGTTTGCTTCATGATAAATGAATGACATCTACTAGAATGATTACTATGATAATATATGTATATAGGTATATATAATGTATATAAGCATATAATGTATTTTATAGAATACAATAACCATTTATTAGATTAATAGAAATAGATTCTAATAGTATGTTCTGCAATTCTATTAGGTAATTATCCCAAAAGTCCTCAATTTCAACATCTATAGATGTAGGAGACTGAGAAATAATAAAATAAGCTCAACTGAAAAACAATGCTGTGGAATTTCCACATTTGTGGAAACTGTTTCACTTGTGATTGAGACATATAAGAGGGAAGTGGGAATATATGACTATACACTAAAACAGCAAATGATTTATTTTTATACATTATCTGGAGAAAAAAAGTAAATTATGTTGCTTTAGAATCAGTGGATGCTGTTACTTAAGTGGAATGAAAAGGGAATATAACCCATACTAATTAAACTTTCTATTTTTTAAATGACATTTTATAAGAATCAGAATATTCTGAGGTTATTACTTTATTAGAGTGTCCAAATATATAATTAAAATTTTAAGTCTGGAAAATTCCTGATTACAGAAATCAAAACATCTTACACCATCATGGCAAACCAGTTTTGGCTTTCTTGGAATATTAGATAAAATGAAGAGTTAGTAAATTGAGCAAATGCTCTAGCTAAAATATAGACACCTAGTAGTGAAGTGACCTAGGATATAAATGAAAATAACAATGACATAGTTTCAGAGTTGGAAAGAATCTCAGAGACTGAATAAGGAAATGGAGCTTAGAATAAGGAAATGGAGCTCTCATAAATACAACACTAAATACAACAGTCTTTGGAGAAAACCCCAGGTTTACAAAGTGGCAAATTTATGCTCTTTCTACATACCATGTTGCTTTTTTACAGTCATTGTGGCTACTAGAAAGCCCATTACTTGTAAAACAACAACATGCTCCCTTGTCAGATAATGCTATTGTTAACTGTCTGCTAACCATCCTGACTGAGAAAAGTGATACTTACAGAAGATTGTTTGAAGGTTATACAGTCCATCCACTTCTCTAAGTACTCTAAAGTCTTTCCTTGGATTAAACTGGGCCATGAGAAAGCTATATACTTGGACCATATTAGCTTAGCTCCTTGAAGAATTGCCTTCACTGAGTTGTATATTAATGTAATGCCTTCAGCTTTTATTGAAGGGGACTACAAGAAACATCAATATGAAATTCATTACTGCTTTTATTGGGAAAATGTTGACATTACTTGCAATAGCACTCAACTTTCCCTAATATAAAACCCATATGATATTGTTTAAAAAAGATTTTTAGTATAGGGCAATCGCTCTTTCTGAGGAAGTTTATACATCCATTTTTTGGTTAAAGAAAGATAAGTTTCCCCCATGGTTTACTCTCATAGCCAAGAAGCTCAAGATTTGAATCTCAGCATAATCTAACTATGAACTACAGTTAATGTTCTGGCCCAAATGGTGGACATATTTGCAGTCTATTTTCCTTCATCCTGATTTTCTACTTCTATTTATATCTTATTATAATAATTTAAGTACATGCATTCTTTTGGTAAACTGCCTGAAATGCTTTTGGAACAAGGCATGATGTCTAAAAATGCATATAAATGAATAAAAACACTTAAAATACAATGTTTTCTATGAATTGCATGGAGTGAATCACAAAACAATGGCACATTTCATGTTAGTTTGGATATTATGGTGCTATGTCTATATTTCAAGTAATTTAATATATAGTGTATTTCCAGAGAATATGCTTTTCTTGGCCAGTGTAGAACCACTGACTCAGACTTAGAAATAAAAACAATCTCAAGAGACAAAAGGTATTTTTAAAAATTTAATTCAAATAAACTATGTGCTAAATGCTATGTCAGGTATTGGCAGAGAAATAATGAATAAGACAAAACTATTATCCACTTAGATCAGGTCACCTACTGTTAGAAACAGATTTGTTTATAATAAAAGTATAATTTAATGAGGTTACATAAAAGAAATTCATGCCAGGTACTGTAGAAGGATAATGGGGGGATGGCTATTAGATACAATTGGATAGATTTGAAGGAATAAGTAGTTCGCCAGTTAGAAAAGAAAGGAAAGGGCATTTTAGCAAGAGGGATGAACACATCTAATGCCATGGAGATGTGTAGGGGCATGGAATTGGGAGATGTATTTTGTTTGTTTGTTTGTTTGCGGTACGCTGGCCTCTCACTGTTGTGGTCTCTCCCGTTGCAGAGCACAGGCTCCGGACATGCAGGCTCAGTGCATATGGCTCACAGGCCTAGCCGCTCCGTGGCATGTGGGATCTTCCCGGACCGGGGCACGAACCTGTGTCCCCTGCATCGGCAGGCGGACTCTCAACCACTGCGCCACCAGGGAAACCCCAAGGAGATGTTTTTAATGGCTATAGGAAATATATGAGCATGGACTTTAGGCTTGTGTTCAATCTTGGATTCACCACTTATTAGACGTGTGATCCTGAGCAAGTAACTTTACTTGACCAATCTTATATTTCCTCATTTCTGACATGGAGATATTCCCAGGCACATAGTAGTAAGTGCACAATAAATAACACACACACACACAATTTCTCATTATTCATCATGTAAACAAATATATGAGAAGGCTATATATTTGGACCATATTAGCTGAGCTGCTTGAAGAATTGCTTTCAAAAATTCATTAAAGAGCTGAAAAATTAAATGAACAGATTTCTGTTTTAGAAAGATAACTCTGGCACTACTGTAGAGGATGGATTAAAGGGAGATATGATTTAGAGATAATGAGGAATAAAGAGTCTCAAAATAATGAGAAATGGCAAGGGCGTGGTCTATGACATATAGGCAGGAGAATGGACATCATTCAATGACTGATTAGGTCTTAAGGGTAACTTCCAAGTTGTTGGTTTCTGAGATTAGGTTTTGCCATGAACTGAGGTATATATGAAAAAAAAGTCGGTATTTAGGAGATTTTTTGTTTGTTTATTGTTTCTTTCACCTTTTAAAAGAGATATGTAAAGACTGAAATGTCATATTCATGTAGAAATGCCTAGGGAACAGGTTGGATGTATGAGCTTGGAAGTTAAAAGAAAGGTATGGAGTATAGCTGTAGATAATAACTGTGGAAGGTAAGATAAAGGTGTTGGCTGTAGTTGTGATTTGATTATACTTCATTAATTCATACCATATTTATTGAGCAACTAATATATACTAGGCCCTGTGCGAAAGGACAAAGATAAATGATTTATTAAAATAAACATGGTCATTGTTATCATGATCAGTGAAGGAGGTGGGATATAAGCGTGCAATTACAAACTGTGATAAAGAATTAAATGCAAAAGAGCAGGATACTATACACACTTATAAAGTGATCTAATTATTCAGGGGTGTGGGGAGTAAGTGTTCAGAAATTTCCTGAGGATTGGTATATGTGTTGAAGATGAGTGGGCTTTACCTATTTGGATATAATAAATAATGAACAGTGTGCTTAGTGTTGCTGACATTCTTACAAGTATTGTCAGTAAAATCCTTAAAGTGAGAATCACATATGAATAGTGAAAACAAAAACATAAAATAAATGTAAATGACTATCTTTGGGGATAAACAACAGCAGATGTTAAGGAGATTGGATCTACTCTGAACTCAGGCAAAGAATTTCAAAGAACAGAATGAATAGTAGTAGCTGCCAAGATTTGAGGAAGGAAGTTGATATTCTAAGGCTCGTTTTAAAGGCCTAACAGAAGAGAAAAAGTTGCTGACTTGGGACTGAAATGGAATCTTGGAGTATAACAGTATTCAATGGATTCAATGGGGATCCCTTAAGAAAAATGGAAAATTATCTTATCTGAAAATGTAGAGGTCCTTGCTGTCCTTCAGTTATAGGACAATGAATGGAAAGAATTACAGTGAGCTGAGAATTAAACTAGAAGTGAGAACATATACATTATAAACAATGTTTTCAAAAAGCTTGAATGGAGAAAAAGAGGGTGGAATCTGATAATGGGGGAATGGGTGACATACAATCTGGAGAGAGTTTTGGTTTTGCCTTTATGGTAAATTAAACATATTAAGCATATTCAGAAACTTAAAGCAAGGAGACAGCTGAAAAGGAGAAGAAAGCTTTGAAGAAGTAAGAGAAGAAAATAATAACTGATGCTTCAAGATTGAAAAAGGAACAAGAAGAAAAGAATCAAGAGATGGGGTGGAAGTCTTGAGGAAGTGGAAGAACACTGGGTGTAAAAGAAGGTTCCAGAAGAACTTGGGAGGTTGCATAAGTAGATATTTTCTTATATGTAAGGGCATAAATATTTGCCCTTCCATATAAGTTGGATTATTTGATCCACCACTACATTTTTAGAATGATAAAATTTTGTTGACTAATTTCACTCCTGAGGCTAAAGGTATAGTGTACACACTTGTGCAAGATCACAGAGCAAGGTAGGCTTTGTTTTCTAATAGAGGGCTCAAATGTGTCTTGAATATGAAGTGAGTGGATTTATTTATTTATTTGCAAAAACTAACTTTAAAGATCAACAGAGCACAATCTACATGAAAACTGTATGTTAAATACATATCTCTTTCTTTCAAACATATAATATTAATGTGAATCTCTAAGTGATTATTCTTATGAGACAAACTAATACTTGCCAGTTAACAAACCTTTAATAACTTTTTATATACTCGTTGGATTGACAGATAATTTAAGTGCATTTACTCATGTTTACTAACTTCAAAAAAGAGGACTTCCTCTAGTCTGGTTAAACTGAAAGGATGCCAATTTGGCCGATGGATAAAAACTTTGTATTTCAGGAAAATTATTGTTCTCCACTTAATTAAATCTAAGGATAACTAAAGCAGAGGTAAATTGCACTGAAATTTTTTTTTTAGGCAGATGTGCTAGTTTGGGGCACTATACTAGATTTCCTTTTAGTTCTAAGGACCTGGTTACTTCCAAGGTAGGTTTAGGAAGTACCTCCCCAGATTCATTTCAATCATGAAAATGGATTGAGTACTCATTGATAAATTCACCACTGTAAAGTTTTAAAAGTCTTTCCATGAAGGCAAAGAAGTCTTCTCATTGGTATTGCATTGCCAGATTTAATATCAGAAACTTATTTATTCTTTTATTCAATGAAACTTTCTGAAGTGCCTACTAAGTGACTGGCACTGTGCTTGGCACTCTAACTGTGGAAAAGTGATTAAGAACAAGCAAGGTGCCTGATATAATGTTCCCTTTAACTTATCCACTGAACTTGAACCACTTATTACTGAAATAATACAAATTTGTTAGTTGTTTTCCTGCAAATTAGGTTGGAACATAAATGATTTCAACCTAGATTTAGCTTCACTATGTGTGATCTGCTATGTGGGTAGAGTTAAATCCAGTATTTATCAGTAGTAGGTTATTGCTTTTAGAATGCATTATCAAGAATGTGTTTTTCACATTTATAAGTACTTCTCTTTTCCAATTTCAGGGGGTGAGAAGGCATATTATTTGATATGCCAAATCACAATATCAATTTGATTGACACCCTCATCACATTAAAAATAATATATCAGTATATTTCTACACAGGGCATGTACACTACAAACCACTATTTATTTTTTGTGACATATTTACAAAGCATTTTATCTTCAAAAAAAGTTAGTATGAAAGTGCATGTGTAACTAATATAAAAAGAAGTAATTGCATAGATAGCAATGGAAAAGCAGTATATTTTATGGGGAATGAAAACATCAATCAACAGTAAAATGCAATGGAAATGGTAGAATAACCTAGAAGTTAAGCATGGAAAATTAATCAGATTCCCTTGAATATTTACTCATTGGTTATTAGTATACAAAACATAGCTTATAAAATGAAATAAACCAGCACTCTTATGAGAACTTTTACAGTTTACAAAATTAGGGAAAAAGAGCAAGACTTTTAAACTATAACATCAACTGTTTGTATGCTTTAACTGCAATATTGTCATAGAAATTTGAAAAAAAAATTGTATTCAAATAACTGAAAAGGAAAATCAGCAAGTATGTTATTCCAAATTTAATGGAAGGGTATTCAGGTAGATATTTTATTAAAAAGGAGCCCTCCAAGTAGAACTTTTTACTATTATTAAGACTGCTTTATATCTCATTGTGATACATACAAAGCCTCCTCTTAAGACAGATGAATAATAATCTATAGACTAAGAAAGGAAATGGCTATTTATCAATGCACAAAACTCCCACTTCCTTCAGTACTTGAAACCTAAAAATAGACACCTGAAATAATTACCAAAGAAGTTAATCATCAGAACAAATACTTTTTCTCTTATAGACTGCAGGAGCAACTTAAAATGTCTAGACATTCCTATCTAGTTACTAATTCCATACAACATGGGAGAGATTACGATATTGCCAGTCTTTTACATCCAAACAACAGAGATGGAGGTAGGTGAAGAGTAACTCAGCCCACTTGGTAGGGCCTAAAATTCTATAACTGGTAAAGTTAATGCCCACTTTTCTTTTCCAAATCTTTTTTCTATAAACCAGTGTGGTTAAGAGCATGAATTTAATGGTCAGGCAGATCTTGGTTTAAGTATACTTATTAACTTGTGTGAGCTTGAGCAAGTAAATAACTTCACTAAGCCATCCATAGCTTCTTCATCAGAAAAAAATGAGAATTAAAAAGAAACCCTAGTTATAAAGTTGTAAAGATTACATGAGAGAACATATATAAAAAACTTAGCACAGTGCCTGACACACAGAGCTCAAAAGATGCTAGGAAGTGGTTTTAACAGAAGTAATACTACCAGCACTCCTAAAGGATTTCAGGCAAGAGCATACTTTGAAAGAAATCTTTTATGTTTGAATGTCCTTAATGTCAGTTTTGAGGAATAGTATCTGTTGCAAGCTAAATCTGTTGGGGGATTCTCTTAATCACGGTGAGAAGGAAGCTCTCACTTACCTTGTCATTTACTACACTCTTTCCATCCCAAGCCCATCCTCTTTTGGTGAAGTAATTTACAGTTGCAAATTCAATTAAGGCAGAGAACACAAATGCATAACAAACAGCAATAAACCAGTCCATGGCAGTTGCATAAGCCACTTTGGGGAGAGAATTCCGAGCACTGATGCTTAGAGTTGTCATTGTTAGAACAGTTGTTACTCCTGCAGGAAGATAGGAAGTAAAAACATCAACAAATACCAGCAGGACAGCATTGGAAATACTTTTTTTTTCCCCCAAAGGTACTTTCAGTGCCACATCTAGCCACTAAAAAAGCAAACAAAAATCTTCAGAAAGAAAACAGTGCAAAGTTAATTATTGTAAATGGTTATTATACTTTTTGAAGTGATGATTCTGAAATGCTTTCATTTTTCATTTTTGTTTGTATGAATCTCCTTTTTCTCTTAAATACCGTTGAGGTTAGAAAGACTGGTGAAACTGAAGTAGAATTTCCTATGAGGAAAGAAGGACTTGAAATTGACCCATTGTCCATTAACATTAATTTAAAAAAATCTTTCACAAAGCCTCACATTAATTTGTTCATCATTTATTTGAATCAATCTAAGCAGACGACCAATCATCCACACTAGTAGTCACAATAGAACTATGATTAAGAAGTTCTTCATTCTAAGTATATCTACCTAAGTATGAAATTAATTCTGGATTGCCTAGCATTGTGAGGACATAATTTCTTTCATAATGAAGCTTAGAATCTGCAGAAAATAAAACAAGCATCTAAATCCCAAACCTTATAAAATTTAAATCACTAAAAAGGTATATTTTATACCTTTGTTGGTTTAAAAAATAATTTCGTTCCTTGCATTATAAAGCTTTTCTGCTTATAGTCTGGGAAGTCACGATGGTTAAGTAAAAAGAAAGCAATAACTCAGAAGCCAGTCACAGTATCAGCAGGTCAAAATGTCTACAATTACCTGTTTTATCAGAGATTCAAGAGAGGATTTGTTATGTACATAGGGGATACATTAAATTAAAAGACAATTGAAATGTTAAAGAAATGCTCATTCATATACTGAAATTTTTTATATTTTATTTTTTACTTTCCCTTTGGATAAATAAAACAGCCTTTTTTCTCACTTACCATAGAGTTAGAAGTTCAAAATAGCAATAATTCTATTTAATCATGAGTGAATGCATCTAGGAATATGATGGTAGTAGTAGGGATAAAAGGTAGAAAAATAAATTTAGTTCACCTGCTGCTGAGTCAATATTAAAAAACACATTTATAGAAATACATTGTGTTTGCATGCATCAAACTGTGAAAGGTTTTAGATGGTGTCTTCTTTCGAGAATTTGGTAGAGGAGAATAATTAAATAGAACACAGTCCAGGTACACCCACACATACCCACGAACACAACCATATCCACCTGTACACACACACACACACACACACACACATATATACATGGCAACGCAAATGATGAATCAATATATGAAAATATATTTAACTTCAGCAGTCAAGGAAAAAAAAGCAATAATGAGATACCTTTTCAAAACAATATTATCAGCAAAATGTTAGCAAAACTTTAAAAGATTGATACTATCCTGGCATTGAAGAGGATGTGGAGCAATTGACATTTTCTTTAATAGGGATTACAAATATCTAAGAGACTGTTGCCTAATCTGAGGTCATAAAGATTTAGGCCTATATTTTCTTTTGAGTTTGATAGTTTTAGTTCTTACATTTAGGTCTTTGGTCCTTTTTGAGGTGATGTTTGTTTATGGTAGATGTCCAAATTCATTCTTACGCATGTGGATAGCCAGTGGGCCCAGCAACATTTTCTGAAAAGACTTTTCTTTCCCCATTAAATGATCTTAGCACTGTTGATGAAATCAACTGATCATAGATATATGGGTTTACTCTGGACTTTCAATTCTATTCCATTAATCTACATGTCTGTCCTTATGCAAATTTCACAGTTTTGATAACTTATAGCTTTAGAGTAAGTGCTGAAATTGGGAAGCAGGAGTTCTCCAAATTTCTTATTCTTTTTTAAGATTGTTTTAGCTTTTCAGGGTCCCTTACACTTTCCTATAATTTTATGGTCAGTTGCTCATTTTTTCAAAAATGGTCATTGGAGTTTTGATAGGTATTGCATTGAATCCCTTGTTTGGGGAAGTATTACCATCTTAACTACATTAAGTCTTCCAATTCCCAAACATGGGATACATATCTATCCATTTTAATCACATATACATATATCATCTCCATTTATTTAGAACTTTAATTTCTTTCAGCAACATTTTATAGTTCTCAGTATACAAGTTTTTCATCTTTAAACTTAAATTTATTTATAGTCATTTTATTCATTTGGCTGTTACATAAATAAAAATAGCTTCTTCTTAATTTCCTTTTCAGATTGCTCATTGCTAGTGTATACAAACAAAATTGATTTTTTTATTGTTGATCTTGTACCCTGAAACTTTGCTGAATGTATTAGCTCTAATAGTTTTTATGTGGTTTAATAAAAGTTTTCTATGTATAAGAACATGTGATCATGTGATCTGCAAATAGAGTTTTATTTCTTCCTTTCCAAATTGGATGCCTTTTATTTGTTTTTCTTGCCTAACTGCCCTAACTAAAGCCTGAAGTATGATGTTGAATAGAATTAGTGAAAGCAGACATCCTTGTCTTGTTCCTGATGTTAGAGCAAAGACTTTTAATCTTTCACTTCTAATTGTGATGTTAGCTGTGGGCTTTTCTTTGGTCCTCTTTGTTGGGTTAAAAAGTCCTTTTCTAGTGCCAGTTTGTTGACTGTTTTTACCATGAAAGGTGTTTCATTTTGTTTTTCAGAATCTACTGAGATGATTTTGTGTTTTTTCATATTTCATAAATATGTTTGGTATTACATTGATTGCTTTTTGTATGTTGAACCAACCTTACATTCTTGAGGTAAATTCTACTTGGTCACAGTGTGCAATCCTTTTTATATGTGACTGGTTTCAGTTTGTTAGTTTCTTGTTGAGGACATTAACATCTATATTCATAAGGGATGTTGATATGCAGGGTTTTTTATTTCCCTTGTGATTTCTTGGCCTGGTTTTTGTATCTTGGCAAAATGGCTCCATAGAATGAGTCAAGAAGTTCCCTCATCTATTTTTTCAAAGAGTTTGAGAAAGAATGGTGTTAATTCTTTCAATATTTGGTAGAATTAACCAGAAAATCCTTCGGCCTTAGGCTTTTATTGATTTTTTTGATTACCCACTTCATGGCTTTACTTGTTATAGATTTATTCAGACTCTTCAGTCAGCTTTGGTAACTTTCTGATTTGAGGAATATGTCCAGGTTATATAATTTTTTGGCATACAGTTGTTCACAGATTCCCTTATAATTCTTTTTTATTTCTACAAGGTCAGTTGTAATGTGCCCTCTTATTTCCTGATTTTGAAATTTTGAGTCTTCTCTTTTTTTTTTTTTTTTTTTTGCGGTACGCGGGCATCTCACTGCTGCGGCCCCTCCCGTTGCGGAGTACAGGCTCCGGACGCACAAGCTCAGCGGCCATGGCTCACGGGCCCAGCCGCTTCACGGCATGTGGGATTCTCCTGGTCCAGGGCACGAACCTGCTCCCTGCTTCGGCAGGTGGACTCTCAACCACTGTGCCACCAGGTAAGTCCTCTCTTTTTTTTCTTGATAAGTCTAGCTAAAGACTTGACAATTTTGTTGACATTTTCAAAAACCAACTTATGGTTGTATGTTGATTTTCTCTATTGTTATTTCTATTCTCTATTCCATTTATCTCTGTTCTAATTTTTATTAATCCCCTCCTTCTTGCTTTGGGTTGCATATGCACTTTTTTTTTTTTTTTAGTTTTTAAGGTGGAAAGTCAGAATATTAATTTGAGATCTAAAAAAAAATAATGTAGATGTTTACAACCATAAAACTCTCTTTGAGAAATGCCTTTGTTGTATCCCACAAGTTATGGTATGTTATATTTTCATTTCCATCCATTCTAAAGTATTTTCTACCATCTCTTGTGATTTCTTCTTTGACCCAATGGTTATTTAGAAGTTTCTTATTTAATTTCTACATATTTGTAAATTTTCAAATTTTTATCTATTATTGATTTCTAATTTCATTCCATTGTGGTCAGAGAACATGCATTGTATGATTTCAATCTTTAAATTTATTGAGAATTTTTTGTGGACTAATGCATTGTCTTCCTGAAGAATGTTCCATCTACACTTAAGAAGAATGTACATCCTGCTTTTTTGGGGTGGAGTATTTTCTATAGAAGTCTGCTAGATATGGCTGTCTTATACTGACATTCAAGTCTTCTATCTTCTAGTTCTAGCCACTATTGAAAGTGGGGCATTGAACTCTTCAAATATTATTTTTGGACTGTTAATTTCTCCCTTCAATTTTGTCAATTTATAGTCATGTATTTTTAGGCTTTTTTGTTGGGTGCATATATATTTATAATTGTTATAACTTCTTGATTGACTCTTTTATCATTATTTTATATTCTTATTTGCCTCTGGGAAAGTTTATTCTTTCAAAATCCATTTTGTCTGTTATCAGTGTGGACAATCAAGCTCTTTTTTTTGGTTATATACTGTTTCCATCCTTTTATTTTACCCTTATTTGTATCTTTGAATTTAAAGTTGGTCTCTTGTAGACAGCATATAGTAGGATCATGTTTTATTGTTTTTTATCCATTCATCCAATTTCTCCATTTTAACTGATGGATTTAATCTATTCACATATAACATAATTTCTGGTAAGAGAAAAGTTACTTCTGCTATTTTCTATAGGTATTTTATATTTTTGTTTCTTAGTTCCTTCATTACTTCCTTATCTTGTGTTAGATATTTTTTAATGTACCATTTTAATTCCCTTGCTATTTCTTTTACTATATGTGTTTGAGTTATTCTCTTAGTGTTTGCCCTTGGGGATTAAAATATCTAATTTGAATTAATACCAACTACTTATCAAGAGTATACTAAAATTTACTCCTATAGCTCCATGCCCCTCTTTATGCTGTTATTATCACAAATTACATTTTTACATTGTGTGCCCATCAATATAGATGTACAATTCTTGCTTTGTGCAGTTGTCTTTCAAATCAGAAATAAGGACTTACAAACAAAAAAATACATATTTATACTGTCTTTTATATTCACGTGTTATTATTTATTTCTTTCTGTGGGTTTGAGTTACTATCCTTCCATTGCAGCCTTAATGGTTTTCTTTAGCATTTCTTGTGTGACAGTTCTGCCATTGACAAAACTCACTCATTTTTTGTTTATCTGGGAATATCTTAATTTTTGAAGTGTAGTTTTGATGGATATAGAGTTCTTGTTTGAGAATCTTTTTCTTTTGACACTTTGAATATGATATCCTACTGTCTCCCAGCCTCCATGCTTTCTGATGATTTGTTAGCTGTTAATCATATTGAGAGTCCTCTTTACATGAGGCATCACTTTTCTCTAAATGGTTTCAAGATTCTCTTTCTTTCCAATTTGATTCTGATGTATCTATTCGTGGGTCTCTTTAAATTTATTCTATTGCTGGTTTACTGAGCTTCTTGAATGTGTTTGATTTGAAAGGTTTTGGCCACTATTTCTTCAAATATTTTTAAAACCTTTATCTCTCTCCTTTCCTTCTGTGACTACCATTATACATATACTGACATGCTTGATAATATGCCTCAAGTGTCTTGGGCACTGATTATTTTTCCTCATTTTTTCCTTTCTGATCCTCATACTTAAGAATCTTAATTGACCTATCTCTGAATTCGGTGATTCCTTCTGATTCCTTAAATCTAATGTTAAGCTCTTCTAGTAAATTTTTCTTTACATTTATGGTACTTTTGAATTATAGAATTTCTACCTGTTTACCTTTTATAATTTCTATCTGTTGATTTGATATTCTCTGGTGAGACATCATTATTATACTCTTCTTTCATTCTTTAGACATAGTTTCCTTTAGCTCTTCTATTTTAACTAATGTAGCTTATTTAAAGTCTTTGTCTACTTAGCCCAACACCTGGGCTTCCTTAGGTACAGTTTTTATTGAATCTTTTTTTTTTTAGTAAATGGGCTATACTTTTTTTTTTAATTTGCAGAACTTATATTTTTGTTGTAAACTGGACTTTGAATACTGTAATGTGGTAATTCTGGAAATCATATTCTTGTCCTCTCCAGGGTCTTTTGTCAATTGCTACTTGTATTTATTGTCTCTGTTTGTTTAGTGACTTTTCTTAACTAATTCTGTAAAGTCTGTATTCTTTTCATTTGGGACCACTTAAGTCTCTGTTTTCTTAGATTAGTAGTCATCTAATGATTGCATAGAGTTTTGCTGAAACACTTGAAACTAAAAAAATCTCTCAGTCTTTGTCAGGTGATTCTGTGTGCAGGTTGGGATATGTCTTCATCATTCAACCAGGCAGTTTACAACTCTGCCTTCGCATCCACTTCCTGCTTGTGTAGAGGCTCAAGGTCAACAAGAGGGGAGAGCTTTGGGCTTCCTCAGTCTTTTCTTGTGTATTCACATAGCTCTATGTATGCATGTGGCCTTCTAGATTCCAGGAAATATGTCAGTGCTTTTCAAATCACTTGTGTACAATTCATTCATCAGCTTTTCCTCTCAAACCTTTTGGTTAGCCCATTGTTTGTCCCAGATGTTATCCACTGCCTCAGGCAGAAGCAGCTAAAATATTTGCCTGGAAATGCTTTCAGTATGTATCCTTCAGGTGGTAGCTTTGACACTGGGGGAATTCTGAGTCAAGAGAAATAAAAACAAGCTTTTGAGAAGATATTCCAGGGAGGCATCATACAGATGAAGTAATGATAATTCTTTTTGGATGAGCTCCATTTTCCTCCTTCTGGTACCAGGAATTTAGGCTTTATTTTCAAGACTACCACTTAGGTAGGGAGTGGGTATAGGACTAGTGTAAGTTACAACACCATAAAGATTACTATTCTTTACCAAGATCCTACCATTTTTCTTGAATACATGTATTCAGGGTTGTAAGCTCTTGGCTAGTTTCCAAAGTTCTGAAAAAGCTGATTTTAACAGTTTTACCTGTTTCTTATTGCTTTTACGATGATGTGGGATTTTAGTATTTCTTATTCCACAGTTTTTGGTGATGTCACTTCTAACATTTTGAGGGTCTACCCTGAGACCTAGGAGTTATCTTTCTAGATAAGCCAGGGCAGTATAAAATACTGGATAACAGTATAGATATTTCCTCAGAAGGCCTTATCATCAGATGGCTTGGGTTTGAATTCTGGCTCCATTACTTGCTGCCTGTGCGATTTTGAACAAGTTTCTCAACTATTCTCATTATGTTCATCTTCAAAATAGAATTTTAGACTATATCTACTTCAGAAGAACGTTGTGAAGGTTAAGTATGCATTTACCACAAAGCCTGGAACATTGTAGGAATTTATTAAATGTTACTTATTTTACTTCTCTTTTTCATTGTTATTACTATTATGTCTATCAGAAATCTACTTTACTTAAATGATAGCAGAAAAATATTTAAAGGTAAATGATACACAAGGCCCTTTACATGAACACTGCTTATAAAAGTAAGAAAGTGGCAAAAGTGACATAGTCAGTGTTTGGGAAATAGTTTAATAAATTGTTGAATACCTACATTAGTAATACTGATACAACATTGAAAAGAATAAAGTTGGGCTATACATTGATGGCAAAAAATCTACAATACATTTTGCTTAAAAATGTTTCATGATTCAAGATTCATGAAAATATACACAAATGGATTTGTGCATCAGTAGAGATATACTGCATGAACTTAGTAAAAAAAAAATCAGAAAAGACACTCATCTTAAGTTACCACTTTGGTAACTTTAGGAGAGAAGATAGCACATGGTTTGGAATGATGAAACAGAACTGGACTTGTGACTGATTTTTCATTCTTTTACTTTTTTTGGTATTTTACCGGGTAAATATAAAAGGATAAAATCTCTAAGGATACAATCTAAGACAATAATATTAGTTACTTTGGGGAATTAACATTGAAGGAAAGTCATTTTTAAAAATTTTTCCTGGAGTGAACCTGCTTTGCTTCTGTGATAAGAAAAAATACAAAATTTTTGATTTAAACAAGAGATACTTAATGACTTTTAATCTTTTCTAATTCAAGTTTAAATTCTTGGGAATGACTGATAGATACGTTAGTGTTGACTAACTTAAAGAAAATCTACAAAAAATGCATGTTCAAATTATGGCCAACTATAAATTTAACTATGATTCTAAGTCTATACTGCTAGCTTAAAATTAGATTTGAGTCTAGTCATTCAAGCCAATAAAACGTTATAGCAATTTCAATATGAATCTACTATGAGGCTCTTTTTCACCATATTCAAATCTTCCCTATATCTAAATTTTATTTTCTTTCATCTGATTGTGGAAACTTGACATTAAAATTGTTAACATGGACTATAAGCTCCTTCCTCCTTCCCTCCCTTCCTTCCCATTTTTCCTTTTACTGGAGGGGTAAGATTCTCATACATCAGCTTTTCTGCCTGCTAGTTGAGTCTAGCCTGGTCCCATTACACTGTAGATAGAAGAGCTAAGAATTAAAGAGCTGCACTTAGCTAGAAACCTCACAAACATTCCACAAGCCCATCTCCCAATAATGGGCATTCTTCTATACCTAGTAGGGCCTCCATAAATGAATGTTCCCACAACATTACTTTAACAGACTTGTGTCTTCCCTTATCACCTCTGTGTGACCACCGAATCCCAATGCTTCTTTGGGAAGCCAAAGTTTATTTTTCAGTAAAATAAAAGGCAGGTATTTTAAATTGCTTTCAGCACTAAAATTCTATGCATATATGTGAAAAATATGCGACCATTTCCCATACACATACAATATCTAATGCATAGCTATTTTATATTCTGATTTTATTCTGTGTAATATTTATTTCAAAGTGTAGGTGCCAAAAACCTCAACTCATAGTAGCTGAGAAAATGGTGTCAAAGTAAAGAAATGCTAAGTATTGAGTGAAAATATACACTGAAAGGAGAAAATCAAATCAGGGGAAATGATTTCAGCACAGAGACTGAGACTGTGGGCTCCACAGCCAGATGCCTGAATTTCAATTTTGTGACCTTAGGGAAATTCTCTAGCCTCTTCGTTCCACAATTTCCTCATTTGTAAAGTGAGGATTAAGGATAGTGTTTTCCCATCCTGTTGTTATAGCAACCAAATGAGTTACTGCATGTAAAGCAATGCCTCTGTTATAAAAAAGACACCCCAGTGTGTGTGAGAAAAAGAAACATCACCCTTAAAACAAAGTCAGGACATATTTAAATCAGAAAAATAAAATAAAATACTACTTGAGACCTTTATCCCCATCAAATGCTTGTTTGTGGTTAGGGTGTGGGAAGTTAGTTAGGAAGAAGTGTCAGAAACCAAACAGGCACAAAAACTGCAATAGAACAGAAATGTAAAATTGTTTGATACCACCTGCTGGCTACTGCTAGAAATGGCAGAAACAACAGACATCCTGGAAACAAAATGGTGGATTTCCCACTCAACTCCTGCCTGCCCCTTCAGCCCAATGGACAAAGCAATAATCACCCCTTTCCCCAAAAAATGATAATAATAACATTTACAAATACAGTATAAGTGCAGTATGAAAGGTTGCAATTTTAGTTTATTTTTAAGGTTGAAATTTTAATGCATAACTGTACTACATCTGAATAACAAAAAAGTTGAAACTTCTATGTGTTAGAGACAGAAATTAGAACTTGTATAGCATATCATTGTCCTAAAACCTAATTATCTCAAATTCCACTAATTTAAAATTTGTGAACTATTGATTATAATCTAGAAGAACATGATCGAAAGGTTAATTATAATGTAGACAACACTTTGAGGGATTACAAAGTTTTCTTTATGCTTACCTGAATACATCATGGATTTAATAAATCCAAAACTCATATCCCTTTCCCCAAACCCTTTGTATCTTGATGTCCCTTTCTCAATGAAAGGCCTCTGCGATCAGAATGAAGTCATTTTCATATTCTGTCAGTTTGGGCAACACATGGTTTCCTCTCCCTTGAACCCTTTCCTTGTCACACATCCTTCTTCTTTACCTAGTTAAATCCTATTTCTTCTCTTAAATTATTGAGTACCTACTTACTGCAGGTACTTTTTGTAGGCACTGGGAACATACCAATGAACAAAATAGCAGAGATTCCTGCACCTAAAGAATGCACATTGGACTAATGCTGCAGTACACACAGCTCAACTTGTTCTTTCTGCAGGATTTCATCCATAAAGGAAAAATAATAGGCACCTATGAACTGGTCCTATGCATACCTCCATAGGTCGTGTCCTTTTTAAATTTTCTGTTGGTTTACATGACTGTATATCCCCAATAAACTATATGGATTACAGTTTGTTTGTCTTCTCCCCAAAATGTAAAAGTGTGCATAACAGAGGGTAGGAGATCATTAAGTAGTTTTTAAATTAAATAGTTTTTAAATAAATAGTGCATAGCAGAGTGCAGGAGGTCGTTAAATAGTTTTTTTAATTGAAATGATTCCCCCAATGATCTGTAATTGATAAGCCTTTATTTATTAGGATAATGGCAAGAAATCTCTTCCTTCTTTTATAAAACAAGTAGGCATTGAGTTCCCATTCTGTGCTGGGCTCTGTGGAGCTGTGAATGGAATGCGAGCCAAACCAAATCAGTTCTCTATGAGACATTTTTTCAAAAGAGCACAAAGTAACATAACATCACAGGTGGGCAGGGTTTATGATGAACTGTAACGGGGTGACCTACCTAGACGGGAATTTGGGTTAGACTTCCCCAAGGAAATGAAGAGATAAGTTAAAATGGTCACCAGACAACGGAAGATAATACTAGACTGAGGAAAGAATATGCACAGGACCCAACCCAGAGACATGGGGAAACACAGCATTGCGAGGCATGGAGAGAATCCTGCAAGGTAGGAAGGCAGGAGAGAAGGGTTTCGTGAAGAGTCGGAGAGAGGGTGAGGCAAGAGCCAGACTATCCAGGACCTGTTTGATGGTGTTCAGGTGATATAAATTCTTTTCAAGAGCAATGGGAAAGCTTTACAGAGTCCATTTTAAACTGGTTAGTGACATGGTCAGTATTGCTTGTTTAAAAGATTACTCTGGCTATTGTTCCTCTATAGTTAAGGTGGTTGCTATTTTCTTTATTTTTTTCCAGCATTTTCTGTTTTCCTTTTGTTTACTGTAGTTTGAATACGATATGACTAGGTATGTTTATTGTGTGTTTTGATTTGTTTTGTATTTATCCTTCTTGGTGTTCTCTGAGCTTTTGGACCTATGGTTTGGTCATTAATATTTGGCAAGTTTCAGCCTGTTAATGTCAAATATTTCTTCTGTTCTTACTGTCTTCTTCTTCTGATATTCCAATTATGACTATGTTATACCTGTTAAAATGGTAGCACAGTTCCTGAATGCTTTGTTGTTGTTTATTCAATTTTCTTTTCCTGTTTGAATTTCAGTCCGTAAGGCTTCTAATGATCTACAGACAAGCTCAGTGATTCATTCTTCAGCCTTATTGAGTTGATTGATGAGCCCACTAAAGGGATTTATGTTATTGTGTTTTTTTTTAAATTTCTATCATTCCTTTTGATTCTTAGAGTTTCCATCTCTCTGTTTATGTAACTGATTTCTTCTTGGATGTTGTTTCCTTTTTCCATTAAAGACATTAACATATTAATCACAGTTATTTTAAATTCCTTGCCTAATAATTCCAATATCCCTGGCATGTCTGAGTCTGGCTCTGTTGTTTGCTTTTTCTTTTCCAACTGTGTTTTGTTTTCGATTTTTCCTTTTGGCATGCGTTCAAAATTTTCCCCCAAGTTTTATTAAGATATAATTGGCATGCATCACTGATAAATTTTTGTTGAAAGCTGATCATGTTGATTTGGGTAATAGGAACTGAGATAAATAGACCTTAAGGGTAGGATTTATGTTAACTTGGCTAGAGGTTGGCTGTGTTTAATGTTTGCTGTCATTATAGGTGCCGCAGGATTCAAGGCTTTTTTTGTGTGTGTTCTTGCTGTAGCTTCCCCTTTTGACTTTGGACTTCCCTAGCTACTCCTCCTCCCAGGGAGTCTGTGTCTTCACCTCTTTCTGCTGTAAGCTGCTGCTATTCTACGGGTGTCACCTTGGTGTGGCGGTAAGGTGTACGGGAGGGAGACTGGTCTACAATCTTCTGATTAGATCTCAGGCTTTTAGGCAGCCCGTGTCTCAGACCATAGCTTCACAAGTGTTTCTCCACTTGTACAGCTTTCTTCCCCATTCTGCTTACTCCTTGCAGTGGCTGTAGCATGTGCAATCTATTTCCTTGATGCTCTGATCTCTGTTGATAGTATTTTATTTCCTCAAAACTCCTTAGGTGAGAGAATAAGACTAGAGGGCCTGGAGTCTGAGGACTGGCCTTCTGTCAGCTGGGATGAAGCTCTGGCCAAGTCCCTTCCTCTGGACATGGGCTTTGGGTATGGAGAAGGCTCTGGGTATATTTCAAAAAGCTTCTTCTCCCTTGCCCTTTCCTCTGCCATTGTCAAGAATGGATATTTCTCAGATCTTTCCCTTGAGAATCTAGTGGGGTTCCGGGGAGGTAAAGCCCACGAATATGTGGGCATCCCCCGTAAGATTGTGGCCTTAGGAGTTTCTTACTTTCACATGAGTACACGCTCAGTTTCTAACAATTCATGACAATGACCATTCAAGTGCCTCTACCAGATATCTAAGCAGCATCTCTTTCAGGTAAAAAGAAAATCTTAACTGTGTCTCTCAGTGTGTCTGCCTCTTCACAATTTGGGCTGGCAGTTTGCCTGTCACCTTGATTCTTGTATGAATGCAGTAAAAGCCCTTAATTTTCATTTGTTTAGCTTTTTCTTATTGTAAGGATGAGAGTGACAGCTTGTAAGCTCTTCACATGACAGTGCTGAAACCTGAAGCTCAGCGCCTTGATTTTAATACATGATTTTTTATAACTTCCCATGTTATTAGTCATACATATATTTTTTCTCTTCTGGGTTTCTGGTTGTGTCTGCGTGGTTGAGTTTGACAGTTAATCAGAAAAGCTAGGTAATATTTAGCAAGGTAATGAATCAATATAATATAGACAACCTTCGGGAAGTAAAGAATGAACTGATATCAGCAGATGACTGATAGTCAACAAGGCAAATTCATAAATCTCTGCATTTGGCCAGTGCAATTAAATTTGAAACAGATGCTCTAACAGTTCACTGTGTTCCTGCTAACTGCATCTTCAAAGAAGAACTTTGAAGACATATAAAAATGAATTAAAATGAATTATAAGGTCAGAGTGTTGTTATATCACTATATCGACATCATTTAAAAATAACTTGTTAAAAACAGGAAAATTCAAGAAATCAACCAAGTTTTTAATCATATGTACCTGATTTATGTAATCAGCTTGCCTAATATTTGTTCCCCCACTAACTGGTTTGATTATATTTTTGGCAAAAATATTACTTGTAAAATCTGGCCAAATTATTTAATGCTTCACTACAAGCATAAGCAAAATCATATTTTAATATTGAAAGTAAGAAGAAAATTCATACAATAATGTTACTGACCCTAATTTAACATCTATGCACACTAATTGTTAAATTAATAAGATATTAAGAACCTTCATGGATACAGACTGCAATTTATTTGCAATCAGTGTATGTGAAAGTACATATACGTACATGCATATGAATATTCAGGAACTCTGGGGCATCAGTGGTGGAGCCTCAAGCTATGAGAATCCATTAATATACCAAGTCTGTGTTGAGTGCCCCTTCCAGGTTATCAGAGAGCACCCTGAATATTCCCAGAACATAACATATCATAATATAAACCATTGTTTACCTTCCCTTCTCCTCAAACAGACTGTAACATCTTTGAGTGTAGGAATAACATCTTTTTTGTTTACCTTGTGTTGCTAGGTATAGCAAAGTGTCTGGCACATATTTTCTAACTGAATGGATTAATAAATATAGTTTTGAAGCAAATACACCTATTTGTGTGGATATAGACATATATTATAAATGAGTGGGTATGTTTGTGTGTGTTTGGGGTTAAATACATAAATACACAGAAACAATCTGATACTAACTATTTTTTTCCCAGAATTCAATGACTAGGGAAGTGGATGCCTGGGAAGATTTGGGATTAAGAGATGTCCGAGCCTTTAAACAGTTTTAAGTAAATATTTTATGTGCTCCATAGGTCTAATAAAATATTATATATGTAACATTTTATATATATATATATATATATATATATATATATATATATATACACACACACACACACACACACAAAATAGTGTGTTCATAGTATATGGTGTACTATATACTATGGTGTACTATATACTAATACATAAAGTATATATATATATAACATATATAGTTATATATGTAATATACACATATATAAAATTATAAATATACTAATTTTATGGTTAGTTCTTAAAAAAGTTATTAAGCTAAGCTAAGCACCAACTAAAGACTGTTCTCTGGAGTGAGCAAGTAGGAAAGCAGACAAGATAAAATGAAAGTACCACCTCATTCTCTCTCTGATTTAACAATTGTGATGGAAGACATCCAAGGGTATGATTGTTGTGGTATCAGAGACCTAGGCTTCCTCTTTCTTGTTTCTCTGCCATTTTTAAGGTAGTACTCATGTCCTTGAGGTTGAAGAGGGTTTGCCAGCACTTGACCAGCATTCCAGCAAACAAGAGGGGAGGGAGAAGGAGGGGCACATAAAATATTTAGGTTCTTAATATCTTATTAATTTAACAACTAGTGTGCATAGATGTTAAATTAGGGTCAGTAACATTATTGTATGAATTTTCTTCTTACTTTCAATCTTCAAATATGATTTTGCTTATACTTGTAGTGAAGCATTAAATAATTTGGCCAGATTTTACAAGTAATATTTTTGCTAAAAATATAATCAAGCCAGTTAGTGGGGGAACAAATATTAGGCAAGCTGATTGAATAAATCAGGTACATATGTCTTTGAGAACTTAGTCATATGGCCACATCTAGCAGTAAAGGAGGCAGGGAAATGAGTGGGTGTGTACATCAAGTCAGTGTAGTGTTCACTTGATGTACACAGCTAGAATTGAGACTTCTAATGTTCTGTAAGTTATTAGGGAATAACCATCTCTGACAGATGGAGGCCTGTGATGCTCTAGGCACAGACTATATAAATTATCTGAAAAATTGGGAAAGGAAGAAAGGAGTGTTTTATATTAACCCTCTAACGTATCAAACTACCTACCAAAGCAAAACTCTACATAACTACATACACTGGCCTCCTGCAAGTCATTCCAATGGGCTTGCTTTGCAAATGCAGCTTTGAGACATTCCCAAGGCCCACTTCCCAATAGTTTGGTCCTATCGAAATAGAGATTCTAGACCTACTATTTCCATGTACATTCTGTCTTTTGACCACTCTCTTCTTTAGTTCTCTCTGTAGGCTGTTCGTTACCACTTGTAGCTCGATTGTTCAGATTCCACGAGGTAACATAATTGCTCTTCTACTCCTCTTACTTTACTGTTCTCTCTGGGCAATATAAGTTACTCTCATTTCCTACCCTGTTCCCACATGACAAGTATCTTTAAGGATGTATCTTATGAATTCCAGTGCCAAATATCTCACTCTGGCCATCTTCTGGATATCTCTAATGGGCTCAATAAAAGTTTATTGAGCTTCCTATATGACATTAATTTTTTTTTTTAGATTTTTTAAAATTAATTAATTAATTAATTTTTATTTTTGGCTGCGATGGGTCTTCATTGTTGCGCGTGGGCTTTCTCTAGTTGCGGCAAGTAGGGGCTGCTCTTTGTTGTGGTACACAGGCTTCTCATTGTGGTGGCTTCTCTTGTTGCAGATCACGGGCTCTAGGCACATGGGCTTCAGTAGTTGTGGCATGTGGGCTCAGTAGTTGTGGCTCACGAGCTCTAGAGTGCAGGCTCAGTAATTGTGGCTCATGGGCTTAGTTGCTCCATGGCATGTGGGATCTTCCTGGACCAGGGTTCCAACCTGTGTCGCCTGCATTAGCAGGAGGATTCTTAACCACTGCGCCACCAAGGAAGCCCGACATTAGGTTTATTTATTTATTTATTTATTTATTTATTTTCGGTACGCGGGCCTCTCACTGTCGTGGCCTCTTATGTTGTGGAGCACAGGCTCTGGATGCACAGGCCCAGCGGCCATGGCTCATGGGCCCAGCTGCTCCACAGCATGTGGGATCTTCCCAGACAGGGGAACGAACCCGTGTCCCCTGCATCAGCAGGCAGACTGTCAACCACTGCGCCACCAGGGAAGCCTTAGTTTTTTAATTAAAAATCTATCCAGTCTACTACACGTCTGCACTTTGTTATACATGAGTATACACAAATATGAATTATATGCTCAGGGAGAATATAATCTACTGGAAGATGCAGATAATCAATAGGCAAATTTTACAGATGGTGTAATAAATAACAGAGAAAATATGGGCTGCTCTGAAACTGCCTAAAAAGTACCTGTCCAAGATTTTGGGATCAGAGAAGGCTTCCTACAGGAAGTGATATATAAAAGGAAATTTGAAGAGTCTGAGGAATATGTTCAATGAAGAAAAAACATGTTCCTGGGTCTAATGTAGGTCAGTGTAGCAAAAGGTACCCTCACAACAGGTTAGGTTGGGGAGGCCCATGAAGGCCGCATAAACACGGTAAGTGTTTCAGTCAATGGCTATAACATACAGTCATGGAAAAGTTTCATGCAGGAGAGGGTTATGTGACCAAATTTGAGTTTCAGAAAGATCGCTCTTGCCACACTGTGTAGAATGGAATGAAGAATAGTAAGACTAAGGACAGAAAGATCAGAGAAACCTTTTATAATAATCCCACACTGTTAAGTCCCATAGAAATCTCAAATTTTAAGCCTTCACAACTGAACCTATAGTCTAAGCCAAAACCTACCACATCTCCCATAATTTTCTATTGTAGGGAATGACGTTACATTTATCTAGTCACTCAAGTAGAAATCTAGGAGTATTCTGCAATGCCTAATTTCTCTCCCCTTCAGATTCACCATGTCCTGCATATTCTTCCTCCCTAGCTTCTCTCAGATCTATAACTTTTTCTCCACCAACATTCATTGTCCTATTCAGGACTTCATTATTTCTCACCCAGATAATATCAATTGTCTCTTAACTAGTCACCCTCCATCACTAATACCATTTCAATCTATTTATACAATATTCCCCATAATAGTCTTCCCCTACACTCAAATGCCTCCAGTTTACTCCCTCACTAAAATACCCTTCAAGCAGTTTCCATGGCTTTAGCGTGGAATGTAAGGCTGTACACGAACTGGCCTCTGTCTAACCATCGTTACAAAGAAATGAATCCCATGCCTGAGATACACTGAGAAGTAATCTGCTGTTCTTCATATGCTCCATGTTGCTTTTGATAATTGTGCACCCTCTGCTTTGAATGTGGCCTTTTCCATTATGATAATTTGCAAGGCTTGAGTCGATTCTTCTTCCCTTGGGATTTCTCTGACTTCCTCAGATTTAACTGCTTCCTTCTCTTTGCTCTTACCTTATTTTGGAATATTTCTCTCCCAGCACATATGATCCTCTATATCACTATTTATTTACATGTCTCTCACACTCCTCTATACTCTGAGCAGCCTATAGGCAAGTGGAAATGCTACCACTTCATTCAGATTCTGGCAAGAGTAAATCCTTATTTTTTGTTGATTCATCAAATGAAATAATTAATTTAAAAATCTGTGAACAGTAACACTGGGAGACCATATTCACAAAAGAAGGAACATACAGGTTAAGAAGCTAATAAGCTTTAGAATGAAACAGAGGTTTAATCACAACATTGTAATATAAATGGAATATAAAAATAGTGTAAATTGATGCCTTTTCCACTTAAATCACATATTCTTACATTACTCCAGATAGGATTAAAAAGTATCATTTAGGAGCACCTACTATATGCCACATCTTATTATAAGAACTTTTCATGTATTAATTTGTTTAATTCTCATAACAACCCTGTGAGTTCGATATTATTATCATCCTCATTTACAGTTGAGGAAACTGAGGCTAAGTGAGGCTGACTACCTTACTGAAGATCACACTGTTAGCAAGTAGTAGAGGTGGAAAACAAACCCAGGCAGTCTGCCTCAAAAGTACACACTCTTCACTAAATTGTACTGCCTAGGGCTTCCCTGGTGGCGCAGTGGTTGGGAGTCTGCCTGCCGATGCAGGGTACACGGGTTCGTGCCCCGGTCCGGGAGGATCCCACGTGCCGTGGAGCAGCTGGGCCCGTGAGCCATGGCCGCTGAGCCTGCGCGTCTGAAGCCTCTGCTCCGTAACGGGAGAGGCCACAACAGTGAGAGGTCTGCGTACCGCAAAAAAAAAAAAAAAAAAAAAAAAAAAAAAATTGTACTGCCTAGTCTGTAAATGGTCTTCTCTTTCAAAGCCAATTATATGTCCATATAGTGTCTTTTTCAAAATCATGAATCTAACACTTCAGCCTCTAAGCTCTTTATACATTTTAAAGTTATATCGTGTATTAAAGTGTTTTGATTGCTTGAGAAGTGGCTATGCATAGAGACAATGTGCAGTAAAATCAGGCACGAGTTTGGATTCTGCTTCTGCCACAGCAGCTATGTGATCTTGCTAAGCTTCATTTCCATCTGTAAAATGTAAATGATTTTTTTTTGGTGGGAGGGGGATTGTTGAGAGGATAGATTATGAGCATATATGCCTGGTACATAGAATTGTCCAACAAATGTTAAATTATCCTCCTTTCTCTCTCCCTCTCCTTGCCACCTTCTCTCTTTCAGCCTCAGTGACTTTATCTCTAAAATGGGAATTATGATATATTATAATATAGTATTTTATATACTTGAACATTAAATGATACATGCAAATGTCCCATTTGGAACCTGTCAAATAAAAAGTGCTATAGCTTCTCTGTTATTTCTGAGTTGTTTAGGCCCCCAATATGTAGATAAAGCAGCTAAGAATCCAAACCAAGGATGCAAGAGTCCCATCTAGTGGTGGTTTAAGAAAAAAATCAAGACACCTAAGGATTATACTACTTAAATGGTTGCCTAGAAAGCCTTGGGCTATTTTGTTTTATTCATTTCCCACCTTGAGACATAATCTAATGTGGCTCACAGGGAAAGAGAAAGGAAAGCCTTGAACTGGATTCTTCTCTGTTCTTCCATTGTTCCAAGAATGTCCAAAATCTTTTCAGAATGGATCCACAGATTTCTGGTCTTGTTAAACTCATTATCTTCATTGCTGAACTACTCTATTCCTAGATTTCTAAAAGGATGTGATTCACCTCCCCAGTTAGGCATCATTTGATAGCCTAATGCTGTCATATGGATTCAGCAGTGTCGTTATGACTTAAGACCAATCTCTCACAAGAACACTCATCAGTCAAAATCTATTACATTTGAGAGGTGACTTCCAAGAAGTCTAGCATATGGTTTACATCTAATCTCAAATGATATCAGGAATGAGGTGGAAGTTCTGGTTAAGGTAAGGCTAGATCTAAAAATGGTTGAAAGCAGCCTTTCTGGGATCCCTGCACCTCTGCTCCATTACCCAGGGAAGTTCAATCCAGCGTAACTGCTAAATACCACAGGGATTTTCATGAACTAACTACATGTTTGTGTTCCCCCCAGATTCATATGTTGAAATCTAATCCTTGATGTGATGGAGGTGGAGACTTTGATAGGTAATGTGGTCATGAAGTTGGGGCCCTCATTAATGAGATTAATGCCCTTATAAGAAGAGGCCAGAGAGTTAGCTCACTCTCTTTCTGCCACATGAGGACACAAAGTCAGCTACCTATAATGAAGGAGAGGGCTCTCACCAGAACCTCACCATGCAGGTATCCTGATATCCAACTTTCAGCCTCCAAAACTATGAGAAAGAAATTTCTGTTGTCTATTAACCACCGAATTTATGGTACTGTTAAAGTAGCTTAAACTAAAACAGTAATATTCTGATTTCATAAGTTTAAAAGAAAATAATATATTCAGTATGATGACAATAAGGCAATAAAAGAACAGACCACAGAAAACACTATCTTGTATAAACTCCCCACTGTTATCAAATCTTTTTATTATTTCAATATTGTAATTGTATTGTCATAAAATGCAAGGTGACTGTTCAAATATTAATAGTTTTGGTGCTTTCTTATAGCTCCCTGACGTGATCTAACTAGGGAGATATTATGTTATTTGTGATAAATAATTGCATTATTAAATAATTTTTATCAGAAAAAGTCACCCAAGTAGAAATTATTTCCTTGAAAGACTAAGAGGTATTTGAAACTAAACAATAGTTTTAATTTTTTTGAGAGTTTAAAAACTAAGAATAAATATGCACTCAAAATTTTGCTATATTGAAAATAAATATTTAATGATCTAAACCCGTTTAAATAGTAAAATAATCAGAGTAGAAAAATCTATTATTTTCCACTTTGCTATTTCAAGGCGTAAGTGGAGAAGAAAAAAAAAACAACTAAAAACAAACAAACAAAAAAAATCAAAACGAAACAATGACAGTAACAAAAAACCCTTCTCTTGAAACACCTAAAATCTCCCTTATATATTCTATAAGGTTATCAAGCTTTCACAGATGAGTTCCAAGACAAAGTATATTATAAGAAATGGTTTTACAGAATGCAGTCAAAAGCAGTCATAGAATTCTCCACCTCAGATTAAAATTAAACAGAAGTTTCTAATGACTAATGTGAACCTATTATAAGTACCTATACTTTTAAAGACCTGGATTAACTAGGTTAATTTTGCTTAAAAATGCAGAATATGACACCAGGACAGGAGAGAACTTTGAAAAGTCATTTAATGCATTAGTTACTATACCATGATGTGATAGTATCAACTTCTGGGCAGGAAATAGGGCAAGGAATCTGAAATACTTCAATAAGCAGATGCAAATGCCAAAAGTTAACTATTGTTCAAGTCTGAACATTCACCTCTAGTTCTGATCTATGTTTAGTAAGCCTGACTCTCAAACAGAAATTACCTATGTTTGAAGCAATCACCCAGGAGATTTCTGATTTCAAGCTCTAAAAGAAAAGAAAACAAAACCAAAAAAAAAAAGGGAAAAAGTAGTTTGGTGGCATAATGTTGCAGTAGAAAAAGTGAAAAGATTAGAGTCAGAGAGTGTAAGGTCAAATTCTTTCTTTGTTACTGACCTGCTGTCTGATAATGGAGTAGTCTTAATACTTTCGGGCTTCAAAACTCTTGTCTGAAAAGGGGGGATAATTACTTTCTTAACTGGGGATATATATTTTTTTCAGAATTAAATAATGATTAAATTTGAAGTTTCTAACACAGTATATAACCCATAGAGGTGCTCCGAAACGTGCTTTTACTTTTTTTTCTCATCACTATGACCACATAGACTTCAGTGTAGGAAATGAGATTGGATAATCTGCCCTCATAACTTGAATGGTTATAACTGTATTGAAGTGATATTTGCATGTCCTGAAAAGAATCTAAAAAAAATTTCACTGGCAAAATAACAGCATACACTTTTAATTCTCTTCCTATGCCCTTACTAATAATCCATTCTCCTCAATCAAGCTTAAGCAGGCCACCTATATTCCTGAAACAACTTCTAAACCTGCCCCTAGACTTGGACCAGCAAAGCTTTCTAATCTTCCTTGCCATGGCTTATTAACGTATCTTGCTTCAGTCACTTTCCTAATTGGCATTGGCTGACTGGGATGAGTCTACCAGCAGGGAGGAGTGTGGCTGGTGGGCTGGCAGCTTGCTGATTAGCATGTGCTGCCTTGTGCCAAAGTCAATTCTGGGATGCCAGGTGTGCAGCCTGTTAGTGCCCTGCAGCCCATGCCTTGTGGAAGACAGGGATTTGGAACGAGGTTTGCAGAGACTGTTTTTGCCCTGCACAGGCTTTCTGTTCATTGGTTTCATACCCTGCTACCACCCAGACATTCTACTCCTGCTGGCACTTTCTCCATACTTTCCAATTAAAACCGTCTATGTCTCCTTCTAAGACTACCCCAATTCTTTCGCTTCGATAGGCTGAAGCTGTATCCAGGTGATTTTCTGATTTTCTCTCTCTTTTTAAAGTTCTTTTCAGCTTGATTGTGGTATGATTGACAAATAAAATTGTAATATATTTAAAGTGTACAGTGTGATGAATTGATATACATTATGAAAGGATCCCCACCATAGAGTTACTTAACCTCATCTCACATATTTACCTCTTTTTTCTTTCTTTTTAGTGACGACACAAGTTCTATTCCCTTAGCAAATTTCAATTAGACAGTACAGCATTATTAACTATAGTTACCATATTATACATTAGATCCTCAGACCTTATCCATCTTATAACTGAAAATTTGAACCCTTTTATCAGCCTCTCCCTAATGCCTCACACCCAGCCCCTGGCAATTGAGATTCTATTCTCTGTTTCTATGAGTTCAACTTTCTCTTTGCTTGGATTTTTTGCTCAATTCTTATGCAATGCTCTTTCCTATCGCTTCATGCCTTCATCCATAGACCACTTGGATTCACAGAACATTCTACAGTATCCTTGGTTCTCAGAAAATACTTAGACTTGTTATTTGTTGAATATATAAGAAAATAAAAGTGTATGTTTACTTTAAGATTTAATAAAACCTGTACACATATTGTTTCAGGGATCCTCTTAGCATCCCAATGAGGTAGACAGCATAAGTTTTACATCTATTCATAGTGGAGAAAATCTAGACTTTACAGAGATTACATGCTTGCTTAATCTAGAAGTGGAATCAGAACCTGACAGAAGCTCTCTTCATTCTTGGTGCAATATTCTTTCAAACATGTAGTTAAGCACTCAACATTATTTGCTGTTTTATATAATAATTTTATTTATTATTATTAGTTGTTTTACTATATCTGTTACTTCAGATCTTGATTATCTCTTTATTAAACTACAGTAACCTCATTATTAAGGGACTTTCTGCCCAGTAGATGACTGGTTTCTCAAAAGTTGAAGTGGAATGTTCTTATTATCTGCCATTTTTATGATCACCTATAGTATGTGTTTCATGTAACGGGTACACAGAGCCCACTTATTATATAGGTTTCCTGAGCTAAATGAAGAAGCATGTTTTTCACTCACCAATTCCACTGTAAAAAAGATATCTCTAATATTAAATAACTTCTCGGACATGCTGGTGGAGGGGAGAAATGCTCCAGAGTAGGACTAATGTTGAGACCTATAGGTAATTAGACAATGATGAGGGCAACAGGATAAAGGGAAGGTAAGCGTGAGGGAAGGGAGGAAGAAGACTAGTGACAATATTGAGAAAGGTATGAAGAAAGCAGATATATTGGTAACTCAAAATGATAGTCTAATAATTAGATATTTAATATTTGGTTTTATAATGTATACAGTTTACATAATATAGAATTTTAACCACACTGAAAGAGAGGTCAGGCCTTTGCTCTCAGCTTCTGGGATGCGATTTCTAGGCCTGGAATGTCACACTTGATAAGAGTGGCTTTGCCTGGGGGCTTTGGTGTAGCCCAATAGTGACAGTTGAATTTAGGGTGGGAGTTTGGGAACATGCCATATCAACTCTACCTCCTGAGCAGCTGGAAACTGAGATCAGCCACAAGACCAATCAACCATGCCCATGTGACAGAGCCCCAGTAAAGCCTCGGGACACCAAGGTGCAGGTGAGTTTCCTGCTTGGCAATATGTGCTGTCACATATCAATGCCAGGAAAGTACTGCTGTCCCTGACTCCATGGGGAGAGGCCAATGAAAGCTCTGCATTTGGTACTTTGCCTGGGCTGGCTTTAATCTGTATCTTTTCCCTGTAATAAACCATACCTGTGAGTGTAACAGCTTTCAATGTGTTGTGAGTTCTTTTAGTGAATTAACAACTCTGAAAGTGGTTTCATGAACTCCCTGAACTTACAGTTAGTGTCAGAGTGATTGCAGCCCTCTGCCCTGTGTTCCTTCTAAACTTCACAGTTGGCTAACCTATTGCAATGAATAAGTTTTATTTGCTTTTTTTCCCCCCGGTATCCATGCAAACTTCTTTTGGAAACAGCACTCTGATTCCCTAATTTTAAAAATTAGGAAAGTACCCCACTTAACACTTTTAGTCTCTATAATTTTGCTAACGTAACTCTCGTTGAACTCACAGATGTGCTTATCTATACTATCTATCTATACTATCTATCTATCTATCATCTATCTAAAATAATTTTCCATTTACTTATTGCCTCAGTTTAACCTACTTAATTGGCCATCAGCTTAAAAAGAGGTAAAAATAACTGCCCTCTTGAAATTTAAATTCTTATCGGGGAGGCAAATTAAACAAAAGTATATATTTTTTCTATAAAATATTGGAAGAGGATATGTGCAATGGAAAAAACAACATAGAATAGGACCAGCGGGAACAGAAGATTCAGGATTGGGAAGCAGTTCACGATTTTAAGTTAGATTGTCAGGTAGGTCTCTTCAAGAAGATGACATTTTAGAAAAGCCTGAAGGAAATGAAGGATTTAGCCACACAGATATCTGGGAAAAGAGAAACCCAAGCAGAGGGAAAAGACAAACCTTAGAGGTAAATGGCTAGTATATTCATGAAATAAGAAAGAGGCCTGAGTGGATGCTAGGGTAAGGGAGGTCATAGGAGGGGTGTGAACCTGTCCATGATGATTGTATCAGGGATAAGAATGTGACCCATGTCTAACCAATAAGACTCAATTATGGGACTTTGAGATGGGATGCACATCTAAGATGTTGTTTCTTATGGATATCTATACAAGCTCATGATTAATTAAGAATAAAGTTAACAAAGAGGCTTAAGTCCGCTGGACTTGAGCTTCATTTGACATAATAAAGGAGACTCGATTAAAAACTGAACACACACTGGCATATTTCACTTAAATACAGGAATATCAAAAATTCTGAAATTCCCTTCAAACAATTGGACACTGATGATATGAATATCAAAGAAGTTGGATAACTGCCCAGGTACGTCTTACCTAGAGGTTTATAGAGTTTCATAACTCCCAAAATATGCCATCTTGGGATATCCAACCTAAGCTAAAACAAGATCTGACCACTCTTTACCTATTTATTGATAAGAAGGAGAGAATTAAGTATTAGATAATAAATAGTAATAATAATAGCAAACGATTACATAGAATTTACTATGTGCCAGAACTGTTCTAAGTGTTCCATGTGTCTATGAATGTATGTGTGTGTGTTGATTCCCTAAAATATCTCATGAGGTAGATATTATAATCCCAGTTTTACAGAGAGATGAAACTAAGGTACAAAGAGGTTAAAAAGACTTTCCATAGCTTACCTAATTTGATCATAGAAGAGCCAGATTTTGAACCAAGATACAAACATACCTTGGAGATATAACAGGTTTGGTTCCAGACCACCACAATAAAGTGAATATCACAATAAAGCAAGTCACATGGAATTTTTGGTTTCCCAGTGCATATAAAGTTATGTTTACACTATACTATAGTGTATCAAGTGAGAAATAGTATTGTCTTAATTAAAAAATACTTTATTCCTTAAAAAATGCTAAGCATCATCTGAGCCCTCAGTAAATTGTAATCCTTTTACAATAGTAACATCAAAGGTCACTAGTTACAGATCACCAAAACAAATACAATAATAATAAAAAAGTTTGAAATATGGTGAGAATTACCAAAATGTGACACAGAGACATGAAGTGAGCAAATGCTGTTGGAAAAATGTCACCAATAGACTTGCTTGATGCAAGGTTGCCACAAACCTTCAATTTGTAAAAAACGAAACATCTGCAAAGTGCAATAAAGAACAGTAAAACAAGGTATGTCTGTGCTCTGATTCCAGAACATGTGCTCCTAATCATTTCATGACCTTCATAGCAAACTGCTATTTTTTTTCTTATTGTAGTAGAAACCACTAGCTGCCAATCCAATATTTAGTCAATCATAATATTGGAACACTGAATTTATTCAGGGTGGCAATTTCTCAGACTCTCCGGTTATGAGACCAAGTTAGGCTAATAATATATAAATAGAGATTGCTTGAAGGGACTTCTGGGAAAGCTCATTAATGGCAAACACAGAGCTGGAAGAGGAATTTTGCCCTTTTTGCTTACTCCATCCTGTTCCTGGATATGAATGTGATGCCTGGAGCACCAACAGCATTTTTGGACAATGAAGCAAAACTCCATGCTAGGGATATAAAAGAAGAAAGATGAAAAGAGACAGACTGCCTGATGCCCATGATATTATCATATTAGTCTTGGAGGATCTACTTGAGGATTTTTTTCACATGAAGAAAAAGAAACACCTCATATAATCAAGCCACTATCTTTTGGATTCCCTAACATAAGCAGTCAAACTGAATCACGGAAATCTGTGATCAAAGTAGAAAAATGAGCAATCCAAACATATCCCTTCTGGAGTTTTAATTACTCCAAAAATATAAGACAAGCAGGTAAGTCATTTGCAAATGCAATGAACTTTGTATGTACAAACTTTGCAGTATAAGGCATTTGAACTCCCTGTACTCTTTTACCAGACAAACATACACCCTAACAGATGTTTATTATTTGGTTTTAGTTCTTAATAGAAAAAACTCTCTATTCCATACTGAATATAATATTAAGACAGAAATACCAGTACATATTTCTTATGTATAAACTTATTCATATACTCATATGTACATATATTAATGTGTAGTAATATATTCATAGATAAACTTACTCATAAATTTGAAAAATGATTTGGCTACAAATATACAAACAATAATTGACAAACTCGTTATCACTATTCTTATTTATAGGAAGTTCTGAAGGATGTTAAGCAACGAAAAAAACCATAAGCCACAATTTGACAAAATAAGCTATATGTTTATACAAACACAAAATGAGGTTTGTACATTGTAAATACACTGTTTAGTCACAGGAGGCTTGAAAGCACAAAACCTGAGGTTTAACGTTAGAAGTTTTCCAAGTGCTTTCTTGTACCGTTGGCAACAGAGACCAACTACCTCATCATAAGGGTGTTTGGTTTTGTTCAAGGACATACCCCAAGCATCTAGAACCATGTGATAAGTAGGTGCTCAGTAAGTATTTGTTGGTGTTGAATGAATTGGACGTGAGCACTCAGAGAAAGTCAAAGGAGGTTTTCCTAATCTATCATTGCAAATACGTAGGCAGTCCCTTTGAAGAAATATCTTTGAAAAATATCAAGCTGCCCCTACAACCACAAAATAAATGCAATATTAAAAAAAACTGAATAGATTAAACCTAGTACAATGGAACATAGTTTCTAATGTCAAAGGGGTGCACATTCTAATTTCAACTCCTCTGCCTGCTGTCTTATTTGCTCTGTTTTCTTATTCTATTGACAGCATGAAGTCAGACCTCAAATGTCAAGAAATTTGGCATCTGTGTTCCAGGGCATATTAGTTTCTTAACTGTAATAATTGTTGTTGTTGTTGTTTTAACTTGGGGGGTTACCCACCACAGAAAGCTTCTGAGGCAGGAGGAGGGCAGATGATTTAATGATATCCTGTAGACCTGATTTAATGGTAATCAGCTTGTAGACCTGACTGTGGATTCAGGGAGAGAAGTTTGGAGGGGGTAGACACTTTGCTTAGGTAATTGCGGTGCATCGGTCAGAGAACGATGTTAAGGAGGCAGAAAACAGTGAAAGATAGAATGGGGGTGGAATAAGGAGGCTGGGCAGGTTTCAAATCTCATTCCACACGGGATGTAGGATTTTTAGCTTTCACTTTCACATACATATACACATGGAATTGCTGAACTGTTGTCCACAGAAGCTGTACCATTTTATATTCCCCCAGCAATATGAATATTTCCATTTCTCTGCATTCTCACCAATATTTATGTCATTTTGTTTTGTTAATTATTATGGCCATCCTAGTATGCATAAAATGTACTTTATTGTGGTTTTGATTTGTGTTTCCTTAATGTACAATGCTATACATCATTTCTTGTGCTTGTTTGCTATTGTATATTTTCTTTAGAAAAAAGTCTGTTCAAGTTCTTTGCCCATTTTTTAAAATCAGATTTTTGGTCTTTTTGTCTTTGAGTTGTAAGAGTTCTTTATTTATTCATGATATTAAACCCCTATGAGATATATAATTTGCAAATATATTCTCCCATACGTAAGTTGTCTTTTGACATTATTGATAATGTTATTTGAGATACAAAAGTTTTCAATTTTAGTGAAATCCAATTTATCTGTTTTTTCCTTGTTACTCATGCTTTTGATGTCAAATCTAAGAATCCATGGCTAGATCCAAAGTCATAAAGATTTATCCTATATTTTCTTCTAATAGTTTTATACTTCTAGATTTTACATTAATGCTTTGTATCCATTTGAGTTAATTGTTTTATCTGGAGTGAGGTAGGGGTCCAGCTTCATTCCTTTGCACATGGTGGTCATAGAGCTGTCCCAGCACCCTTTGGTGAAGAGACTACTACTTCCCCACAGAATGGTCTTGCCACCCTTGTTGTAAATCCATTGGCCATAGTTGTTTTTGTTTGTGGACTCTCAATTTTATTCCATTGGTCTATATGTCCATTCTTATGCCATTACCACACTGTTTTGAATAATATAGCTTTGTACTAGGTTTTGGCTATGTGGAGCCCCTTGCAATTTCATATGAATTAGAGGATTGGAATTTCTGTAAAAAAAAAAAAAAAGGCCACTGGATTTTTTACAGGTATTGAATTCAATCTATAGCTTGCTTTGTGGATAATTCCTATCTTAACAGTATTGTCTTCCTCTCAAAAAACATGAGATGTCTTTCCATTTAATTAGGTCTTCTTTAATTTCTTTCAACAAAGTTTTATAGATTTTAGTGGGCAGGTCTTTCACCTATATGGTCAAATATGTTTCTAGGTATTTTATTATCTTGGATACCATTATAAATGAAATTATTTTTTAAATTTCTTTTTGAATTATTCTTTGCTAGTATTGAGAATAAAATTGAGTTTTCTCCATTGATAATAAGAATAACCAACAGTTATATAGCACATATTAAATGCCAGGCATTGTTCTAAGAGTTTACACTGGTCTATGGTCTCAAAACACTATAGTCTATAAGATAAAGGTACACTATCTTAGCATGGCCTACAAGGACTTCCCATTAGGCCTCAAGCTATACTTCTACCTGTATATATATCAACTGACACTGAAACAGCTCACTGTCACTGAATACACTATGCTTTTTCATCCTTCAATGTCACTTCACACTTTATCCTTTTTTGGCTAGGATTTTTGCCCCATATCATCTGTCTGGGAAACTCCTACTTATCCTTCAAGAATTAGCTTGAATGTTGACTCAACTACTTAATCAGTCCTTTTAGGGAGGATCCATGTGGCTGTCTTTTTAAATGGCTTATAGGTGCCTCTTTTATAATGATTTCATCTTGTGTTGCCATTATCTTTCCCGCTTATTCTGGTGCCCTCCACTCTATGGAGATAGTTGAATGCAAGGACTGTATTTTATATGTTTTTGCACCTTTAGGGCCTGATGCCATATCCAATGTAGTAGATTCTCAATAAAGCTTTCCTAGATGAATGAGTGGACCAAATACACAAAGGTGATCTACTTTGTCACAAAATGTACTCATACTAGTTCATATATCCAAAAAGCAGTAACCAAATTCCCCTGCATGGTTTAAATCAAGAAAATTAACTTTGTTATTAAACACACTACTGGTAGCGAATGAGGGAGTATTTTTCTCCTTCTCTTTCCCTTCCTCCCTTATTCTCTCTCACTTAAAGTACTAAGGTCATTTTTGTTCATCTAAAAACCAAACAAAAAAAATGAAATGAAATTAAATGAAATAAAATAAAATAAACATAGTTTAGAAATATGGTACTGTTATATTTTACATTAAAACCTCTAAGAATATTCTCCTTATACTAACATGGAAAGAAGCATTGATAAGCAAAATGATTTAACAGAAAGAAGACAATATAATTCAGAAGATTTGAGAACTTCTTATATTCCTTTTTTTTAAGAGTGTGACACTGGCTCTGTATTGTACCTCTCTGAGCCTCAGTTTCCTCATCTATAAGGCAAAATGAATACTCCCTGCTCTGCATACCACAAACTACTGGGGTGAAGATCAAGAGAGATAATGCTTTTGAAAGAAAGCCATGAAACAAAATGTGCTGTACAGCAAAGTATGAGGTTATTCACTCACCAAACACAGTTCTTGCAGGCACAGATTCTCTATTAAGCCAGAATGACACTTGGGAGAGAATGACAGTCATGATGCAAGGCAGATATGTCTGAATCACAAAATACCCAATTTTTCTTTTCAAGTGGAAATGAGCTGTCATTACGGTATATTCACCTAGAAGAAAAATTTAAGAAGCTTAAGAAACTGTAATAGTCAATAGTTTGAACATTTTGGAAATGGAAGGGATTAGACAAAGAACAGTCCCTGATTTAAAAAAGGAAAGAATTTGCCCCATATATGACATGGAAAGTATATAACATTAAAATGCCCACTTAGCATAGCAAGAGTATTTAAAAGAAAATTTTCATATGACCAAAATATTTGAATGGCATGTGTATTGTGTGGAATTTGTTTTTCTCTCTAGGTCATGCTTACTGACCAAGGGATAGAGGATTCGTAAATGCTCTGACCATGGATTATCTTACTTGCTCAGGTTCTCATCCCCTTTGGTCCCAACCTCAAGCCTCTGTTTTGACTGTTTCCAGTCCAGTCCTTTCTGGCTCTTTAAAGTATTTATCTCTGGCCACATCTCCAAGACTGATCTCCTGGCCCAGATTTTCTACTTTTAGTCTTGTCACCAATTCTGTATTTATGTGTTAATGTCTGTTCTAATAGAGTGGGGCCAGTTCTATCTGATACTCATAGCTACCTTCCTTTCTGCTCTCTGGATTTACATCTGCCAGATGTGAGATCATTCGTTCATACAGCTGTTTTTCCTTAGAAAGGGCTTTAGCTTTCCCACACAGACCAATAGTAATTATCCATAATCAAGAGTTGAATAGTCTTAGCTTATCCAGAATAGAGGGAAAAGAATTAGAAAGTGAGGGAAATTGTAACACTGTGTGAAGGTAAAATTGGCTTGTCTCAAAAGACACACATGTTTTGAATTGGGAACATAAGTTAGACTAGTGTTTTTTAAACTTTAATGCACACCTTGGTATCTCCTTGAAATCTTGTTAAAAATGCAGATTCTGACTTAGTAAGGAGTCAGGCCTGAGATTCTGAATTCCTAAAAAGCTCCCAAGCACCGTCTGCTGCTCCTTCATAGACCTCGGACGCAAAAGGTTTTAAGCAAACTGATACATTTCCAATGATGTTAACCCATTAATCTTCTTAGGAACTAGCTTTTCTTTAGACTCATTTTACTAACCTGTACTGGATTTAATTGTCTCCTTCCCAATTGATTGGCCCAGCAGATCATACTGATTTAACCTAGAGCCATCAGGAGCAACTTGTACAGAATCAGATGCATTGTATGTCCAAATGTAAGTGACCTCCGAGGTTGTATATGCATCTGTAGGAAATCAGAAAAAAAAATATTTTTAAGCATTTTAGTAAGAACTATCAATTACATCCAGCATCAAAGGTTGCATATTTCATAGAATTATTGTTTACTATAAAAATTGACATATTAGGGCAAAAAAGTGTATTTGAAATTTACAACTTCAATATGAAGGGTGTGAAGCAGACCAAGAGAGACAACCATGACCACAAGAGTATTTTCACTGTAACCACTTTGAGAGATGAAGAGCAGATTTCTCTTTAGAGCCTGCAAAAATCACTGGGCCCTGAGATGGTTAAAACATCCTCCATATTCACAAGGTAGTAGATGACGGCATTGCAATAAACAGGTTATGAATGCCCAAGGCCCATTTAACCAGTTAATTTAGAAATAATAATCACTCATGAAAAACTTATGTCCATGTGAGAATAATGATGACATGTGTTTATTTTAGGTATTATTTTTTTAGTTAGTTTTGTAGGTTTTTCTTCAAAACATTCAACTAGTTAAGAATTAAGTGACTTAACTATCATAGTACAATGCATTTCATTAGAAGAATGAGAATTCTGAAGAATATGCAAAATAATTCAGAATGCTATATTTTCATAAGTTGAAAACACTTTTTAAAACCTGTTCATTTTAAAATTAATTAATGCACACAGATCTCACTGAACTATACTTGCATAGCATCCTAATTAAGCTATGGATTGGCAGGAGGAGACAAATCACATACAGACCAAGTATAATTTTCTGATTTATTTGGCCAAGGATACAGAACTGAGCAGAAGTGAGATGACTCTAACGCTGGAAGGCAGGCAGCCTATCTTGTCTCAGTACTTCTCTGGCCCTGGCATTTCCCTTGTGCCTGTAGGGGGAACAGCTGACCTCTCCATGCAGGCATACTCTCTCCACAGTTGAATGACCAGACAATTCCAGTTGTACTACTGACCTTTCAAAGGACTTCTATGCACTTTTGCTCAAAGGAATGTTTAGAAATATTAGTTACCCCTGTCCTTGAGCAAAACTCAGCATCACAATCACATTTTCAGTTGAGGGAGAGAAAGAACCAGCTGTCTCCAGCAATATCTCTGCCTCTAGCTCTCCAGGACACTGGAAAAGCTCATTTACCTGCCATCTAATAGGTTTTCTAGGTTAATACCATTGTTCTGGGGTGGTTCTGATACTTAACTTGATCTAAAGTCTGTGAGCACAAATCCATTCCCACTTAAGCATTAGTTACAATAAAGTGAATGTTGTGTCTTATTCACTGTGTGGTCTTTTAATGACATACTACAGTGTTGTCTGGTTTTCAGAATGTTACTAGTAAATGTTAATATCAGTGAAATACATGTATACACCTACATCCACAAATAATTAGATTATGTGAAACAATTTTTGAAATATCATTCTAAAAATGTATGTATATATGTATATCATTATACATACTTGATATCATAATATGTATATATATATATGTATTTGTTTTTATAGCAGATCTATTCCTACAGCTTGCATATGAATGAATTCAGTTACCCTAAGGTTTAAATTTTTATTAATTAATTTCAATTAATTAATCATTGATGATTCTGCTTTTATGTATAAATAAGTAACATTAGTAATGTGTATAACTAACAATGCATTTGCAGATCAAGTGGTCTTCTCTTCAATAAAATTTCAAATGACACAGAATTTAATAAACCAAAAAGACATAACATGTTCCAGTTCATATCAGAAGGCCTCAGAGTACTCAGTAGTTGTGGATCTTAATAAATTATGAGGTTTTATTTTAAGTAATTATAATAATTCTACTTTGGAATTTTGACGTTTACCTTTAAACATAAATAAGAGAAGATGAAACTCTACAAACATAGGTGACATTTTAAAGAAACTAGTAAGAGACTAATGGGAGAGACTCTATCTTACTCATATCTATACTTCTTGCACCTGGAACAATGCCTGTCACAAGGAAAATGTTCTCACTTCATTCTTGCTAGATTAATCAATAAACTCATAATATTTTAATTCTGTTATTTACTGTTATGAAAGATGGAAATCTGGATAGAAGTCTAAGAATATGTTAAAGAAAATGACTGATCCTGCCCATGTCTTTTATAAAAAAGCAATTATTTACTTTCATTTTTTAGGCAGGAATGTTTTTAGATTGGGGGTCTGATGAGAGAAGAGAGAGCAGAAAGTTATACAATGGAGATTAAAGTCATTTCCTGGCCTACCAACACACATGTAAACTTGGAGACAATTGTGATTTTTCAGTGAAGTATAAAAGGAGAGAAAGACAAATTTCTTTATAAATTCCATATCTAGATTAGGTTTCCATTAAATAATTTTATTTAATTTTATGCAGTAATCCATTTTGAGTCCTAATCTGCATTAAACATTAAATGCATACTGTCCAATTCTTAATATTTGATAACCAAAACAATCCCCAAATCATTTTTATCCAAAAAGAAAATTTATAATTTCTTTTGGGATAATGCCCAGAATTCTCTTAGATTTCCATTCAGGAAGTTTTAAATCAAATTAAACAGCAAGGAATTATATAAAGATGTGAGGCAACGGGAATAACACAAAACGAAACTGAATTCAAAATTTAAATTAGTAGAAAAGATGCTTCTTTTATTTGAGAACAATGATAAAAAGTTCCAGAAATTCTATCATTTGTGGGGACAAAAGGGAGTTTTTTAAATAAGTGAGGAGTAAATGACTAGAAGAAAAAGTCATGGCTTCTTCCGCCAAAATTTGTTATGCCAGCATTTTAAGTTTTGGGTTGGCTTGTTAGTCTATACACCATGCTCGTGTCCATACTATCAAGTACTTACTATTGGCAAGGATAAATAAAAGAATATACAATTTTTACTCAATGTGTCAGAAAATAAATATAGAGAAAAATAAATAAAAACAATTACTTCAATAGAAAATGCCTAACAGTAAGCTCTACGTGTTGCTTGCAACACTTCTAGATACAGAAAACCATATTCTCAAATGTACAATATTACACTACTCTGAAGATGCACTCTAAGGCATTTTAAAATTTAATTTAAAATATTTTCAGGTGTATTTATTTCAAATTCAGAATTGAGACATCATACGTCATTTATATTTGGTATCTTAATGTCACTAACTTGTCCACTGAAAAATGCCTTTCCTTCTTAGACCATTACTACATCTTGAATAAATCCTTTCTTTGGTATGAAACCTTTTCAGTTTTCTATTTAATGCCATTTATGCAATGCAAATGAGTTTTCCTCTGCTGCATCTGCTGTAGTTTTTCCAGCATCATGTTTACTTTGTATAACATGATTGACTATCTTAAATAATCTTCGAAGAAGTGCCAGTATTGAAGTGATAGTTTCCGTGAAAAGAAAAAAGGCTTTATTGTTAAACAAAGAGGAGATCCTCAAAGAAAATAGAGAACTGACACCTTTCGTAAGATTGAACAGAACAGACAAGATTGAACTTCTCATTCCACAAAACTATGGCCATCAATAAAATTAGAGGGTTTTGCATTCATATTAGTCACCATTCTTCTCTTTTCTTTCACTTGATACAGTCTGTGGGGAGAAGGCATATTATTCAGTCATACATATTTGTATCAGGTGAGAGAACTGCATTTCTATGCAAGAGAATGAAAAGTCAAAACTGCCCAGAACTGACAAAGATGGAGGTGCCAGAAAGAGCAAAGGTTTCTGAAAAGGTCAGGCTATGGAACACACTCACAAAAGAGAGAAGCTGCTTAGCTGTGTCCATGAATTTATCCTGAACCTGCCCTGAATGCCTTGTGGGCCTATGGAGATGATTTGACCTTCCCTCTTTTCAATTATTCTGGGAGAGCTAATGCTTCTGCTTGACATATAAGATACAACCTCAGTGACCTAAAGAACAGCCAAACGCACAGAGCCTTTTCTGAAATATTTTATGTACACAGAAAGCGCCCACATGTAGCAATCGAGTTACATCATCTCCTTCAAATTTATTTTAGAAAGAAACTTTCCTTCCATTATTAGAGAGTAGAAAGGTAATTAGAGATCCACTTTTTTTTTTCACCTATTCTCTGTTGCCTTTTGTAACAGGCTGATCACTACTTTAACAAATAGAATCTACCCTTAACATTTCATTCTTAGTTGAAAAAAAAGCCATTTATTTAGCATTTTTAATGGGTTAGCACTTGAAAAAGAAGGTAAATGACATAGTCCTGGCCTTCAAGAAGCTCCCAGTCTACCTTTTCACATTGATAAAAACACAGGGTGTTTTTTATTAGCAGTAAAGCAAATGACAATTAAACACAATGATTAAGATATGATATTTGAGAGCACAATAGGGCTAGCCAATTGATTACTTGAGGGAAATCAGTATGATTTTTAATTTCTGCATCTTATTGGGCAAGTATGAAACATCCCATCATATGAGAAGAAAGTATACAATTAAGTTGTGCTGCTGACTATCCCTGATTTTATTGACCCAAAACATGTACCTTCATCCCCGTACTTACAGCTGCCAAATTTCAGAGGACATGAGTGGGCATCCATTGGAAAATCCTCCAAGTGCATTGGACATTCAGCTTGAACTGTAAGCCTAAAAGTCAAAATTCCACTCTTTATATGAAAGTCAAGATAAATTTGCAAGTCAAGTAAATTTGCAAGTCAAGATAAATCACTACTTATTGTGGTCAACAGAATTAATGATGAGGTAGGACCCTAATTAGGGCATCTGATTAGGCTAATTCACATTTAAATATGCTTTTGTTCTTTCACATTTAGGCGATCCTTCAGAAGACATTTGCACCTACAAAATCTGAGCTCAAGTAACAATATTTATTTAAAAATATACTTTAAGCATTTTGTACTATATGGTTAGTTAAGAAGTTATGTACACATTTTTGAAGGTTATTTTCCCATTAACTTCAGTATTAACATTTGAAATCTTGAAGAAAAAATGAAAAATAAACCTCTGTCATAAAAAGAATGTTATTTTCTCCCAACATTCCATCAATAACCATATAGCAAAATTGATATAGGAATTCAATAATGCCTCAGAGAAGCACCTTTCAAAATTATGTAAATTGTAAATGAATATCATATACTATATATAGATACATATATATAAATATAAATATAAACATAGTTACATATATAGATATATCTCCTAGAAATATCTTGTTGAGACTAGACTATTCAACTTATGGACACAGGTTATGAATGTTAATGAAATTTTTTTTATATATACGTGGTCACATTAAAGAGTAATCATAGCAAATTTGTTTTAAAGAAAATTATCAACTATTCCATTTCAGACAAAGGTAAATTACATAAAATAGGGACTACACTGAACTTATAGAAGAATCTCTGACAATGAACAAAACAAATGTAACCAACAATTTAATTATAGCTTATATACTTCCAAGAGAGTATTTAACTAGAACCCTACACAATATTTTTCCAAACCCCAAATTTCCAATCATTGTCTTAATTCACAGGACTAATTAGCGTGTAAAATCAAGGGGGATACGGCATCTATACTGCAAGATTCAAAGAGAGAAGCTGAAAGAATAGCTAACTTCCATTTTAGGCAATGGTCATTTAGCAAAGAGTTTTTTTCTTTAAAGATCAAGACTGTATTATTGTCCCTTCTTAAATAACTTTCACAACTGAAATCCAACACTTAACATTTCATGTGAAATAATACATCAAATGCTTCGAATACACATCTGTCTATATACAATGCTGATGAAAGTTATCTATGTTTTAAAGTCTTTATCAAACATTTACCTTTTAGATTATACACCATTTTATTAGATTTGTGATTGTTTTCTTTGTTATGTAATATAAGTAACTTATTTTAAAAAGATTAATTCAGGGCATCCCTGGTGGCGCAGTGGTTGAGAATCCGCCTGCCGATGCAGGGGACATGGGTTCGTGCCCTGGTCTGGGAAGATCCCACATGCCACGGAGCGGCTAGGCCCGTGAGCCATGGCCACTGAGCCTGAGCATCCGGAGCCTGTGCTCCACAACGGCAGAGGCCACAGCAGTGAGAGGCCCGCGTACCGCAAAAAAAAAAAAAAAAAAAAAAAAAAAAAAAAAATTAATTCATGAGTGTTTTCTTTGTTATGTAATATGAGTAACTTATTTTAAAAAGATTAATTCATGAGAAGAGTTCAAATGGAACAGTGATTAGAGTCAACAACTGTATATTTCTTTCGATAATTTTTTAAGATTGACTCGTGAACTTGATGTCACATGACATCTCTGAGGTTATAAAAGTATTTTTCTCCCTTCATAAGAAGGACTAAAATATTAAATTAAGTGAAACTTGCTTAAAAATCACTTAAAATTTTGATGAGATATTTCATGAGATATTAAAAATAAAATTATGTGCTTGTATAAAGAAACATTTAAATCATACTATTAAAGTTGTATGTAACTAAAATGTAGTATGAAAAGTAAACTGCCAAAAAAAGTCAATTCTTAACAGCTAAGGCAATTTTTAAGCTTTAACACACTAAGCTGAGTGTCAAACTCATAACCTCTATATTTTAAATATCAAAGCATTTATAAAGCATATTCTGGTTACCTCAATAATCTGTTGTGAAAATGTTCAACTTGTTAATACTTGACAGCTAGGTTGGCTGGTTGGTTAATATACAGATTCCTCAGTATTTAATGGTAACATATCAAACCTGAACACATACCTCATTGTGTATAGCAGAGTCCCATCATCCTGGATTCGAAGAAGCTTGTTTGGCATTGTCATATTATGTGCTACTGATTTTTTCCCATTGTGGAAGAAGGTATCTGGCGTCCAGATTTTGCTGGCCATTAAATTGTTAAGTCGAAGGATGTTCATAGGACCTTTAAATTTTAACCGTTCATCTTTCCATTTTTGTCGAAAGAAAACATCTATTGTATATTCCTGAAATATAAAATAGAATTATATTGAAAATAATAAATGTTTTCGATACAAAGACACTATAAAATTTCAACAAAAATAATAATATAAATAGTTTAAAAAGAGAGAAAGCTATTTTGAGAAGTGAATTTTGAAAGATCATTCCTTTATCTTATCAATAAATGTTGCCACTTACAATAGGATAAAGCATGTGTATTTGCACAATTAGCTACATATTATTATGAAAAGAAAATAATAAATTTACTTTCTCTGGTGTCTTTAAGTTGAACAAGGTCTTAGGCAAACTGTTTTACTACATTGTATAGTTTAGAACCACTCGGAAAGGGGGCATGCTTGGGCCGGGTCTGGGTGGATTGTCCCAAATAATTTATCTCAAGAATGAATAAGGAGGCAAGCAGGCAGCCTGATTCTCAGTAGAAAAAAAAAAGAAGAAAGGAAAAGAAAAAACTATTAAACACACACACTGTGGGATCTATATGACATCACCTGTTGCCAAAGAAACTATAAAAAAAATCTTATTCCTTTCTTAATCCTAAAAAAATGGGGAGATGTCATACTGCTAACAAGAATGTATTGGGGAAGATGATTTCAATAAAGTTTATTTAATGAAATTGTAATAAAATACTTTGAAAAGTATTAGAATACTTAAAATATGAATATTTTGCAAACATCTCAGGTTAAAATGTACTTTTAAATATTCATATAGACCAGCTAGTGATCAATTCCCCTATTATCATCCTCCAGTACATTAAAAGTTGGTTTATTCAATCTCTCTCTCACCCTCTCTCTCTCTTTTCTCGTTCCCCACCTCCCCTCTTTTTTCATTCTCTCTCTGTCTTTCTTAGGATAAGAGGATGTATACATTTTAGATGAGATGTACAATTCACAATTATGATCGATACTGACAATTTTTGGATATTAAAAATTTTGGTCAGTGTATGTATGTTTGTACAGACACTTCCATGATAAATAACTAAAATGTTCATTTATGCACCTGAGATTGTAAATTCAGATACTGTCCTTTGTGCATAAAGCCATAGCCATCACATGTTTGAAAATAAACAACTTAGCAACTGGCAATCTCACTCAACTAAAATTATGTGCTTAAAAAAGGACATTAAAAAGACCATATACGGGGCTTCCCTGGTGGCGCAGTGGTTGAGAGTCCGCCTGCCGATGCAGGGGACACAGGTTCGTGCCCCGGTCCGGGAAGATCCCACATGCAGCGGAGCGGCTGGGCCCGTGAGCCATGGCCGCTGAGCCTGCGCGTCCGGAGCCTGTGCTCCGCAACGGGAGAGCCCACAGCAGTGAGAGGCCCGCAAACCCCCCCCCAAAAAAGAAAAAACAGACCACATACGGACTTCCCTGGTGGCGCAGTGGTTGACAGTCCACCTGCTGATGCAGGGGGCATGGGTTCATGCCCCAGTCCGGGAAGATCCCACATGCTGCGGAGCGGCTGGGCCCGTGAGCCATGGCCGCTGAGCCTGCGTGTCCGGAGCCTGTGCTCCACAACGGCAGAGGCCACAGCAGTGAGAGGCCCGCGTACCGCAAAAAAAAAAAAAAAAAAGGCCACATACTTACGACAATAACAAATCATTTATACAACACTTACTCAAGTAAATGAAAGTAAATGATTCCCAGCGATCCCTCAAAAGTTGAATGGATGAAGATAACAAGAAATGGCCACAGGTAATGACATATGGACAGTAAGTAAAGAGTGGCTCTGGGCTCCTAATCCTTAGAAGAAAATATCTTCATCTAACCCACCCTCACTCTCTGTGGTTTAGTCATTTTTTTTTAAGTTCAATTCTATATAAGTGTAACTCAATTTTTAAAAAGAAGCTTGATTAAGAGATGAGTTTTTGCTATCTGACAAATTTTTATGCAAATATTTCTTCCAACTGTGGTTCTCCCAAATCCAAGCCTGATGTGAACACATTGGACATTTGCTTGTTCAGGCACATTGAATATATTTTACAACTTTCTGTAAAACTTCAAATTCAATTTTTCCATTTCTATAAAATTATGAGATGTTTTATCTGTTTCAGAAGCTCTTGCTATAGCAACAAATATTCCCTACAGACCCATCACATAGGAGATACTCAAGGTTTCCAAACAGTAAATTACAGGTGAGTTCTTTTTAAAAAGTATTTTTAAGAATACTGTTTTTGAACCTTCGCAGTGTCCCAGGTATGCTCTGCCAACCTCTGCAGAGTGACCTGTGCCTTTTTCTTCTCCTCTCCGCAACCAGGTACATTCATGTTATGCTCTAGGCAATTTTAGCAATCCGCATCCTCGCTATTCATCAGATAAAGCAAGTTCCCTACTTGCCTGGGCCAAGAATTGTACTCACAGCCATGCTCCCAGTCCCTTGAATATCTGGAAGAAACAGTCAGCTGTCTGTATCTTTACTACTCATAATACAACTTTCTATTACTAAAGATCGTATACTGCAATTATACCTTTGTTCCTCTGCCTTCTGCTAGATCTGCTAGATCTTCTAGCAGATCTTCACAAAAGGCACTATGGCTTTCATTGTGTATTATTTTACTTTGTCTTCAGAGACATAAGAGAGTGTAAAGAATACTACAAACACTTTGTAACCATCACCAGCAAGAATCACAAATATTATTGAAGCATTCTCTCTCCTGTGTATCCCTCCTCAATCACATTCCCCTACTCTGTTAGGAAATAATTATCTTGAATTTAGTGTTTATCATTCCCATACATGGGCTTACATATTTACTATATAAATGTATGTGTTCTGTGTCACATTTTTAACATTTCTATAAATGAGATCATACTGTGTATACTTTTCTGACAGTTTTTTTTAGTTACATTGTTGAGATTTATTTATAGCAATATATCTAGTACTTTGGTTCATTTTCATTGCTACCTAGCATTACCTTGTAAGAACTTTTACAGTATTCCTCCTTTTTCCATGTTCTTTAATATTTTTTCTATTTCCTTTGTCACTATTGTAAGCAGTACTGTTATGAACATTATCAAACAATGCTTTAAGGTAAGAGTTACTTTAGACCAGAGGTTGGCAAACTTTTTCCATCAGGGTCCAGTTAGTAAGCGTTCTAGGCTTTGCTGGCCATACGGTCAGTATCACAACTACTCAGCTCTGCTATTGTAGTCTGACACAGATAACACTTCAATGAGTCAGAGTGGCTATACTGCAATAAATCTGTGTTTACAAGGAAAGGCGGTCAACAGGATTTTGCCCGTGGATCATGGTATATCCATCACTGCTCTAGAGTAAATGGACAAGTGGCAATACAAAATTTATTATATGTGCAATCAATAACAAGATTTTGTCAAAATGAAATTGTAAGAGGTGTATACATCACAATAAATAACAAGATACTGTCAAATCTTCAAAAATAACAAGATATTGTCAAGTTGAAATCCTAAGAGATGTATACATTTATATCCCCACTAGGTTCTCTACAACTTGGTATAGACAGAATATTTCATTTTAACCATTATGGTTGGCATGAAATGGTTCACAGTGCTGCCATTTGGCTTTTTCTATTAACTAGTAAAATTTAACACATTTTCATATGTTTAGTAAATGCTCTACTTTTCCCTTTTATGGATTGTTTGTTCATGTCATTTACTCAGTTTTCTTTTAGGTTGTCCTTTTCTTATTGAGTTATAGAAATTCTTCATATTTTCTATATACAAATATTTTAGAAAATACAGAACTCACTAAGAATTATAATAAAGATCATAAAGGTATACAAAAGATCATAAATATACCCCTGTATGTTTCTCTTAAACATGTCAAAGTTCTGCTTTTAACATTTAGGTCCTGGAATTACTGTGTATCATATGAGACACAGATCAAATTTTTTTTTTTTTTTCAAATGGAAAACAACTTTCTGGTACCATTTATTGACTGACCTATATTTCCCCACAGCTCAGCAATGGCATTTCTTTCATGTTTCTAGTGATTATATAGGCAGGGATCTGTTTCTGTTTATTTTTCAGTCGAAGACATTTTATACTTCCTATTACAGCTTTTTTTTTCTTTATGTGGGAGATATTGTGAAGTGTGTTTTTTGTTTGTTTGTTTGTTTGTTTTTTGTGGTTTTTTTTTTTGCGTTACACGGGCCTCTCACTGTTGTGGCCTCTCCCGTTGCGGAGCACAGGCTCCGGACACGCAGGCTCAGCAGCCATGGCTCACGGGCCCAGCCGCTCCGCGGCATGTGGGATCCCCCCGGACTGGGGCACGAACCCGTGTCCCCTGCATCGGCAGGCAGACTCCCAACCACTGCGCCACCAGGGAAGCCCTGAAGTGTGTTTTTATGATTCCAAATATATCAGTTTCTTTTACTTATATTTTTGTCATTGATGTTTAATTTTACTGCTTTATGATAAGAGAGTATGCTCTGAAGATAGCAATAATTTTCAATGTACTTAAAATAGCTTAGGAAAAATTTTTGTTGAACTTGACCATTTCCATCTTTTAATGGTAAGACAATTCAGTCCATTTACATTTAATGTGATTACTAATATATTGGATATGTCCCTAGGCTATATTGTTTTTAGCAGTGACAAAATGATGAGGATAGATGGAATAACTTATTTAGATATCTCATGATTAACTGATTAAAATAAATAAGAACTCTAGAAAATTATGGAAGAGGAATCATAAAGGAACAGATACATACACACATACACAATGAGTAGAGGTAGAGAAAAGTATCAAACTAAGAGAAAAGAAATTTTAAAAAGCATATAGAGATTAACAGTGTCAAATAGTGGTGAAAGATCTTGAATGCTTAGTAGAAAAAAAGAGTTCAGAAACCAAAATGCAGTGGGTTGAGGAGTGAACAGAGCATACAAGTGGGAAAAACTAAAATATAAGGTACTCTTTGCCACTCCTGATTTTGTAAAAGCCATTAAGGGAAATCAGAGTTTAACCAGTAAAACCTAGAGACTAACTTATACCATTTAGCTATTGCCGTGTTAAAAAACACCTAAAATGCAGTAGTTTAAAATATCAACCATTTATTACTAGCTCATAAGACTGAAGGTCAGCTGATCTCACCTGGGCTCAGTTGTTCTCAGCTGTTCTTGCTCATGCATCTGTGGGTTAGGCGGCCATTGGCTGATCTGAGCTGTTATTGTATAGAGACAATGGGGCAACTCAGCTCTGCTCCAAGTGTCTCTCATCCTACTCCAGGGACCACTGGTCTACCCTGCACTTACATTTCTCATGATGATGGCAGAAGTACAAAAGAACAACCCCCAATGCACAAGCCCATTTCAAGCCATTGCTTGTGTGATGTCTGTTAATAACCCACTGGCCAAAGAAAGTCACATAATTGAGTTGAGTGACAAATACTTTAGCAGGTCACCTCACTCTCAGTGGGAGGGCATTGCGAAGTTAATGAAAAAAGATGTTGATATTGAAAGGGGTGAAGAATGGGTGCCATCATTGCAGCTTATCACACTAGCCCTCTGTGAGAGAAAAATAAAAGATTTTTGTGACTGAAATGAGATGTTTGAAAACATCTGAAACTTCATCATGTGACTCCAATGAAAGTTACATGGGTCTAATATCGGCGGGCAGGTTGGTTATAAGTTAGTAAGTATAACTGTAATCAACTGTACTGTACCTCAATTAAGTGAGGGTCTGTGAGCAGAAGCAAGATTATCAGCTTAGAGCAGTAGCTTACAAAGTGGGGTATGTACATCCATTTGGGTGTAGGAAGAAAACATTAGAATCTTTATGTTTATATAGAATTCTTATCTAAATATAAGAAGTAAATTAAGCTTTGCTAATAATATAGGGAATGATATTGGTACTCTCACTATGTCCATAAGTAGTAGATGATGGTCATGCATGAAAGGCATGCTATGAGAAGAGAAGAAGCCACAACAGGGAATGGTCAAGTGATGCTGAATTCATTTGCATTCAGTGTACTGTGATTTGTACTCAGGTGAATTTTCAAGTTATAATAACTAGTTTTGGTTAAACTAACTCTAGTGAAAATAGACAATTGACTTGAAAATTATTGCTAAATGACACCATAGATTGAAGAAAACACTAATAATTACACAAGCACAAGTGAAAAATAAGAAAAGGGGATATCACTTCTATGCCTAATATGAGTTCTTCATTAGCCACATAAAGAATGATGAACTAATCAACTCTACAAAGAAATATGTAAAAGCAAATTCATAATTTTCAATAAGGCTACTTAAAATATGGGTTTATACCCACTACATTTAATGATGAGCTTCATCTGAAGCACATGTTGTGCCATGAAATACTGGGTAATGATAGCATAAGGACATTGCAAATAGTATGTTGTTTTGAAAACCAAATATCCAGAACATGAAGGTGAACATCTAAACTTGGTAGATGGGTTTTTTAAAAATTGGCATGATGGTTCAGTAATCAGTAGCCAATGATGCACTTCTTAAATTTGAATTTGCATATTTTTCATCTATGGCAATCATTATGACAAGTATTAAAATAATATAAATTTAGAATCAGACTTTTGATTGCTATATTATAAAATATTAAAGAAAGATATATAGAAATAATAAAGCACAATTTAAACATATTAAATGCTAAAGTATTCTCAGGAATAGGAATCTTAAGTATGAGTAAAAATAAATCTATTTTAATAATGACACAATAATTATTCCTGAAAATAATATGTATTTTAACTTTATCTCATTCCAATTTCTGCTTTTGTGCTTCTCATAATACTGCAATATATTAGTACAAAAACATATAGATACAGACATATAGATACATAAACAAATAAATACCGTTGATTCACTAGTTTTTGTGGTTTTGCTTTCAATATTAAAATAGCAGGGAAAGGAGACATTTCAATAAAATAATATTCATATCATATCCACTAAGTTACTACAGGATTTCCAGACAGATTATTTGCATGTGATTCTTTTAAATGCATCTATAACACACATTCTCAGTACTTGAAAATAATATTTTTGAAAAGTTTCTTAAAATAAAACTCAAGTTTGAGTATATACTAAGTTAGTAATTACTTGATTTGTGTGTTACAAGAAAATTGCCAGAAAGTACAAAACAATGCAACTTCTTCATACAAATAAGACCTAGTCCCTTGAACCGAGGTTCTAAAAGAAATAAATAATACCAAGATCAACCACAAAATTGCTCAGAGAATACATAAACAACTAAGGAGCACATTTAGAAAGAAACAAAAAAAAATTCATAAGGACCTATCAACATGCAGCTATCCTCTGACCTGTGTATAGGACACATGAGGCTGTTAACTGAGACTGAGAAGTTGAAGAATCCATACACTTCAAGATTTGAAAAACTCTTTATGGGAAATTTAATCCAACTTCTCCTTTTTATAGATGGGATTATAGATAAATTTAGTGACTGCCCTGTTTCCAAGCTTGTAAGGGGCAGAACCCAGACAAGGATGTTATTTCCAGCCTAATGTCTTTACTACCACTAAGTGTTATTTCCATAAAATGTATTGCTAACAAGGAAATCACTCTCTATTGCACAGTTTATTGAATAAACATGATTTCAAGGACACATTAATTTAGTGAAGACAGCATATTTTTTAGTGCCTGGTTACATTAATTATAAGTCAGTGCTTGTAGCCAATTTCTGAAGAATTATATCTACTCACTAAAACATAATCAAATTGCACGACTGCTCTTGGAGTGATTTCTCATTTACTTTGATTTACTGAGTGTATTTGTTTTAATTTTTAATTTAATTTAATTTAATTTTGGCCGTGCAATGCGGTCTGTGGGATTTTAGTTCCCCGACCAGGGATTGAACCCGAGCCCTCAGCAGTGAAAGCACAGAGTCCTCACCACTGGACTGCCAGGGAATTCCCTACTGAGTGTATTTTAAAGTTCCAGAATTTATTTCATTATACCCTTTTGCTATTAAAGGTTAGTCTCCTATGAGTAAGTTCCTATCAGTGTGTTTCTTCAATAACGAAGAAAAATGTGGTTTATGAAGCATGTATGTAGCAACTGAAGAAATAACACCCTGAGACTATACAAGAATGGGTAAGATCTAACACTTTCAGTTGGTACTCAAAGGGGTGTGAACCAGGAATTTAGCCCAGTATTAGCATTGCAAAAATTGCAAAAAGTGAAAAGCTTAAGAAAAGATCAGCAGTAAACCCAATTAGTGCAGTTCATAAAATCTTATTATGCAAAGACGCTCCCACAAACAGACTGCAGACCACCACAGCTACTGCATGTTCGGACTATTGTGCAGGCAAGATGCCTGGGCTTTCTCTTTGGAACTAGATGCCTGGCAGGTTTACAAACAAATTAGAAACTGATACTAAAGGTTCAGATTCTAACAGTAAATTATTAAAATATATCTAATCAAAATACTTAAAATGATTAATAGAATATGTAAATTGCAATTCACTTTGATACAATTTATTTAAAATTCATAATAACCTTATTAAATATAGAGAACTATTCCCATTTCACATATTCATTAAAAAAAAGAGAAAGCCAAAATTTGAACTCAAACCTTATGTTTCCCAACATCATGTTCTTTCATTGTACCATATGTAAAAACAATCCTTCGAGGTGGGACATTAAGGGGAAATTTCCTTCTTTATAGACTAAAATATAGACACTAGTCATGTATTATGGAAAGTTGCAGCCTGAGACTGAAGTTTTGGAATCTCTGTCAAAGTCTTCTTTCTACATTTAAAACTGACTCAAACACAAGATTGAAGGATAACAGCAATAATAATAAGTTGAGTAATGTGAAATAGATGTTAAGTGCATGCAATCTTAAGTCAGATAGAATAAGGTACTGGACCTTTAGCAGGTCACTTAATCTCTCTTTATTTCTGCTGATGTATCTGTAAAATGGTGATAATTATACAACTTACTTCCTTTAAGGATGAAGTGGTATAATACATGTAAAGTTCTTAGAAACAATTTGGATATCAAAGAAGGTAGCCTGGTTTGAATCACCTTCAAAGTGTCCTTCTCCCCCCATTCCTCATACTCAAGAAGAAGGTGGCCTGGAAAGAGAGGGACACCCAGAAACAAAGGGGCACAAAGTAAAGTGCCAGGGGCAGGAGCTAAGTAGGATGCCACAAGAGGTCCATGAAAGAATAAGCCAGCTGTGCTTTTGGTGTTTTGGATAATAAAGAGATCATTGAGAAGAAATCACAGGTGTGCCCCATGAGAGGTCCTGTATTTCTCTACCGGCCATTCAAATGTCATTGATTGCCAAGAGAGAACCACCAACAGAATAAGCTAAGTAAAAAGAATTTCCCCCCCTTTTTATAATCTCCCTTTTTCTTGCTTCAACTCTGGAAGACCCAGAAAGAGGAGAGGAAGAGTAGATCATGGCCTCTCACCCACTGTGCACTCCTTACCTGTGACCACGGCTAAGAAAAGGAGAGAAGCTCTAAATGGCATATGAGATTGAAGTTAAAATTGGACTGGACTGGGCTCTTTGATGTTTGAAAGTGAACAGAAAGCTACAAGATGCACCCCAGATATTGTCATGATATGGCAAAAGAAGATCCAAAGAGTGAAGTGCTGCTGAGTTTGATCAGTTGAATTTCTAAAGCCCTTGGGATGAAGCCCAAATGCTTTCTCACAGCCTCCAGAGCCCTGCAATGACCCTTCCCTCCCTTACCTCTCTAGTCTCATGCTTAGCAATTCTCCATATATGTTGCCTATAGCAATAGTGATACTGCAGGGCCTCTGACATGTCATGCTTCACCTTGTTACCCAAACTCATTGATTTCCCTTGCAGTCTCTCTTCCCTGTCAACCCCTACATTTGGCAACTTTTACTCCGCATTGAGAATAAGTACAAAGACCACCTTCTTCAATGTATCAACAGTATCTAGCTGCCCAGAATGTAGGAAAAAAGCAATAATTAGTCCATGAATAAATGAATGAGAGGAGCCACTGGAAATTAAATATAGTAACAAGGATTCTGGACAATATCAGCTCAAATGGTGCACAAGGAGAAAGACATCAGCAGAGGCAGACGGTAGAAAAACTCTCAGATATCTTATCTCAGTCCCCTGCATGCAATACCTTAATCCTTAAATTCACAAGTGTGAAGTGTGTATGTTTATGTGTGTGTGTGTCTGTGTAACTATATTAAACTAATCACAGTAGGCTTTTCTTTTATATATTTATTTTTAAAAATATATTGACACATATAAAAAAGTCGGGCTATAATAAGATCTATGGTAACAGAAATCTACTGTTTTAAGTTTTATTTGGAGATGCTTTTATGGTGTTTGGGGGCATTTGGCTATAACGCCCTTCATGATCTCATTCTAAGTTATTTTCTAGCTTCATCTCCCCCAAAATCTCTAAGAGTATTCTAGGCTGCATTCACACTGAACTTTTACATTTTACTAAATTCAACAAGCTCTTTCACTTTGTGCTAGAACACTTTTCCCATTACATAGCCAGCCAGGCCTTGTTTGTCCTCCACTATCTTCTTTTCCTAGAAACCTTCTCAGATATAGATATTCTCTATCCACATCTCCTCTGCCACCATATTAATCCATAAATACTTCAATTAAAACATCCACACTGTTTAAAGTTGATTTTTTTTTTTCTTAGCTGTTCCCCCACCTCACTGTGAACAACATGAGGACAGCACTGGGTTATACTTAAGTATTTCAGCTCCCAACACTGTGACAGACAGAGTATGTACTTAGCAAATCTGGTTGAAAAGAACAAACACAACGCATGCCTTCTAGTAGCTCAGACGGCAGTAAAGAAGAAAAACATGTTCAGATTTTTATAATCTAGTGTGCAAAGTCATAAAAACGTGTGAAAGCCATGTGGTGGAGCACAGGGACAAGAAGGATGGACTCTACTTGGAGTAGCCTAGAAAAACATCAGGGAGGATGAAATGGAGCTTGGCTTTGAATAAATGAAAGCTCTCCAGTTGGCCAAGGAGGAGGGTAGGCATAACAAGAACAGGGAAAAACATCTGCAAGGCCAGAGAGTTGTTAAAGATAATGGCAGGTTCCAAGAACAGTGAGAAGTTCAATGCAATCTTTAAAAATAAAAGCCTGTCTGGTAGTTATAATGCCTTGCAGCTACTGCCCCCCACCTTGCCTTCTCTGCCCGACCACGCTGCTTAAAAATGTTGCCTCCACTCTTTCTCCATTTCCTCACCTCCCACATGCCTCAGCCCACTGCAATCTGGTTGCTTTTACCACGATCAACAAATATCTCCTTGTTCTTAATCTAATGACACATTTAAATCCTTTTCTTGGCTTTACCATAATATATGACACCGTTGTTTCTCCCTGCTTTTGTAATGCTCTCCTGCGTTGGCACTAAAACCACTGTCTCCTGGTGTTGTAGTTAACTCTCGGGAAAATGCTCATCATGGGACCTGAGACCTCCTGTGTCTGACAATAATCTACACGTAATAGTATCTCCTGGAGAATGTATGGGAGTAACACCGGTGGTTGGTTTCTATTATTCCTCCTCAAGGAATACAAGTTCTGCATAGTTTTCCCCAAAAGACAGGTCCCACCCTTGTAACCTGGGGAAAGAACTTGCAACTTCTGCAATTTTTATTTTTATTATTTTATTATTTTTTTGCAATTTTTATTTTAAAAATCACTTAATGTTCAGAAATCCTAGCTGTTTGTTATTTAGTTTTTACAAAAGAATGGGGGAGTGGTAAGGAATGCCCTCCCCTGAGGCAGCCAAGCGAGGTATGACTAGATATATGTAATTCCTACAAGCCACCCTCCTGCAGAAAGGTAATGGATTGAGTCAAACTAGTTAAACTACCTTTATTTGCACTCTTTTCTGGAACTATTACCCCACTCCCTAGGTGAGATTTCACTGTGGGCAAAACCTATGGGTTCATCCCATTACTAAATGAATCATACTTCCTTCAGGATACAGAATCCTACCTGGACAGAGGGCCATAAATTATACAGACACCTGACTACTGAACACTGTTGCATCTGATAAGGAGGGAAAGGCAGTGGTCTCTGACGTTTGTTCTTAAGGATCAGAGCACAGTCTAGTCAGAGAAGGGAATCCACCTTCATTTGGACAGACATCCATGGTTGCTCCTTCTCAGATTCCTCTGCAATCTTTTTTATCCTCCTCTAGTCTAGAGGTTCTGTCAGGGTATGATTACCAGCTCATCCTAATCTCTTTCCTTGCACAAGTTCATGTATGCCTTCAACTACCATCAGATGGCTCCCAAGCCATCTGCACTCTAAGTTCTCTTGAACTCCAGGTCTATTCCTGCTACCTAGACATCTCCAATTAAATCTCTCACAAAGACCCCAACTCAATACATCCAAAACATAAATACTCATCCTCTAGACACCAAAACAAAAGCAAACAAAAATTTTCTTCCTGTGTTCCATATCCCAGTGAATGATACCACCATCCACCCAATGTCCCCAAGCCTTCATCTTATACATCTCCTTCAACCTCTACCTCCAACAGATCACAATGGCTTATCATTTCTATCACGTCTCTTAAATCTTTTCAGTTCTTTCTTTCAGGGTAGTAGTCCCTCTACCCTGACCCAGTCTACAATCATTTCTTGGCTGGCATATATCAGCTTTCAAACAATTTTTTCCTTTCCTTGTCCTCTAATATAAATTATTGGATTGCAGAAAATCTGACTCTTCACATTCCTTCTGTATTACCCCAGTCGTCCACCAATCCTATGATGGCTTTTGACTGCCCTCAGCATACAGTCAAATACCTCAACCCTGTTAAAAGGCAGACTGTCATGCCCCACAACAAGCAATTATGATTCCACAGATTGTAGAAGGAACCTAGAAAATCACTTTTTAAATAAATACTCCAACTGATCCCAACACAAGTGTCTATGATTCTCATTTTGAGGAACATTTTTAAAAATTCTAGGAGGGTGCTGAAAAATATTGGCTGAATATTAGCTAAGTCTAATTCCTTTCCTTCCAAAATATCAATAACTGTCCAGTAATCAACTTCTACATTCTGACTTTAAAGTGAGGAAACATTAACAGATGGCTACTTCTGATAAGTGTTGACAGCTTAAACCCAGTGTTAATTTTCAGCCAAATATCAAGATCTAGTAATTCTCTAAAGCTCTCTATGATGTTAACTACTGAACTACATAATATCCCAATAGCTTCTGGGGTTTCTAAGAGTTAATGCACTCTGTGTTTTCATAAGACAGACAAGTATTAACTAAGGGGATTGATATGATCGATAAACCAAGGTCACCACTTACCTGGCTGCCTGTTTCTTAATTGCCTAATGTAAACTCTAGATCAGAAATCTTGAGATGACTTCAAAGTGTTCATCATTCAAGATCTAACCCTAACACTTAGCAGTGCACGAGATAACCATTTGGGCTGAGGTTCTTAGTCTAGGTTTCAGTGCAATAGTTGGTGGCTATACCACTTATATCTGAAGAATATGCTCACACAGTGAAAGTGCTTACTAGAATGGGAAAAGACCCCCTATATAGACCAAATTAAAAAGTAAAAAATACACACAGAAGAGCTATAAATTGCTTAAATGTGCAGTCAGCTACTACCAACTTTGTCAATTAGCTGCTAGCACATCCCCAAGTTTACCTTCTTACTCATGAATTTTTTTAAATATTGAAATAAAAAAAACTGTACTTAATTGCAAGTGCTGTAATTAGAATCTTTAATTATAATTTAGATCTGCAACTTTCTTTGGACAATTACACTAGTTAATGATTCTGAGACAGCAGTGTGTGTGTGTGTGTTTGCTCTTTTGCTTCTTAATTCTTTTTGCTAGGCTGCTTTTTCCTCTCAGGCTAATGTCATAACAAATCTACATCACTGACCTGCACAGGAGGACTTAGGAGTTTAAGTCTTGCTACTGAGTATGCACACTGCATAGAAATAAGAGTATTAGCTAAGCTACCAAAAGTGAAATTAAATTTATTCTTTACTGTTTTCCCATTAACAAATTTCTTCTGTAAGGCATGAATTAGTTATCTTCATATCCACTTTTATGTGTGGGTAATAATAATGTGGGTATCTTGTACCTCTGCATCATACTAAATTTCTTTCTCTTTAGAATCGCACATATAAGTTTCATTTCTTGACCTGGCCATCCATACTAAAACATATTCAAACTTTTCCTCATTATTTGTTTTGCTTTCCAACAAAAGTAATATCAAGATTGGAAATCAGTCCATGTGAGCACCGTGAGGTCCAAGTCATTTCTCTTCACAAAATGTACACATGTTTTTAAATTGAGCTTTGTCTTCCCTAATATATTTATAATATGAGTAAGTGTGTGTGTTTGTGTGTGTCTGTGTTAAATGTGTATATAAATTACTCAGCTTTCATCTTCTTCTCTAGATTTGGACACATATCAAACAGCAGCTGTTGCATGGCCAAACTACCTCTTGACTCCCCCTCAAAATCCTCCTCATATCACACATTATTAGGTACACCTATTATTAGTGAATTGCCTCTCAGCTCCAAGTCCACCCTCCTTTCCCCTTCTTTGTGACACAGGAGAAGGGCTCTGTAAACAGTGCTCCTTCACCAGCTCACACAATATTAGGCTTTGCCATTAGAAGGTGCTGGAGGGATACTGCCATGTCATAGCAAGGGAAGAGGGCTTTTCTTTCTGGTTCTCTTCCTGGTTCAGGTGCACTGTCATTCTCTGACACAGTTTCAAAGGACTGCTGAGCTGTGAGTTGTCAGCCAGCAGGCAGGATATTCCTCTGACCAGCTTCAGCATGTACCCTCATATGTTTCTTCACCAGCAGGACGTGCATACTCCTCTAACCATAAAGTCCTCTCCAGTGAGCTCTAAGTCTTGGCCTTAGGGGAAGGACTCCTTTACAAGTCCTGAGTTCCTTCCTTGTTCATGATGCTTCATCCCAGAAGCTTCTTTTACATTTTTATTTAACCATCTTGTACTAATCTATAATTCATTTTATGAGATTTTCCCTGTTCTAATTACCGTTATGGATCTTTTCCTCTAACTGGACTCTGATGATAGAGTAAGTAACCCAGTTAGTGGTCTTGCAACTAATTAGACTCCCCCCAACCCAACTATTGGTAAGACTGAGTAAACAAGGTGCATAAAGATGGAAATAAAGTAGAAAATTTGACATGACCAAAGAGAATTCTATAGGATTATGTTAGGCTAGGTGATTCAAAGAAAATGTGTATTAGGAAAAAACGTCTAGGGCCTTCAAGCATCTCAAGAGCCTAAGAGATGTTAAATATGTATTTCATTTTAGGGAATTTCTCAATATACAAGTGCATGTGCTCACATACATACACACACATAATCCAAAATACATAAAGAAAACTAAAGAAATAAAAATAAGTGATTTTTTAATATTTAAATGTTGCCAAACACAATTCTACTCAACATAATTCAACCTATATGGTTTGGAATATGAGTGCATTTTCATATTTAATATAATGTGAGGTAGTGTCCCCCAAAATAAGAAAGCCTATCTTGAGCCTGTTAAAATTTCTTTAAATTCTTGGGCTAAAGTCACTGAAGACACCAACATTCTGAATTCAGTTCACAGATGAGTTTAAAATTGCTCTATTGCCAATGACTATACGCCTAACATGAGCTCCCACCTTTTTATTTTTATATATTTATTTTTGCATATAGCTTATTAATATTTATTTCAAATTTATTTCAAAATTACAGCAGCAGACAGGACACACAACTGCTAGACGCATTATTGCCTGATCGTGACTGCTTCACTCAGAGACGGTCCTGTCCCAGTTCTGGGACTTGTTGTCTTTAACCTTGAGTGTTCAGCTTCACACATCAGCATTCCCTGCTCTGGGCTGCAACTTGACATCCGTGGATTCCTTATGCTAAGCTTTAGTTCTTGCAGGAGAATTATAATGCTTTTTCCCATTTTCTTATTTGATTTTCCCCAGAATTTAGGATTTGTAAAAATATATAAATTTCCCATCAAATGCCTGGAAGAAATTCCTACATGGAAACACTAACTAAACGATCACAGTTTCTTTTTATCTTCCCTTTTTTTAAAAAAAAAAAAATCAGCTTTATCAAAGTATAATTGACGAAAAAATTTTAAGGTATTTGAAGCAATCATAGTGGTGATTTGATATACATAGTGAAAGGATTCCCTCTGTCTAGTTAATTAACATATCTATCGCCTCATATCTATTTATTTATTATTTGTTTGTTTTTGGCAAGAACATTTAAGTTCTACTCTCAGTGAATTTCAATTATACAATACAGTGTTATCAACTATAGTCACCATGCCTTACATTAGATCCTCAGACCTTATTCATCTTGTAGCTGAAGGTTTATACCCTTTCACCGACCTTTCCCTATTTTCCCCACCCTTCAGCAGCTGGCAACCACTTATCTAACATCTCTCTTTATGACATTTTTATTCCACATGTCAGTGATGCAATGCAATATTTGTCTGGTTTATTCACTTAACATAATACCCTTGAGGTCCATCCACGTTGTCAAAAATGCCGGGATTTCACTCTTTCTCATGTGATATATATATCACATCATATTTCCATATCTTGGCATTGTGGAAAATGGTGAATTAAAAAAAAGGAGTTCAGGGCTTCCCTGGTGACGCAGTGGTTGAGAGTCCGCCTGCCGATGCAGGGGACACGGGTTCGGGCCCCAGTCCGGGAAGACCCCACATGCCGCGGAGCGTCTGGGCCCGTGAGCCATGGCCGCTGAGCCTGTGCTCTGCAACGGGAGAGGCCACAGCAGTGAGAGGCCCGCGTACGGCAAAAAAAAAAAAAAAAAAAAAAAAAAAAAAGGAGTGCAGGGAATTCCCTGGTGGTCCAGTGGTTAGGACTCGGTGCTTTCACTTCGGGGGTCCAGGTTCAACCTCTTGTGTCAGGGAACTAAAGATCCCACAAGCTATGCAGCACAGCCAATGCAAACAAGCAAACAAACAACAACAATAACAAAAAACCAGTATTGCAGATTTCTCTTGGGGATCCTATTTTCATTTTGAATATCTATACCAGAAGTGGATTACTGAATAATATGATAGCCCTATTTTTAATATTTTTGAGAAACCTCCATACTGTTTTCTATACTGATTACACCAATTTACAAGGCCGCTAACTGCACAAAGGTCCCCTTTTCTCCACATCATTGACAACATTTATCTCTTGCCTTTTTTTAAAACTATTTTTATTGAGGTGTAGTTGATGTACAATATTATATGTTTCAGGTATACAACATAATGATTCACAGTTTTAAAGGTATACTCCATTTATAGTTATTATAAAATATTGGCTATAATCCCTGTGATGTGCTCTACAATATATCATTGTAGTTTATTTATTTTACACATAGTAGTATGTACTTCTTAATCTTGTACCCCTATCTTGTCCCTTCTCCCTTCCCTCTCCCCACCAGTAACCACTAGTTTGTTCGCTCTATCTCTGAGTCTGTTTCTTTTTTGTTATATTCACTAGTTTATTTTATTTTCTAGATTTCACATATAAGTTGATAAGTGATATCATACAGAATATCTTATCTTTTTGTTGATAGCCATTCTAACAGGTGTGAGGAGAGATCTCATCGTGATTTTGATTTACTTTTCTGTGATGATTATTGATGTTGAGTATATTTTCATGTACCTCTTGGTCATTTGTATGTTTTCTTTCAAGAAATGGCTATTCAGTTTTTATTCCTTATTTAAATTGGATTGTGGTTTTTGCTTTTGTTTTTTTACTATTGACTTGTACCAGTTCTTTATATATTTTGCATGCTACCCCCTTATCAGATACATAATTTGCAAATATTTTTTCCCATTCTGTAGATTGCCTTTTCATTTTATTGATGGTTTTTTGCTGTGCAGAAGCTTTCAGTTTGATATAGTCAGTCCTACTGGTTTATTTTTGCTTTTGGTGTCAAATTTTAAAACATCATCGCCAAGGCCAATGTCAAAGAGCTTATTCCCTATATTTTCTTCTATGAGTTTTATGGTTTCAAGTGTTACATTCAAGTCTTTAATCCATTTTGAGTTGAAGCTACCAGCTTTCTAAATTTTTCAGTGATCCCAAAGAATGGTCAGAACAAAGAAGAGGAGGATTAGTTTAATCCATTATCACCAGTGGAAAAAAGTATCTTCATATATTTTGCCAAAAATATAACTGTTTGTCTAAATCCCTCAAATAACAAACAATTGCATGTCTAGAAAAAGCATATATGAAGATATGTTTACTTTTGATTTTTTCAGGTAAAAGAATTCACTCTGCAAAATGAACAAACAAAAAAACTTTAGCATGGTAACTGTTAGTATTAATATTCACTACACAAAATCTAAAACATTGAAAACTGATATTTTGGGGCCTTATATCATTTGCCTTTCTGTTTTGGCTGGTGATGACACACAATAGCTAACCATATAAGAATCATAATTTATATAATATTCTGCTAATTTTTCAATGTACTGCTTGACAAAATTCTGACTCTGCACTTGACTCCACATAGAGATTAGGTGCTCATTCTCACTGTCTCTAAGATAGGGAGCATTTATTAAGACAAGCTTCACAGAAATATTATCTTTAGTGCCAACCAATAATGTTTGGGATTACTCTTACTAAAAATATGTTTCTGTGATCCTTTCAAGTTTGTGTACACTGAAATTAACCTATGGAAAGAGGAGGATTAATATTTCAGATCATGATATAGGATACTGCAAGGGAGGAGGAGAGTTATGTTGAAAAGTGTGATTTTTTTCCTGTGGTTGCAGAATTGTAGCTAATGCCTGAAGTTGGGGGGAAAAAAGCACTTAAATCTTCACATTCTAATTTGAAAGAACTTCAAAGATCAGCAGTGTTTGGTATCAACCACCTTCCCAAAATTGGGGGTCATCACCCCTCTTCCACTTTACATCTTCAGCCATCCAGGTTAATGTAAAAAAGAACTATGAGGTCAGAGAAATGGCTCTGGGTGGAAGAAAAACTGATTTTTTAGTGATAAAAACCAGCATATCTGCTCCCTACAGGAAAGTTAGGGAGGTCCCAATAAAATGGATAATTATGGGAATGTAAATTGGTACAGCCACTATGAAAACAAAATGGCCGTTCTTCAAAAAACTAAAAATAGAGTTGCCACATGATACAGCCATCCCACTCCTGGGTGTATAACTGGAAAAAAACAAAAACTCTAATTTTAAAAGACACATGCACTCCAGTGTTCATAGGAGCATTATTTGGAATAGCCAAGACATGGAAACAACCCAAGTGCCTGTCAATAGGAAATTGGCTTAAGAAGATGTGGTATATAAGTACAATGGAATATTACTCAGCCATAAAAGAGAATGAAATATTGCCATTTACAGCAACATGGATGGACCTAGAGAATTTTATACTTAGTGAAGTAACTGAGAGAAAAACAAATAATGTATTATATTACTTACATATGGAATCTAAAACATAATACAAATGAATCTATATTCAAAACAGATATAGACTCACAGACATAGAAAACAAACTTAAGGTCACCAAATGTGGGGGGGCAGGGGAGGAGGGGTAACTTAGGAATATAGGATTAACAGATACAAACTACTGTACATTAAATAGATAAGCTATAAAGATTTACTGTATAGCACAGGGAATTATATTCAATATCTTGTAATAACCTATAATGGAAAATAATGTGAAAACAAAATAACTGAATCAGTATGCTGTACACCTGAAACTAACACAATATTGTAAATCAACTATACTTCAATAAAAAAAATGGCTAATATTGTTAATGAGCATCTGCAAAAAAGGAAAACCTTTAGTTTTTGTGTGTTTATCGATGTGGAAAACCTGCACACTTATCCTTCCCCTTGGGGTATCAGATAAAGGGAAGAAATTGGGAAGAGATGACATGATGGAGAAAGGCCAGGCAAAGCAGGGACAAGGGCATCTCCTCTAATTCTCATTCCCTGACCATAAGGAAGGTGGATGAAAAATAATTTCTACAAAAAAACTTTTATAATAGAGCACTGTAGATAGCAGTAGAAGTGGAAGACGGATTACTAAAATTCTTATGCTTAACCAAGGATTTATCAATGATGAATCTAGTGCACTGATTTCTAACCCAACAGACTAATTTCCCTCTTCTACTGATCTCATTTTAAAGAAAAATAAAGACCAGTTCCATAGAATTCAAGAATGTTAAGATTCTAGTTTTCTTTAGATTAATTTATATGTATGAGTGTATGTAGTGTATTTATGTAGCTAGGATGACAAGAAATCCACCTTACTCAATGTTAGTAGAAGGTTTCCATTCGTAACACCGACCACAACCACAACCTGTGAGAAGCAGTTATGTATGAAACTGCCCCAGACGTATGGAAGTCAAGCAGGGGCCTTAATCGTAAAAAATGGTTCGGGCTTCCCTGGTGGTGCCGTGGTTGAGAGTCCGCCTGCTGATGCAGGGGACATGAGTTCGTGCCCCGGTCTGAGAAGATCCCACATGCCGCGGAGCGGCTGGGCCCCTGAGCCATGGCTGCTGAGCCTGAGCATCCGGAACCTGTGCTCCGCAATGGGAGAGGCCCGCATACCGGGTTCTCAGTAATATCATTACTTTTATTTAAACAATTGTTTGCCACACTGCAGCTGGGTAGAAAATTTTGAAAATAATATAAAATATAAAGGGTTAATCTGAACACTCAAGTTAGAATGGTGCACACAGATATAAGCAGATTAACAGCCTTAACTCTCCATGTATTTGGGCAGACTAAATAGGCATGAGACAGATCCAGAATCTATAACACTAAAAATACGTGTTTATTCTACATTACCCCCCAAACTTCCCATTATATGTAGTAAAAATACTGTTTAATGAAAAACTCACCATATCTGTATCTGAGACGGGGCCAAAACTGGTCACATAGATGTTAGTGAAGACTTCAGTAATACTGTCTGGTGTAAGAAAAAGAGATTGAATATAGATATTATATAATGAGAACCACAGGAGAGAGAAGGGGTCAAGTACATGGCATGGTTAGAAAGTTCTATGATATTTGGGAATATTTCATTTTTGCTTTCTTTTCAATGTTCACAACCAACAAAAATAGTTGTATTGCTTAATTACTTCATAGGGTCTTACAATCCTAAATGTTAAATGCTTAGAAGGATTATGACATTCTAATTTGGAAACTATACCTGACTAGAGCATTTTGTTTTCAGCACACTGCTCAGAATGAATAGTTTCTCAGAAACTATCTTAAATTACCACCAGTACGGAAAATAAAGTACAGTTAGTATGGTTACTGTTTGATACAGTCCTGTAATTGACCATTAAACCAAATATTTCAAATGGTATTTCATGATGGTAGAGATTTAGTTTGTAGATTGTAAATTAGTGTATCTTCTCAATAAAGCACAAACACATTGTTAATCATTATAAATAAAAATAATTCATATTTTATAAAAAGCTTTATCATTCAGTAACATAAAAATAAAAGCAAATAACATTCATTAATCACAAGGATTACTTCCAAACAAGCTTGCCTTTACATGTGTCTAAGAATGCCTAAACCGCAAAGATTAAATTGAATTAGATTTGAAAGTTATGTAACTTATAAAGTGTAGCAAAATTAACTGGATTGCTTTATTAACCAGGTGATTTAGATCTTTGATTTAAAATAAGCCAAATGGCAAATGGGGGAAAACTCAAAGGAAAAATTTAAAACTAAAACACTTTCAGTGTTCTTATAAGAAAAAAGTACATCATTAATTTCTACCATCATAAACTTAATGCCTTAACTGCTAAGTGTCAAATGTGTAATTCTACACAAACAATATCATGAAATATTTTAATATTATACTGAACATTAATTCACAACCATGAAAGAGACAGTAAACTGATTCTGGAATATTGTATCCACTAAAGCAAAAATAAAAACTAAAAGGATTTTGAAATAACAGAGTAGACTGAATGCTTACTCTTAAAAGGACTTGAAATGTAATAATCTACATGAGAAATCTATGAGATAGATTCTCTGTTATCATCCCAATATATGTGTACACTGATGTACGGAAAGTTAAGGAAATGTGCCCCATGACCCACACTCCATTGAGTGGATAGAGCCAGGTTCTAGGAACCAAGCACTCTGGCTCCTGAGCCCTCAGGGTAAACAAAGCACTGTACCACAGTCAAGAATAAATTTAAAACGAAAAGTGTTTTCTTATCAACTACATATTTCTGTTCACCACAATACTCTGTGCCAAAAGCACACTTATGGTGTTCCAAATAAATATATGCCTTCAACTTTGTTATTTTGTATACTATTTTATTCCAAAAAATGGTATTCGTGAAATTTTGTTATAAAACTCATTTGAAACTCATTTCTAAAGTTAATTCTCAGCTGCCACCTGCCCCCAAACACTTGCACAGGGTCTCCTTCATAGCTATACAATTTGTGCAGTCACATAGGTCCCTGTGCTCAGAAAAGTCCCATGCCTTGTCTAATGTTCTGTTTTTGCTTCCTTGAAATTCTTCATTATGTTTTGCATAAAGGGCCATGCATTTCCATCCTGGACTGGGCCTCACAAATTATGTACTTGGTCCTGGATCTGAATTATATATGTTCTTTTCCTCTTACTCATACAAAATCAATCGTGCTCTCACATTTATTCAATAAACAATTGAATAAAACGTTAGTCACTATAGATATTGGTTTAAAATATTCCAAGAGAGAGAAATTAAGATGTTATGGTAGTCTTCATCCAAATAGAGGCAAATGGAATTTATTCTCCTTAATCTGGGGTTGTAAAGTTAGAAAAGAGAGTTGATAAAAATACATGAATCTATTCATGCTAAGGACGTGAAGAATATCCACTTACACACCAAATGGCAAGTAAAGAGTAAAGGAGAATATGATCATCCTAGTGGCTGCAATGAGGTGCCAACTAAGAATCTAAAGAGAGAAAAATAAAATTACCCTCAAAGCTCTAAACAGTAAGAACAACACCTCAAGACAGAACAGAGATATGCGAAGTTACCTTAAAGAAAATAATTTCAAAGTTTATGGACTTCATAAACACAGTTAAAGAATGTATGCATTTCAAGGAATATTTTCCTGCTATGCATGTTCAGAAAAAGTAGAGGAAAATAAAGTGTCCCTAAAACTAGAGATTATAGTGTTACAAAGGCAGCTTACACCCCTGTGAAAAAGTTAGTTGCGTACAGTCACTGCTGCTGAGAGATCCAGTAATCTGAAGTCTGGAATATTTATTGAATTTAGAGACCTGGGAGCCATTAGTAAAATAATGTGTGCAGAGGCCAGCTTGAAGTGAGGGAAGTGAGAGAAGAGGAAGAGCCTAGAGTGATTTTAAACAACCTTTGAGAAGTTCAACTGTGAAGGGAAAGAGGACTCCAGCAACAAGGGAAGGTGGGGGAAAAGAAACAGTTTTTGTTTGCTTGTTTAAGGTGGAAGATAGTAAAGGATCTGGCAATGCAGATGGAAGAGACTAAGGGAGCCCCTGAATATTCAGCAGACAAGATCAGTGAAAGAGGAATATTCCTGAGTAAGCAGGGAGTGCATTCATTAAAAGAGATTGACATTATATACGTGGAGGGAAGAAGGAGGAGGGAATATCCTTAATTATGTCGGGGTGAGAAGACAGAGTGTTGAAATAAATGGAAGTAGGTTTTGGGGTCTAGTGGCAGGAAAGTTCCTGGAGAGGAGAGAAATTCTGAGTTACGTGAAAATATCTGTGCATTATTTTTATTATAATAGATGATGATTCCAAGTCAAAAATTTGATAGTATAATTATATTAATAACATTTACAATAGTATACATCCATAGAAGACCACTGTAGCATCTGCTGCCAGTTCTTTGCCCATAGCCCCTTGACAATCATGATTCCTCTACATCAAGGGTCCCCAACCCTCAGGCCGTGGACCGGTACCGGTCTGCAGCCTGTTAGGAACCAGGCCACACAGCAGGAGTTGAATGGCGGGTGAGAGAGCGAAGCTTCATCTTCCGCTCCCCATCACTCCCCATGGCTCGCATTACCTCCTGAACCAAGCCCTCACCAGTCCATGGAAAAACTGTCTTCCATGATACTAGTCCCTGGTGCGAAAAGGTTGGGGACCGCTGCTCTACATACTGGGATGTTCTGCTGCAAGCTCCTGTGATTCTCTGCCTGAGGGCTTTTCCTGGCTGTGCAGGGCAGGGTGTAATTGCAGAAAAGTTTGTGATCCTGGGAACAGCCATCAACCAACAATGGACGAGAGTTGGAGGAACTATAACTCAGCTTTCTCTCCCTCTCAGTGGAGACAACCCTAAGTCATACTCTACACCCTTTCCCAGATGACTTCAGTGGGAGCAAACTACAACTGTCCCCAGCGGTAACCTGCTCATCATGGTACCCTGCTTTGGCTGGCTGTCCTCCCTTCCCTGTATCACTTTGACCTCCTTCAGCTAGTGCCCCCTGATATCCCTTCCCAGATGATTGTGTATCTTAGAGTCTGCTTCTGTGAGAAGCCAAAGCCAACTACAAACATCATTCACATACTCTAAGAAGAAAAAAAAAAGATAATAATTAAGGAGTCAGGAAAGATATTAATTGTATTAAAAGATATTAATTAATTGCAGCTAACCATCCAAGCAATAAGCTATACTGTCTTCACCCCTGTAATTTAGATATAACACTAGTACTAATAAAGGCACACACTCATAAGATGGAGAGTAAAATCAAACTGTAAATGACATCCCTTCAAGATGATGTGGATGTTAATAATTTTGCTCACCACGTGTCATAAATAGGATGTCATGCACTTTTTTTTTTTTTTTTTTTTTTTTTTTTTGCGGTACGTGGGCCTCTCACTGTTGTGGACTCTCCCGTTGTGGAGCACAGGCTCTGGACATGCAGGCTCAGCAGCCATGGCTCATGGGCCCAGCCGCTCCACGGCATGTGGGATCTTCCCGGACTGGGACACGAACCCGTGTCCCCTGCATTGGCAGGCAGACTCTCTACCACTGCGCCACCAGGGAAGCCCTCATGCACATATTTTAAGACAAGTTAGCCGTTGCTGTTTTGCTTTACTCTCTCAGCAGCAACAAAGACATTTTGCTTCCTGGGATGATTTCTGTTAACACCTACATGTGCCATTTGTCATCAGTCAAGTTCAGTAAAGTCAGCAAATACTTCACCGACTTTTGTGTATATGGCACTTAGTGTTCCCTATTAAAAGTTGAAAACTTGGAATCTGATAATATAATTTGTCACCATTCCACCACAAAAGAATTGCTGCCCCTTATCCAATATCTTCCTCCCAGTAGACACTTAACACGTGTTTGATAAATACAGGGTGCATAAAATCAGGAAGAGTTAAGACCAATAATAAAACCAATATGAATTGTGTTTTCTTACAATCATTTTTCATGATAGTTCTAAGTTTTGGTCTTTGATTCTTTGCAATGATTTAGAAACATGAAATATAAACATATATTGAATACATGAAATTTCCTCTCAGTGTAAGACTCCTGGTGCTTTTAAATTTTTGAATCTTTATATATTCTGTTTGTTCTTGTAGTTTTGTTTATTTACTTTGATTTTTTTCCTACTAATGAAAATGCATTGATTTAAAAAGCATAGCACATTTGGGGATCCAAAACAAGAATCAAGGTGGCTGTATGTTTATGGACAGGACACAAAGTCCTCAAAGGATAAACTAAACATACCCCATCATGACAGTCACTGATTATGGGTTACAAATGACTCTGACTTTGAAATCACTGGAGGGTTTATCTATCCCCCAATAATGTTTGGGACTGTTCTGGCCCTTAGAACCATCACCAGGTAGAAAATTTGTAGTACCTTCTCTTTCTTTGAAATGTCTTTCTTCAGTACCGAATGATTCAGCTTGCTCTGGTGAGGAAGCTGAAGACACACCTCTCTCCCCAAAGCACTAGTAAAGAAAATCAACTAGGAAAGCGAAGAGGAGACTGAATGCACATTGATTCCCATGGATTTAGTGGGACCGTTTGGTTCAATTAACAAATAGCTACTAAGAGTTTACTAAGTATTGTCCAGAGACATCCCTGCCTGACAGACAAGGGAGAGAATGTTTTCAAAGGGAAGCTGTTAGTGGTGCCAGAAGCAATTTATGTTCCTCAAGGTAACATTTCATCAAGACATTGCTACATGCTCAGTGTGGGACTCTGACAGGGGAAAGAATGAAGATGTTCTCAAAGATCTCACTTTTACTATCACAGGTTAGATTCTCTTTTGAGGAGATTCTAGTGGCCCCATTCCATTTCAAGTTGTTAAAGATGGCATCCAGAGCACACGGGATACCGTAGAACTCTAAGAGTTCAAAGTTTAGTCTGAGCACAGGCTATTACATATCTAGTATCCCTGGGTTAGTTAGAAACTTGGAGCTTATTAATCACCAACCTGAAATCCTATGCTGTTGTCTAAGTACTGATAGAAACCAGCTTAACAACTAAGTTATGAGAATTTAAAAATAAAAACTATGCTGATATAAATTTACATTTTGCTCCCCAAATACATATTAATAAAAGATGATTCTCATGTCCAATATATATAAGGATAAGCTTTTACTTTTTTAAGATAATGAATTATTTTATAAATCAACATAAATTGAGCATTCTTAATACACTAAGAACTACAATTCACATATATATGTGTGTGTGTATATATATTACTAATACAAAGGATTGAAAAAATTCCACTATATTAATTTTCTTTCTTATAAAAAAGATGCATAAGTTAAAGCTTGCTAATTGACTTTTTCTTTTATGACCTTTTCATCATCCTCACAAAATACTGCTGTGGACAGCGATATTTCTGTTTACTTTGCAAAATAATTTTTCAGTTCTTTCTTTTCTATTTTGTAGAAGGAAAGCATTTAAATGTAATAGAAGTATAGACATTGAAAACACTAAATTTCAAAAGCTGATACAGGCCATGGCTTCAATATTCAAATTTCTGCCTCCTCTGTTTCTAGTCTTGGTAAAAGTCACCATCATTTTGTCAGTTGTCAAACTTCTAGTCTCAGGCTGAACTTCTTACTCATATCCAGCATTTTAATTGTTGACTGGGTTCTGTTGATTATATTTCCTACATCGTTCTTGACTTTCCCTTCTCTCTCAGTCCTCACTGGCAATGACCTCTGGACTGGCCTCTTTTAGTTTTCCTGCTTCTAGTCTCACCAACTCCTCCTACATACCCTCCATGACACTGTTAATAATAAATCACATGATGTCTCTTCTCTGATCAAATTTTTCTCAATGACTCTCCCTTGCCTAAAGATCAAGTTCGAAGATCACAGCATAGCACATCAAACCCTTCATGATCTTTGTCTCCTTTCCATCCTGATCTAGCGCTGTCCCACACTGTATACCTTAGCCATACTCAACTCCATGTTATTCTCCTCCATTCTTTTTCAGGCAGGGGGGTGTTGCTTTCTCTTTCCTCTACATAAAATGCCCTCTCATTTAATCCTTGTTCTTAAAAAATAAGTTCAAATAACACTTCCTCTTTGAAGTTGTCCTTGCCATCCCTGAGTATTTAATTAGTCTTTGTGTTGGTTCCAGAAATGTTTACTTCTTCAAATGAAATAATCAAATCATATTGTAACTTCTAATGCATGAGGAGTTGTTAAATGGTTGTGCGTTTCCCCGCTCTACTCACCACTCAACAGTGCCCAGAACTTTGCTCTATGTGCATAATATGGAGCAACATAGATTATGACAGAATGATAATCACAGAAGATTATGGTCAAGGATAAGGCCCTACCAATCCTGTCACACTCAAATATGAGATAAAGTATTATCTTTACACCTATGGATAACCTGAAATAAATTACATGTAGCAAAAGTATTATGATGATAAAGTGCTGAATTACATTAAACATATAGGGAAAAAATTTAAGGCACAGTTTTAGATTCAGATGCTAAAAACATAAGATCATTTGCCTTTATTTCTAATAGAGTTCAGTTCTCATATTCAACAATCCAACATTTTTCATCTACAACATCCTAAAGGTAAATGCATGAAGAGCCTTGTTGGCAATATTACAAACCTTTGCTATCTTTCCCTGAATCTCTTGGATCAGCTTCAAAAAGAAATTCTGTACTTATAAAATGGAGCTAACTGATATTCTAATTTGATGATAGTATCAATTTCTTCTTAAAAATAAATTTGGCCCAAATTAGTATAAAAGGAAAAAATAAATCTCCTAAAGTGATTAACTTTATCACCCATCACTGGATGCTGTTTCCTGACAGTGTGTATATTGGAAAATGTTATGATTACTTTACACCTAACATGTAATTAGGAACTTTTAGAAACTTTATGTAGCAACCCTTAAATACCTGTCTTATCTGTTGAATTCCCATTGTGTGATAATAAAAGGAACTTATTACCTATTAAGCATTTACTATATGCATGGACTGGGTTAAATTTTTTTATATAATTTCATGATCACCCTGTGAACTGTGAATAATTATATTCATTTTATCTCATCCAAATTCAACAGCTACTTAGAGAGCTGTACTGAAACATTTTTTGTGACTTAAAAATCCCATGCTAATAACTATTTCAATAATAAAATGTCATTCAAAAACACAACCATTAGAAGAATTTTTCATTTAGTTTAAGATTATTTGGTATCTTTAGTGCCAGTATAATCACATCATATATATATATATTATTACACACTTGCCATGCACCAGTCTCAAGTTATATATTTGAGGAGATAAAATAATGTAGAAATAATAATAAAGAAACCTACAGTCCAGTTAAATAGTTGGTGCTGGTTTTATAAAACATGATGTCATTTCAACTTTTCATTCCATCATATACGTGATGTAATACGTATATGTTACATATTAGTATGTATTATATACACCTAAATATATATATATATATATGTATATATGTTTATGGTTTGTTTATATATGTATTATATATTGTTGTGTGTGTATACATATATGTAATAATATGTGATTTATATGTATATATTTGTGTGTATGTGTATACACATACCAATATATAAATTTTGGTGTTGAACTGTCCCATATTTAAATCAAAAGCCTTATATCACTCTATCTTAAATCTGGAACTTCTGAAGAGGGCTACATGTAGAAAGATACTGATAAATGGATAAATAAATTTTCTTTCTTTCCTCTTGTTTTTCTTCCTTCAAAAAATGATAATTGAGGGACTGATTGTTATACTACATAATACACTTATATAAAAAACAAATAAAGAACATAGTATGTAGCCATCATGGTCTTTCAGGGGAAAGAAACAAGTAAATAGATGACTGTCTACAAAGCATGTGTAAATGGTAAAAATAATCAATCATACCAAGTGGTGATGTCAGGAGGTAGGAGGTGGTTGATGGTAAGAAGAGGAGTGACTCTGAACCAAAACTGGGGTGTCAGAGAAGGCTTCTCAAGCCATCCTTTTATTTATAATGCATGCTTCTTTTTAAATTTTTAAAAATTTTAAAAGTTGTTTTAGTTTGCTCTCAGAACCTTTCCCTTTTATCATTTCAACTCATTTGATTACATGGTCTCATAGTTGAAAGAAAGAAGGAAAGAAAGAAAAAAAGAGAGAGAAAGAAAGAGAGAGAGAGAGGGAGGGAAGAAGGGAGGAAGGGAGAAAGAGCTAGCTAGCCATTAACTGTAATGATTATTAATTCTTATGATAGGTCCCTTTGATGCAATTTTAGGAGAACTAGAGTTCTAATTAGGGAGAAATCTTAAGAAAGTAGATTACAGCATAGCGTTTGGACCTCAGAGTGAGGACAGAAACACAGCAGAAGGAACTTAACAGAAAAGATTCACTAGATGCAGGAGATAAATGAAAGGTTGAAAAAAAAAGATAACTGTGAAATTAAAGTGATAGTAGAATTCTTTGGTGGTCTTTTAAAGTTGTTTTGGATGCTACACCTAGATCTGGTCAGAAAATACTCAGTTTAATGCAAGTTCCCAAACTCAGTCTCCTTTGTGATTCATAGCATTATTTTACTTTGGTCTAGATCTGTCCCTGAATCCTAATTATGTCTATATATTGTTCAGAACATTAAAATATTTTATTTTAGACATTTACTACTATATAAGAAGTAGAGATATGAGAAAAAAAATTTTAAAGGGCTTCAAATGCTTGGCTTATTTATTTATTTATTTATGGCTGTGTTTGATCTTCATTTCTGTGCGAGGGCTTTCTCTAGTTATGGCAAGCGGGGGCCACTTTTCATCACAGTGCGCGGGCCTCTCACTATCGCAGCCTCTCTTGTTGCGGAGCACAGGCTCCAGACGCACAAGCTCAGTAGTTGTGGCTCATGGGCCTAGTTGCTCCTCAGCATGTGGGATTTTCCCAGTCCAGGGCTCTAACCCGTGTTCCCTGCATTAGCAGGCAGATTCTTAACCACTGCGCCACCAGGGAAGCCCAAGAAATTTTTTTACAGTCAAAATTTTTAGTCAGAATATTTGAAAAAAAAATATATATATATATATGTAATAACATTCAACACTCATGCATGAAAAACTGTCCTTTCAAGGATAGTGATCACAGACCATATTTGAAATAAAAAATTAAATTTACTCTTTTTTTAACACCTTTATTAGAGCATAATTGCTTTACAATGGTGTTAAATTTACTCTTTAATAATCTATAGTATACTTTTAATTTCTCTGCTCTCATCATATATCTTCCATAAAATATTTCAATGCAAATAATCACGTTGCTTCATTCCTTTTTTTGATTTGCATTTAAATTTTATTCTTTTTCCTTCTCTGCTCTAATACACTGTTATAAGCATTTGATTTTTCCCCACTGTCCTAAATTCAGTTTCCAGCACCACGTCCTATAACAGTATTCATTATACAAACTTGTAGGTTGATACATTTGGGGTTTTACCACAAAATGATTCCCACTTTGTCCACCCTTACTTGTTCCTGCCATTCCTGGTAGTCTTTGAAACTGCAGTTTCAGCTCTCCAGGCAGTTTTAAAAGGCAGCTGTTGTACAATCCCAGCTAATAGATCAAAGAGATTCACCCCATGTTTGCCTTCACTGAGCTCAGAACGTGGAACTCTCAGCCTTTTGCTATAAGGGCAGAGAAACGTTGATAAATGAGCCTTTATACCTCATGCAAGAAAAACACATACAGTTTATAGTCACAGGGGCAGTTATAGCTAAATCAAGGCATTTCACTTGTGCCCAATACGTCTCACCCCCAGCTCTCCTGTTTGTAAGGAACTGACATTATTTGTCTGAACTGTTGGGTCTCGGTAATTTGCTTTTATTTGTGACTCACCGAAATAGTAAGCAAGCTACATAATTGATTTTTCCTTTGGTCTTCCCAGATATAATAATGTTTGCTTCTTTTCTCAGTGTGAAAGTTTTTATGAATCCCATCTGTAAATGTTCACAAGAATATAAATCTAATACAGAAATGAAATACATCATTTTCAGAAAATATTGTGGCAGTTCTCTTTAGTTCCTAAGAATATATCACCACAGAAAGAGAAGAACTGAGACTGCCTTTTGCCCATGTAAGAAAAATTCTAGACAGATTTTTTAGACTTATTTAGTCAGGTAATTTCATCCATTGTCCATTTCCATTGACTGCACAGTACTTGTCTCTGTGTGGCCAGAGAACAATGAAGCCAGATCACTACTAAGGCTCCCTAACAAGGGAGACAATTTTCTGCAATCAAGAAGACTGTGGGCATCCATATTGATTTTGGAGAATGGCTGGAGCAGAGTGCCTGGATCAGACAATTTAATGGGGAATGCATAGGCAGAGCCAGACCTAGATCAAGCTGTAAAGTAAAAGAAGTTTTTCTCTGAAAGGTCATATTATCTTTTCATGCCTTACTATTTTCTTTGACCAGTAGAGTTGTCCCCATAGCCCTCAAAGGTTCAACAATCACTTATTCAGCACCAGCTGGGTGCATATCATTTTCACAGTGCTGTGGAGGTTACAAAGAAGTATAAGGGAGTTCACTGTTCTTTTTTAAGTGCATAAAACAAAAAGCCACAAACTGTAAAATAATAATACTCATTACATTTATTACAATGCTTGCTGATGCTTAGGCTAAAACCTTGTAATTATCTTTGTCTTTTCTCTTTCACACCCACATCCAATCCATCTGGAAAACTTGGTTCTATAATATATCCAAAATCCTGCTACCTGTCAAGATCTTTACTGCTACCACCTTGGTCTAAGCCACCACCATCTCTCACCTGGATAACAATGGTCTCCCAGCTTCCACCTCTGCCCTGATACAGTCTATTTTCATTATATATCACTGAGAGTGGGTCTTATAAAACATGAGAAAATGGAATCATGCCATACCACCACTTGGAATTCTGAAAAAACTCCCCATTTCACTCAGAGTAAAACTAAAGCTCCTATAATGGCCAACAAAGCCTTAAGTGATGTAAGCCATCCTCTCTATTATATATCTAACTTCATCTCTCTCTATCAACTCAGCCTGCTTGTTCTAGACATACTCCCACCTTAAAGCCGTTGAACTGACTGCATCCCTCCCCATCCTAGAATGCTATTTTCCCGGCCATCCATATATGTAACTCCTCTTTAAATCCTCATAGAAATGTCAACATCTCATCTTGCCTTCAGTTTTCCCAATACTCACTTCCCTGCTCTACTTTTATTTATTTATTTTGATTTTCTCCATAGCATTCATCACTTACTGTCATACTACATAATGTACTTCACTATGTGTATTTATTTCTGCTCTGTTCACAAAGATGTAAACTTAGGGGCAAGAACCTGTTTTGTACACTTATAATATTCCAACGGATTAGAACTATTGTTGACACATATTTGGCATTCATTGAATGCTTATTAAAAAATAGTACATTTATGAAAGAATGAATAAAAACAGTTTTTACCACGTGTATACTACATGCCAGGACTTTGCTACGTGTTTTGCATATATTATCTTACCTTCTCTCATAAAACACTGTGAGCTAGGTATTACTCCAAATGCAGAAGCTGACATTTGGAAAAAAATGTGTTACTTGTCCAAGGTTACAAAGCAGATAAGTGACAGAGCCCGGATAGAAATTCATATCCAACTAACACTTGGAATATTAACCACCATGACGTGTTGCAAGTAAACTCTTTTTTCACTACACAGTTCTGCATAATCCTAAATTCTGTTATGTGTAGGAAAGGATTTAAGCTTCCTAGATTGGGAAGCAGAAAGTAATTGTCAAGAGCTTTGTTATTCCAGAGTCTAATCCTAATTTAGAAAAATTTTCAAAGATACTAGTTCATAATTTCTATAGAAAAAGGAAAGAAAAACAGAGGGAACATGTGTGAATTTTAATGTGTTCTTTTATTTCATTTCATCATATCCTGATCCTCAATTCTTCCTGGGAATTACTCCTAAGTTTCTCTAATGCTTGAACTCTCTTCTGGACCTTCGATTAACACAATACCCAAACCACTTTGTAAATTCAGCATTTTCAAATAAACTAGGTGACTTTTTAAAAATCATTCAAACTGCTTGTTTGGAATAATGCAAAGCAGCCAACCAGTGGAACCGCAGCTGTTCTCAGTGATTCCTCTTGAATTCAGTTATGGTCTCAAGAACAAAGACACTTGGTCCCACCTTGGTGAAGCATGGTAACCTTTTAACTTCCCTCACTCATGGCACCAGTGTATACTCTTGTGCACATTATCTTATTTCACATATGAATCTGTCATCTAGTCTTGCCCCATGTATGTCAGACTTGGCACCACCTGTACCTCAGATTCCAAAATTCTTTGGGATGAGGCCTGGATATAATTATACACACTATTTTATACACACCGTACAGGCAGCCATGAACTGACTAGACTCCTAATATGCGCATTCTGATAAAAATATCCTCGTCTACTCCCTTCCGAGGCACCCTCCACCCACACCAACACTTCACTTTCTCATTTGCCTGGTGAGTCATATCAGTGCTGGCAATTTATATTAAATGCTTCAATCCCAGCTTCTTATTTTGTTTTTTGCCAGTATTCTCTTAACCTGAATAGTCCTTATAAGTGCAATTGTTTGCTTCTTACGGCATAAGCATGGAGGAATGTGTAGTAATCGATAGAGTCCTAGCATTTCACTGTGCTGAACAATATTTTTTAGAATTAAACATCCATCATGCTTTAGAAATACTCCAACAGATTGTCTTTCTAAATGGTGCCTTAAACAGTGGGTGTCCCTCTCTCTGCAAGCTCGGTGAAGAGATAATATATCTTTTGGGGTCAGGCGATGCTCCAATTTCCCCTCAGTAGACCTTTTAATTGCAAATAACTTTTCTTAAATGGATTCTCAAAATTCTTATTTTTTAAATCAAAGAAAACAATAGAAGAATCTTTATGTGCACAAAGCATTCACTTTAGCATTTCCTGCAGGATAGCTCATTTAAATGTGTAGGATTCCTGACGCTCTCATTGCCAAAGATGCCCCCAGGGCACAAGAACCTTCAAATAATCAGGTCTATGTTAGGCACAGCACTACCAGAGCATGATTGGAAGAAAATACATTACAGTCTAATATGCTATGTTTTCTTTCTTGTTTTTATTTATTTATATTTTTCTGCATTACTTTCAAACACGACTAGGTCAGTTAGAATGGAAGTTCAGTTGTAAGACTTTTGCAGGCTCTTTCTAAATATACACTTCATCAGCTTATTAGACCACTGGAGCTAAATGTGGTTACAATAGTTTTGTTTACATTCCTCATCCGTTATTCTCATAATGGTGATGTATTATTACCTGTTCCAAGAGTCAAGAGCCCTCATCTCTGTCTTCACTGAACCTGCTGAAATGTGACATCTCTTGCTTCACATCAGGGGCCAAGATCATATCCCTGTTAATTGTTAGTTGGATCACGGCACTCAGTGCTCCCGCCCACATCACGCCTCGTGAAAGAACACCATTTCCCTCAAATTCATCCTTTAAACTCCGAAAATCACTTTCTTCAACCACTGCTCTACTGTGTGCCTCAGAAAACCTTAATAATTCTGGAGTTCTCAGAAAATCAAAATCAGCTTTCTACTGCTCTGCTTGTAATCTCTTTTCCCAAGACTTCTAATTTTATTCTCCTGTCCAGTCCCTCTCTATGGAATTGCCAAATTTAATCTATTTGTTGATTTTTTGACTTTCTGGAAATCTCCCATTCAAGAACCCACTTGCCTCCACCTCTTCATACTCTGGCCCAGGCACGAATCAGCGTGGCAATTACTTGGGAGTTGAGGCAAACTCACTGAGCAGAAAGTGGCCACTGCTTTCCAGCTTCCCAAATTTATGGCATCTAACAGCTCCTCTCCTTGAAGTTTATCAAGCAGTTACAGGATTCATGGCAGCCACAAGTAAGTAAGTCTTTGAGGAATCTAGAGTCTGCATATCAAAATCACTTCTGAGACTCACATAAGCCCTGGGTCTGCAGAGATTGTCACAGGACAATCAGCAACAAATTTAATGGTTTCAGAGTTATTGTATTCTATTTTCCTAGGGAGGCAAAAGGAGCTGCCGCCCTGTGGAGGTTTGATCTAGTGTTAGGGGGAACCCTTATTCCCCAGTCCTCACACTTTCCTGGGAACACTATTGAAATAACACTTCCAACCCCATTCCCCACTCATTCATGCAAGCATGATAAGCATGCATTATCAAGCATAAGCTTTTCATCCAGAGACAGAGATGAAAGTGTCCCTTTCTGGCTACACTACTGGGGTTCCATACATATGAAACAGTGACAACGAGTATGTGTGTCTATCTGCAGGCCCCAATATTCCTGGGGTGAATTATTAGGAAGCCTGACCATGATCACACATGTAAGCCACATTCTCCAATCCAGCTTGGTCAGAAATGAAACATATTCTAATCACCGTATGTCTGCTTCCTATGTCTATGTTTTCTGTGAGTTTAGGAGGGGAATAAAGGAGTCTTATTACTGGCCTCATAAACCTTCAACAGCTAAAGAGAAGGAATTACACATGTCTTTCACCCAAAATGTTGAGTTTCAGTTGATTAGGACTGTGTGAAGTTTAAAGCCCTCAATTTGAATCTGAATTCTGTCATTTACTATCTTTATAATATGAGGCAAGTTATTTAATCTCTCAGTGCCTCAGTTTCCTCGGTTGTGGATTCAACAAAAATTTTCCCGGACTGGGGCACAAACCCGTGTCCCCTGCATCGGCAGGTGGACTCTCAACCACTGCGCCACCAGGGAAACCCTCAACTAATATTTAATGAGCACAAGGTCTGTGCCAGATACTGTTCTAGGATCTGAGGATACACAATGTGCTCATACACAAAGAGAATAAAATGCATTCCTGGAGCTTTCATTCTGTAAAATTGAAAGAGTTCTACAACATAAGGTCAGTATAAGAATTAAATGAGTTGGTATATAAAATGTACTTACAGTGGTACCCAGAGCATAGTAAGCACTCATCAATTAGTAAGCACTCAATAAGTGATGGTGATGATGATGATGATGGTGATGATCTTTGCTGCATTTAGGGAAGCAAAGCCAACTCTAAATCTTGCTATTAATGCAGTTATTTCTCTATGATTGTCTCTGAGCTTCATTCAAGATGCCCCATAATGCATTGATGATTCTCACAAAAAAAAAAAATGTCATAAATTCTGATTTCTATACTCCAGTCTCAAACCCTACACTTAGCTCCTTAGAGGATACTGTTATTTAATATGCTATGCTATGTCAGGAGGAATTGAATTTTTCTGACTTTGAAAGTACAGGGGTTTCATTTTTGTCTGTGTTTTGTTTTGCAACATTCAACTAAAGCATGTTTTGCATATCGTACTTTCAACTTGATTGTGGTAGACAACATTGAAAACATTTTCTCATGGTCTTCAATGTGGCAGTAGGACACTGCTAAATAAATACATCTGTGAAGTCAATGAGAATGTGGACAAAACAGAACTGTCATTTCTTTAAGAATATTCTAACCATTTCTCAGTTTCACACACTGGCTAATTAGGAATTCCAGGTGTGAATGCTTGCTGGGTTGGTTCTAGTATAGATGTGGCTACACTAGCACACTCCTGCCCCTACATCCATGCATAACCACCTTCTGCAATGCAACTGATCTAGATTCAACTCAGAGGGAACTCTCTACACACTCTTCTAACAGAATCCTTTCATCTGCATGCCATGTCAGTTATGAGGATCTTATGTACTAGCTTGGTTACTTGTTAGAATTGTCCATTTTAATTCCTACCTAAAAATACGTGACATCCATTTATCTTAGCCACATTAATGTTCTCTATGTAAGGACTGATGATGAATTGTTTTCACAGGTAATGGATAACTCTCAAACACAGCTCCTTGTCTTAATACATTCATTCAACTATCAAAAAACATGTCTATTATTTACAAGTGCTGTGATCTGCAATTCTGTCTTCATTTTGAAACAGGAAATGAAAGCCTGGATATTTTAAATATAGTGATAAATTTAATTTTAAATTAAATTTAAATTTAAATATAAAGATAATAATGAGTAAAGGCATTAACTAAAATATTTTCCTCCTGACAAAGTCTATCAAACTATAGACACTGGTTTGCAAAAGTTGACCAAAATTTGCCCATTTATGTTGTAAAGTCTAATAAAAGTCACTCACTGTAAATTTAAGGATATATTCTGAAACAAAATCCTTATGGGATTTGACATTCTCAGGCATATTCTCTCTACTGCTGTTGTAAAATCTAATGCAAATCACTCACTCCAAATTTAAAGAGATAATCTTAAAATAAATCTTAATTGGACTTAACATTCTCTGACAATTTAGGGCTCACCTTCAATTGTGGACACTCATGATATCCATGACAATCACTGTAGAAATGGCACTGTCAGCACCATCAATTATCAGATGATTGAAAGGTGTCATACCTTTCTTTACTCAGTAATGTGTTGCTAAAACAACACATCTACAATTGCCTGTTTCTAATATATTTTACTGTACCAAGTAATATTTTTTTAAACTTTTGGTAAGTTCTCTAATTGTTTAGAACTCTATTTTTTAAAAAAATAATTACTTTCAACAAGGAAGGACCCCTCATATAGTGATTTTTATTTTTGTATTACAATACAATGATAAATGAGAGCATGAAAGATCTATAAGAGCAGTGGGAGCTTCACTCACATCCCTGAAAAGAGAGGGGCAGAAAGAAGAACATCAACTGATGAAAAGAAGATTCCCTTCTCCTGTCCCACTAGCTCTGGGAGCAGTGAAACCAGAAAAAATGCCTTATGGTTCCTTGGGAATCTGATTTGTTCAGGAACTCCAAAAATAATAAAGACAACACCCCTTAAAGCTTGAAAAAAGAAACTTCATTAAAAAAAACACTGCTTTGCATGGTACAGGTTAACTTACATTCCATCCAACAAGAAAAGCATAGTTTGGAAACAGAACTAGAATTTTAAAAATGTAGATGAAATCATTATAATAAACCATAAAAAGCTACTAAGTAAAAGATTTAGAATTGTCTCTAAAATTTTAATGATTGGTTGTAAGCGTCTGCCATATAGTTGCTAGTCATTATTCAGAGGAGAGAATATAAGCCTTAGCAGACTTACATGCAGTAAAGGAATGGTTTGCAAAAGGACAAAAGATGATAAAGTTAAACTGGTTTATTCGATTATTAAACATTTACTGAGTGACACTCTATGCAGGATGCTGTGTTAAGTGCTGTGCAGATTAAACAATCAAGATGACTTAGTCCCCATATTCAAGAAATTCATAATCTACTCAGGAAGCTAAGGCATGCCCAGGAGTCACGGTAATTCAGATCATCCCTATTTAAGTAAAATTAAGGAGTTTTTACCCATTTGCCTAAGTCAAAAACCTTTGAGATATCCCTGATTTTTCATCTTCTCTCACCTCATCTGGCCTAACAAGTGTTATTTCCACTACCTGCGAGACATCCAAAAACAGATGTTTTTTAAAAATGAATAAAGCTGCAATAGATAAGGCAGATGATAAGGGATGGATAATAAATGTAGGGAATGAAAAGTAAAGTATTTCAACAAGACAGAGAGGAGATAAGTGACAGGGGGAGTATTAAGAAATAGTGGATACACACTATTATATATAAAATAGATAAACAACAAGGACCTACTGTATAGCACAGGGAACTATACTCAATATTTTACAATAACCTATAATTGAAAAGAATCTGAAAAAGAATATATATATATATATATATATATATATATATATATATATATATATGTACTTATGTATAACTGAATCACTTTGCCGTACCCTCAAAACTAATACAACATTGTAAATTAACTATATTTCACTTAAAAAAGAAGAATTAGTGGAGACAACTAATCAGTAAGCATTAATGGACAGAGCTAGGAGATGTTTACACCTGCAGAGGCAGAGCGGGCATGAGATCTCTAATCTAAGAAAAGACTTTAGAAAAATGCACACAAGGGCAGCTGAACTCCTGGGGAAAGATGAGACTGCCATCAGGAATGAAAATGTAAGCAAGAAATATTTCCATGTATTAAAGGAGAAAGAAAAGAGGTCATCAGAGAGAAAAGAGGCAGAAACACACTAATACTAACTAAAAATTATGACAAGATAATGGCCTATTTGAGAATATATAATGACATAAAACTAATTTAAAGAACAATTTAGCAATGGAAGGCTTAAAGAAAAAAATAATTTTATTATATAGAATTTCTAATGTGTAATAGTTTAGCCTTTCAGCTATAAAGTTAGTATTCTGAGAATACTTCATAAGACATTTAATAAACATATCAAGAACATTACCAACCCTAAAATGGTTTTAAAAGACATCTATTCAATATAGGCAAGGGTGATAAAAATAAAATTAAATGTTATGAAAGTATTACTAATGAACTTTAAAAGTCAGTCATTTTAGAATGTATAATTTTATTTATATTAATGGCAATTTTGAGCCATAACTGACATCGAAAATGCATTGTTGGATATAATTCAACTTTTCCAGGACAACTGTAAGGGAAAAAATGCGTTCACATATAATGGTTTAAAACTACAATACCCACAGCTGGTAATCTTGTCACATAAAAACTAAAATGAAATTTCTTTATCTCTTGCTAAGGGTTCATAAATAAGATATTCTGTAGATCAAGTGTCACGTCAATGTCATATCATCCTGTAGATGGCTTGTCATCACCTCCGTGAAATGTTCATTCCTACCCAATTAAGGGGCATGTAAGATGCCAAAACTTGGAGTTAGAGAAATCTAAATTCAAATCTGAGTTATATACCAATAATCTTGTGGACCTGTGCACACGTCTTAAATTGTGCTGCAGTTTCCTTACAGATGGGGCTCAGAATGCTCATCTGACGACATCCTTGTAAAATTAAATGAAGTGATGTCTGTAAAGTGCACTGTGCTTGGCACAGGCTAAATAGTAAAAAAAAAAAAAAAAAAAAAAAAAAAGGATATATTTTAAGTTGGTAATAGAAATTATATTAGTTTTATATTGTTTAACAAATTATTACAAACTTAACAACTTGAAACAGCATCCATTTAGGAAGTCCAGTTTGGCATATGTGGGTTCTCTGCTCAGGGTCTGAGGTGGAAATCACGGTGTCAGCTAGGCTGTGTTCCCTTCTGGAGACTCTGGGGAAGGATCAGCTTCCAAGCGCATTCAAATTGTTGACCTTGCAGCTGTAAAACTAAGGTCCCCATTTCCAGCTGGCTGCCCTGTCTCATCTCCTTGAGGCTGTCAACATTCCTTGCTACGTGGCCCTCTCCGGCAGTGGAGAATCTCCAGGTCAAATCCCTTTCCTGTTTCAAATCTCCCTGAATTCTCTATTTCTGACCATCTCCGACCTCCAGAACCAGATTTAAAGGGCTCATATAATTACATCAGTCCCTCCTGGATAACTTCCTTTCCTTAAGGCAAAGTGCCATATAACAAAACCTAATCGTGGGATTGATGCATTCATAGTCCCAGGGATTACAAAGGACTTATAAAACATGCAGCAGGAATCGTGGGAGATATCATAGAATTCTATCTACCACAGCATTGTGGCAACCGTCTTAATAATTGTCTACTGTATAACACTTTCAATCATTTTAAAAACTTACCTTTTTTAAAGTTTGAAGAAATCATAAGTAATTATGATTAGAAACCCTCATAAAATCCCTTAAGTTGTTATATCATTAATGTTTAACTATATTTACATACAGGAGATACAACATATTTATGGGAGTTTGAATTGCTAAAGAAAATCTAGAAGAAAGTAGATTACCATTTACTTGCCTACTCATGCTTTCTCAGAGACATCTTATTCCCATGCTTTGTTCTGTACTTCAATAAACGTAACCTTGAAAAGCAGAAATTCCCTTTCATTTAATTCCAGTGTGTGACAAAAAAAACCACGCAATTCACAGATTCTGACAAACTTCTGAAGTTTGGTTCTGCAACAAGCTTCTACTGGAAAGGCACCCACAAAAGGAAAAGTTTAATCATAGTTAACCCTAGGATAAGTAGTTAAATATCATCCAATTCCATGAATTCTCTTAGAAAAAATAACTACTCATGTCCTGTTTTTTTTTTTTTTTTTTTTTTTTTTTCCTTTTTGCGGTATGCGGGCCTCTCACTGCTGCGGCCTCTCCCGTTGCGGAGCACAGGCTCCGGACGCGCAGGCCCAGCGGCCATGGCTCACGGGCCCAGCCGCTCCGCGGCATATGGGATCCTCCCAGACCGGGGCACGAACCCGTATCCCCTGCATCGGCAGGCGGACTCTCAACCACTGCGCCACCAGGGAGGCCCCATGTCCTGTTTTTAAGGGAACTCTCATTTAAACTCATTATTTCCTAAACTGAGAACAAATCTCCACATTATGACATATTAGCAAGAATCAAAGGGCAATTGGGAAGCTGGCTACTAATAAACACAAACCATATGCCAGGTACTTTTATGGTAACATTACACACATATTTCATTTAATCTTTTTAACGTTCTTAAGAATGTTGGTTATTTTATACCTATTTTACCTTTGAAGAACCTGAGGCTCAGGGAAGGTAACTAATATGTGCAAAAACCGTATAACTAGAACGTGTTAATGCCAGAATACAAACCTAGGTTTAACAGACTCCAAAGCCTAATCTCTTTCCTGGGTACACTATACTGCCTGGCAAGATTAACATGGGTCAAATGGGCACAAAGGAAAATGCATCTAGGAGACAGGGTTCTTGCATTTAATATTCCTTCATTTCTTTGGTTTTTATTGACTTATCCTTCTTTCATGTGCCATGTTCTTCAAATATGATTTACAACAAGCTAACCAAAGCTGAAATTTATAAGACTGATTGCATCATTGCATTATTAATTCCACAAATAATCTAAGTACTAATAAAGCAATGCTGAAATAATCTGCCTAAATGACATGGTCTTCTTGTGTCCTTCTCATTAGCTATTCTTGAGTATAATAAGAGCAAAAGCTGTGATTCACATCAAGTAAGGGGTAAAACCAGCAGAGTGAGAGACAAAGATTCTAGCTTTAATTCAACAATACCCTAAGAGATTGTACTACTAATCAATATCCTTTCTGTCCCTTCATATCTGAACACAGATCCAAGTCCAGGGTATATGTCAAAGTCAAGGCTGACCAAGAAATGTGATAAGGAGACCCCCTAATCAAATAACTGAGTGGGATTGTAAACCATCCTTCACCTTCCAGAGGTACTTACCCAGAGGCCCCCAGAGCAGATATATTCTCATTACTATCCACTATCTCTGTTGCATTTTGGGGTTCTTAATTCCTGATTTATCAGATAAAAGCTATGGAGAAACATGCATGGGTCAGAATGCACATTCTATCACAACATAATTATGTGATAAAGGGCAAATAAGTGGTCTCTTGCTCTCATTTTCTTAAAGAGAGAAAAAAGTGGAGATCATCAAATTACTACCTTCTGGACTGATAATGAGTATTAAATCATAGGTGAACTGCTTAGCATATTACCTGGCACTCAAAATATTTTGGATATTATTATTATTAATTTATTATGATCAGCATCATTTTATAATGTAGCCTCTGCAAGAAAACTGCAAGGCCTTTGTAGACCTAAAAGAGAGCCTCTGCAAGACAACTGAAAAATTTCAATCGTCCATATGAAACTAATGATGGTTCTGCATAATTTCAACATGGAAAAACATTTAGACTTATGCTTCTCGGGCTTTTGAAATATATTTTTGTAGTTTTGTTTTTGTTTCTATCACATGCAACTAGTGGCTCTTCCAGTGCTTCTGTTTTGGAGTTAGAATGCGGTGCTGAATGCCCTACAGACAACAGAAACCATGAGGCCTTTGGTTCACAATCATCATTCATATGGTTCACCCAATGCAGCAAAAGTGAAGGCCACAGAATTAGTTCTTTTACTATATTAAATCCAAGCACATCCTAATGGTTGTAATTCTATGTGCTATTGAATTTAAGGACCAGCAGAGCAATTGAACATATATGTCAATCAACTGTGTTTCTAAGAAGAGTGACCCATTGGAAGAAATGCTGGAGGTCAAAATCACTAATATTTAAAGATAAAACTCGAGATAGCCTCATCCACCAGAGGGCAGAAAGCAGAAGCAAGAAGAATTACAATCCTTCAGCCTGTGGAACAAAAACCACATTCACAGAAAGATAGACAAGATGAAAAGGCAGAGGGCTATGTACCAGATGAAGAAACAATATAAAACCACAGAAAAACAACTAAATGAAGTGGAGATAGGCAACCTTCCAGAAAAAGAATTCAGAATAATGATAGTGAAGATGATCCAGGACCTCAGAAAAAGAATGGAGGCAAAGATCTAGAAGATGCAAGAAATGTTTAACAAAGACCTAGAAGAATTAAAGAACAAACAAACAGAGATAAACAATACAATAACTGAAATGAAAACTACACTAGAAGGAATCAATAGCAGATAACTGAGGCAGAAGAACGGATAAGTGAACTGGAAGACAGAATGGTGGAATTCACTGCTGTGGAACAGAATAAAGAAAAAAGAATGAAAAGAAATGAAGACAGCCTAAGAGACCTCTGGGACAACATTAAATGCAACAACATTCATATTATAGGGGTCCCAAAAGGAGAAGAGAGAGAGAAAGGACAAGAGAAAATATCTGAAGAGATTGGAGTCAAAAACTTCCCTAACATTGGAAAGGAAATAGCCACCCAAGTCTAGGAAGCACAGTGAGTCCCATACAGGATAAACCCAAGGAGAAACACATCGAGACACATAGTAATCAAGTTGGCAAAAATTAAAGACAAAGAAAAATTATTGAAAGCAGCAAGGGAAAAACGACAAATGACATAAAAGGGAACCCCCATAAGGTTAACAGCTGATTTCTCAGCAGAAACTCTACAAGCCAGAAGGGAGTGGCATGATATACTTAAAGTGATGAAAGGGAAGAACCTACAATGAAGACTACTCTACGAGGCAAAGATCTCATTCAGATTTGACAGAGAAATCAAAAACGTTAGAGACAAGCAAAAGCTAAAAGAAATCATCACCACCAAGCCAGCTCTACGAAAAATGCTAAAGGAACTTCTCTAAGTGGGAAACACAGAGAAGAAAAGGACCTACAAAAACAAACCCATTACAGTTAAGAAAATGGTAATAAGAACATACATATTGATAATTACCTTAAACATGAATGGATTAAATGCTCCAACCAAAAGACACAGGCTTGCTGAATGGATACAAAAACAAGACCCATATATATTCTGTCTACAAGAGACCCACTTCAGACCTAGGGCCACATACAGACAGAAAGTGAGAGGATGGAAAAACATATTCCATGCAAGTGAAAATCAAAAGAAAGCTGGAGTAGCAATACTCATATCAGATAAAATCGACTTTAAAATAAAGAATGTTACAAGAGACAAGGAAGGACACTATATAATAATCAAGGGGATCAATCCAAGAGAAGATATAACAATTATAAATATATATGCACCCAACATAGGAGCACCTCAATACATAAGGCAACTGCTAACAGCAAAAAAAGAGGAAATAGACAGTAACACAGTAATAGTGGGAGACTTTAACACCTCACTTACACCAATGGACAGATCATCCAAAACGAAAATAAATAAGGAAACAGAAGCTTTAAATGACACAATACACCAGATAGATTTAATTGATATTTATAGGACATTCCATCCAAAAACAGCAGATTACACTTTCTTCTCAAGTGAACATGGAACATTCTCCAGGATAGATCACATCTTGGGTCACAAATCAAGCCTCAGTAAATATAAGAAAATTGAAATCATATCAGACATCTTTTCTGACCACAACTCTATGTGATTAGAAATGAATTACAGAGAAAAAAACGTAAAAAACCCAAACACGTGGAGGCTAAACAATAAGTTACTAAATAACCAACCAAGAGATCACTGAAGAAATCAAAAAGGATATCAAAAATTACCTAGAGACAAATGACAATTAAAATACGACAATCTAAAATCTATGGGATGCAGCAAAAGTAGTTCTAAGAGGGAAGTTTATAGCTATACAAACCTACCTCAAGAAACAAGAAAAATCTCAAATAAACAATCTAACCTTACACCTAAAGGAACTAGAGAAAGAAGAACAAAAAAAAACCAAAGTTAGCAGAAGGAAAGAAATCATAATGATCAGAGCAGAAACAATTGAAATAGAAACAAAGAAAACAATAGCAAAGATCAGTAAAACTAAAAGCTGGTTCTTTGAGAAGATAAAATTGATAAACCATTAGCCAGACTCATCAAGAAAAAGAGGGAGAGGACTCAAATCAATAAAATTAGAAATGAAAAAGGAGAAATTACAACAGACACCACAGAAATACAAAGCATCCTAAGAGACTACTACAAGCAACTCTATGCCAATAAAATGGACAACCTGGAAGAAGTGGACAAATTCTTAGAAAGGTATAACGTTCCAAGACTGAACCAGGAAGAAACAAAAAATATGAACAGGCCAATCACAAGTAATGAATTTGAAACTGTGATTAAAAATCTTCCAGAGGGGCCTCCCTGGTGGCGCAGTGGTTGAGAGTCCGCCTGCCGATGCAGGGGATACGGGTTCGTGCCCCGGTCTGGGAGGATCCCATATGCCGCGGAGCGGCTGGGCCCGTGAGCCATGGCCGCTGGGCCTGCGCATCCGGAGCCTGTGCTCCGCAACGGGAGAGGCCACAACAGTGAGAGGCCCGCATACCGCAAAAAGAAAAAAAAAAAAAAAATCTTCCAGCAAAAAAAGTCCAGGACCAGATGGCTTCACAGGTGTATTCTATCAAACATTTAAAGAAGAGCTAGCACCCATCTTCTCAAACTCTTCCAAAATATTGTGGAGGAAGGAACACTCCCAAACTCATTCTATGAGGCCACCATCACCCTGATACCAAAACCAGACAAAGATACCACAAAAAAAGAAAATTACAGGACAATATCACTGATGAATATAGATGCAAAAATCCTCAACAAAATACTAGCAAACAGAATCCAACCACACCTTAAAAGGATCATACACCATGATCAAGTGGGATTTATCTCAAGGATGCAAGGATTCTTCAGTATACACAAATCAATCAATGTGATACACCATATTAACAAATTGAAGAATAAAAACCATATGATCATCTCAATACATGCAGAAAAAGCTTTTGACAAAATTCAACACCAATTTATGATAAAAACTCTCCAGAAAGTGGGCATAGAGGGAACCTACCTCTAGCTAATAAAGGCCATATATGACAAACCCACAGCAAACATCATTCTCAATGGTGAAAAACTGAAGGCCTTTCCGCTAAGACCAGGAACAAGACAAGGACGTCCACTCTCACCATTATTACTCAACATAGTTTTCGAAGTCCTAGCCATGTCAATCAGAGAAGGAAAAGAAATAAAAGGAATACAAACTGGAAAAGAAGAAGTAGAATTGTCACTGTTTGCAGATGACATGATACTATACATAGATAACCCTAAAGATGCCACCAGAAAACTACTAGAGCTAATCAACGAATTTGGTAAAGTTGCAGGATACAAAATTAATGCACAGGAATCTCTTGCATTCCTGTACACTAATGATGGAAAATCTGAAAGAGAAATTAAGTAAACACTCCTATTTACCATTGCAACAAAAAGAATAAAATACCTAGGAATAAACCTACCTAAGGAGACAAAAGACCTGTATGCAGAAAACCATAAGATACTGATGAAAGGAATTAAAGATGATACCAACAGATGGAGAGATATACCATGTCCTTGGGTTGGAGGAATCAATATTGTGAAAATGACTATACTACCCAAAGCAATCTACAGATTCAATGCAATCCCTATCAAATTACTAGTGGCATTTTTTACAGAACTAGAACAAAAAATCTTAAAATTTGTATAGAGACACAAAAGACCCCAAACAGCAAAAGCAGTCTTGAGGGGAAAAAAACAGAGCTGGAGGAATCAGACTCCCTGACTTCAGACTATACTACAAAGCTACAGTAATCAAGACAATATGGTACTGGCACAAAAACAGAAATATAAATCAATGGAACAAGATAGAAAGCCCAGGGGTAAACCCACGCACCTATGGTCAAATAATCTATGACAAAGGAGGCAAGTATATACAATGGAGAAAAGACAGTCTCTTCAATAAGTGGTGCTGGGAAAACTGGACAGTTACATGTAAAAGAATGAAACTGGAACACTCCCTAACACCATACACAAAAATAAACTCAAAATGGATTAGAGACCTAAATGTAAGACTGGACACTATAAAACTCTTAGAGGATAACATAGGAAGAACACTCTTTGACATAAATCACAGCAAGATCTTATTTGATCTACCTCCTAGAGTAATGGAAATATAAAGAAAAATAAACAAATGAGACCTAATGAAACTTAAAAGGTTTTGCACAGCAAAGGAAACCATAAACAAGATGAAAAGACAACCCTCAGAATGGGAGAAAATACTTGCAAATGAATCAACAGACAAAGGATTATTCTCCAAAATATACAAACAGCTCATGCAGCTCAATATTAAAAAAAACAAACAACTGAATCCAAAAATGGGCAGAAGACCTAAATAGACATTTCTCCAAAGAAGACATACAGATGGCCAAGAAGCACGTGAAAAGCTGCTCAACATCACTAATCATTAGAGAAATGCAAATCAAAACTACAATGAGGTATCACCTCACACCAGTTAGAATGGGCATCATTAGAAAATCTACAAACAACAAATGCTGGAGAGGGTGTGGAGGAAAGGGAACCCTTTTGCACTCTTGGTGGGAATGTAAATTGATACAGTCACTATGGAGAACAGTATGGAGCTTCCTTAAAAAACTAACAATAGAATTACCATATGATCCAGCAATCCCACTACTGGGCATATACCTAGAGAAAACCATAATTCAAAAAGACATATGCACCCCAGTGTTCATTGCCGCACTATTTACAATAGCTAGGTGATGGAAGCAACCTAAATGCCCACCGACAGATGAATGGATAAAGATGTGGTACATATATACAATGGAATATTACTCAGCCATAAAAAGGAATGAAATTGGGTAATTTGTTGAGACCTGAATGGATGTAGAGACTGTCATACAGAGTGAAGTAAGTCAGAAAGAGAAAAACAAATATCGTATATTAACACATATATGTGGAACTTAGAAAAATGGTACAGATGAACCGGTTTGCAGGGTAGAAATTGAGACACATGTATAGAACAAACGTTTGGACACCAAGGGTGGAAAGCGGTGGGTGGTGGTGGAGGTGGTGGCATGAATTGGAAGATTGGGATTGACATGTATACACTGATGTGTATAAAATCGATGACTAATAAGAACCTGCTGTATAAAAAATAAAATTAAAAAAAAAATTAAAAAACTACCTCCAATCACACTATTTAATATTAAGGCTAATTATCAATTATTTGAAATCTTTAAATTATTGATAAAAAAAGGTAAAACTCATTGTTAAATGCATCAAATGTATATGAGAACCCCAAATAAGGAGCTACCCAAAATACCAACAAGTCTATGTATTTTTATGTATATGAGCATTGGATTCACATACATAGTCAATTGAGAGATAGTGAATTCTAGGTATTCTGCCAGGCACTGAGGACACAGTAGCAAACTAGAAAGACACGGCCTCTGCTCCTCATCCACTTAATTCCACTGTCCCTGGCAATTACTGTCACAGAGGTTTGAGATTGCGGGCTAACACTTCAGACTATCTCTTCTTAAATCCCTGCAATTTGAGCTCTGGCTTCCCATGCCTGGGAGTTGGGGAAGAAGGTTTTGAAGGTGTATCATATCAATTTGTCAAAAAAGCATAACAATTAACTTGTAAACACACTAAACATGTTACCCACAAAACATAGTTCCTGAATTATTTCTTGAAATAAGATATGACTGTATCACCAAGCAGTGCATATTGTTTGTCACTACTGAAGATGAGTTACACCCTGAGAAATGGGTACTTCTTGCTAAGAATGGTAGTCATTAAGCTGCCAAATATCTCCAATTCTTCTACTCCTGAGTTAATGGTAGAGTTGTACTTCTCTGCCCCCTTGAAGTTAAACATGTCTATATTCCTTCCTTTGAGCAAAGAATCTGAGCAGTGACATTGTGTCACATGTGGGCAGAACTTTAAGTGACAATTGCTCCTGATCACATGTCTTTTCCCTGACACAGTGACCAGCGATATTTTAGATGGTGGAGGTCCATCAGCCTGAGACCCTAAGGGATGATGATGGGTAGGCGAACCCAAGCCTTACATACCCATCACACCTCAGTGGATAGTGTTGTGTCATGAACAAGATAAATAAGGGAGAAATAAGACATATTTTAAGCTGAGAGTTGTTACTGCAGCATAAGCCAGTTAATTCAGACTAATACCTTAGTAAAGAAAAGTAGGTCTCTGACCCTATAAAATTGACAGCCATCTCAGGACAGTGGACAAAAGCTCCTCTTTGAAGTTATTGAGGAAAATGCTAGCCAGACTCATCTGGTGACAGACTGATCTTACTATACACATTTATTTTTCCTTTTTAATTAAAAGGTTACAAATAAAGTCCTATGAGAGAAAAGAGGAAAACACCATCATTTTTAACCAGAAACTTAAAGATAGATAATTCAGTCCAGCACGGGGACCGCCTGCATCAGAATCAAGAACATTTGATGAAATGCAGATTTCTGGGCTCAAACAAAAACTGACTGAATTTTTGAGAATGTGTTAAATTTGCATTTAACAAATTCTCCAACTGATTCCTTCACACCCTTCATGAGAAATCTTGGTTTAGGACTAGGGCCTGCAAACTAATAATACTCAGGTGTGTGTTGTTTGCGTTACACAAGATTTTATTTTGATTAGCATTAGAATTGGTTGGTCTTTAAAATTAAGAAACTTCCCATGAAAACTGGTATTTCCAACAACTTGTTAAAAATAATTGGAGTATCTAGCAACTCTAATCTCAAACACTTATACAGCCATAATCAGATAAAACTTAACCCTCTTTAAACAAGGAATGTACCTGCTCCAGTTCTTCAGTTGTCATAATGTCAACCCATTTTTTACCTGACCTGCCCAAGAAAAGCATTAGGGTTTGGGTCCCCTTATTCTGGTTTCTGGAAGCTATGTTATACAGACTGGAGGTTATGCTCTGGAAAGTGGGAAAAAAAGAAAGCCATTGGAGAGTATTGAGCAAAAGAATTACACAACCAAATCTAGTTAAAAAGTAAAAATCTGGCAATATGGAGAACAGGGTAGGGCTAGATTTATATACACAAGTGTTTTGGGGGACAGCACATTATTTACTTGCAAGGCAGGTAACTTAACTAAGTGACATGAGCTGAATGAGATCTCTGGCTAAAGGTGGAGGACACACCTCCTGTAACAGGGAAAGCCATTACTTAGTTTCAACTGCTGTCATCAACTCAATTTCAATTTCAATTTCTGGCATCAGGAATTTTGGCCTAGGATCACCAAATCTGCCATTTTTGAAAGAGAAAGAAATCCACACTTTTATTGGAAATGTCCTAATTTTTAAATGTTTTAAGCTAATTATTTATTTAAAAGCAAAAATAAGTTAAACAATCAGGTTAATATCTGTATATTTGAGGATCACAGAATTGGAGTCAGGAGACTGGAAAAGAGTAAAGAGAATTTGAAAACTCATTCTCAGATGGATTTTTAGCTCTTGTAGCTTGACAAATGTAGATTACCATTAACCATGCAAGAGAACCACAGGAAGAAAAGCAGTTTCAGGTAGCAAAATTATGAATTCAGTTTCTAAAAGTTTGAGAAATGTATATATGGAAGGACATAGCTCATCAGTAGTCTATTCATTTATTCAACAAATATTATGATTACTATCTACCTTCTAGAAGCATTACACATAGAACAGGGGCTAGAACAACAGACAAGGAGTCATAAATCTCTGACCTTAGGATACCTTAGATGCCAATAAGTAAAATGGGAGTTACAAGAAAGTATGTTAATTTTATTCCAAGTATAGTAATGGGTGATTTGTTGAAGAGAGATGTGTGTGTGAGGGGATGATAATCATGTAAAGTTACTAGAAAGTACGACGTCTAAGCTGGAACCTGAAGAAAGGCAAATGTGTTCCCAGTAGACTCAACAGCCTGTATAAAGGCCCACAGGCTAGAGAAAGCCAAATGCATTAAAAAATAAAAACTGAAACAAGGTCAGTGAATCTAAGCCACTTCATGCAAGATAGCGATAAATAGTGAGCAATGAGGCCAGAAAAGTGAACAGAGGCCAGAGACTGTAAAGTCTGCTATGTTAAATGCTCTGGACTTGATCCTGAGAGCAGTGCGTGGCCATAAAGAGAGTTCATCTGGGCAATAACGAGCAAATTTACATCAGAAAACAGCAGCAGGATGAGAGAGAATCTACATATAGGTTAATATCTGAGGCTATGGAATTGAATGAAATTCTTCTGGGAAAATCATGAAAGTGAAAAGTAATAAGAGTTAAAAGGACAGAATCTTGGAGAGCACCCATATTCAAGAAGAGAGAAAATAAAGAGGGAACAAGGACTGATACAGATGAAGAAATGTGGAGAGACCAAGAATCAGGAAAGAGGTGGTAGATCTATGTTACCAAACAGAGCAGAGAAGCCAAAGAGGGTGAGCTTCGAATAGATGTAGCCATTTACATCACAGAGAGAGAGAGAGAGAGAGAGAGAGAGTCCAGCAATGTCTAGAACATGGGCAATTATAATTTGGCACATTTATCATTACTTCACTTGTACCAACCACTTCCTAATCAACCTTGCTCGGCTTTAAGAGAAGCTCTTAATTGGCATTTTTGTGCACTAGGAGTACCTAGTTTTGTACAAACTCCTAATTGCTAGGAGTTGGAAGGCCAAACAGCCTTTATTCTCTTAGCTCATACTTTATAGAGGCCTAGCAGCTTTATTCTGCTAGCTTGTATTCAGGCCCATACTCTGCCTATTTTTCTACAATGAAGAAAAAATTGGCTTCAGATTTCTGTTCCAAGAACCTTATTTTCTACTCTATTTGCCTTGAAACAAGTCACAAAAGGATGGGAGAAATTTTAGATGGAAAGGGTATTGCAAGTCATTGCTACAGTCTCCTTACCTTCATGTTTTGGAAACTGAGGCACAGAGATAATAATTGGCCTTTTATAAAAATAAAGGGGTTTTTCATAGATAAACTAGTTTTTTTTTTTTAATGCTCTGGTACACTGCTTTGCCCTCACAGCCTCTTCTGATCAAAGTAAAGGCCCTTTCCCCTCCTCGTGTCTTTAAAATAAAAATTTAATCAGTTCTTTAAGAACTTGGATTCTCCGGGTTTATAATCTGGTCTCTGTCAGGCACTCTCATACAAACCATGTATAATATTTTTAAAAGGAAATTGCAATTTTCATCTGTCCAAAAAGAAAATTTTGGAGCAACTAGAACATAAAATAATTTAAAGAGAGAGCTCTATTATTTTTCTGCCCTCAAGATTACATACGTGGTAAAATTTTATTTACCACAACACAATATTCAGAATTAAATTAGTTTAATAATCAATTATTTTATAATTTTATAATCAATTAATCAAATTGTATAATCAATTATTTATATTGGATTAATTCACAAGCTTCATGTCAATATTTTCTTTCCCACAACTAGCTAACTGTAATATCCAACAAATCTTTTGAAGCAGAGTTCAAATATCATCATGGCTTCATCACAACATAGTTTTAAGTTTTTAAATATAAATAGAGATAGGGATATGTTCTTATTTATATAGAATGTGACAAAATTAGAGTGTACTGATAGCTGGATAGAGAAATTGTATTTAACATACACCATAGACTTTAACGGTCAATCTAGTATTTACTGGCAATTTTGTAAAGGTGTATCATAAGCAATAAATTTATCTATGATTATACTCTGATAAAAATAAGATTTATCACTGCAACCTTTAGAAACATAAATTGTGAATTCCTAATTATCAGCGTAAACCAGAGGCAGTATGATAATAATAATAATAATATGTGAACACTTAGCCTCTTCTTGTCATTGCATTATATTCTGTATGAATGCTCCCTGAGGTTGTACAGCATGGCAGCCCTAGCTGAGTACTTTCTTGCTACTAAAAATGTGACCCAAAGACCAGCAGCATTGGCATCACTTGAGGGCCTGTTAGAAACCCAACATCTTGAGATCCACAGAGATATATTGATTCAAAATCTGCATTTTAACAATCATCATCCAGTTTATTCATATGCAAATTAAAGTTTTGAGTACTTTAGGTATATTGACCCATCACTGGAATTAATATTTTCTATTTTACAGAATAGAAAATTAAGGCACAAAATGATTAGGTAACTTTTATTAACATTAGTAAATGTGGCAGGCATTGCCAGTAGCCTACTGAATAGCCAACACATCTTCCTTCTTTCTAATAAATCCTCAGTTTTATAAGGGCAGAAATGTGCCCAACCCCTGGTAGGGCACTCATTTTCCCAGATGCTCTCCTAGCTTGAAATAACTATGAGATAAATATGGAAATCGGCTGCAAGTGCTGGAAAGGATTATTTTTCTGATAAAGGGAACTAATGGAACTGGCACCATCCCTTCATTTCATTCCAGCCTTAACCATGGATATGATAGCTGGAGCTGCAGCAGCCATCTTGGGATCAGAAGGTAACAGCATAAAGGACTGAAGTCACACTAAGGAAGAGGAAGTGGAAAAATAAAAAAAAGTCTCAGTTCTTGATGCCATCACTTAACAACTCAGTACTAGGAGCCACCTACCTCTAGACTTCTTGTGAGAAAAACTGATTCCCCACTGAAGTCACTGCAGGTAGATTTTTCTGTTGCTTTCAGACAAACGCATCCTTAACTGATATAAACTACCATGAGTGGGCTTCCCTGGTGGCGCAGTGGTTGAGAATCTGCCTGCCAATGCAGGGGACATGGCTTCAAGCCCCGGTCTGGGAAGATCCCACATGCCACGGAGCAACTGGGTCCGTGAGCCACAATTACTGAGCCTGCGCTTCTGGAGCCTGTGCTCCGCAACAAGAGAGGCCACAATAGTGAGAGGCCCGTGATAGTGAGAGGCCCGTGCACCGTGATGAAGAGTGGGCCCCGCTTGCCACAAATAGAGAAAGCCCTCGCAAAGAAACGAAGACCCAACACAGCCATAAATAAATTAATTAATTAATTTAAAAAATTAAAAAAAAAACTACCATGATATTCTTCTTTCATCAAGGTTTGATTATTTTATTCCAATGTTATGGAGCAAGGTTTCCTTTGTTCCAACTGGCATTAAATTTGCACTATAAAAAGCCACTGGGGATTATGATATCCTCTGCTAATGTCTTCTTCAGACAGAAGTATGTAAAGTGTCACATCACCCTCTCTGAGCGGGTGGGGGAAATTACAGAAATGATAGGCTGCAAAACAGTTCCCTAAAGGGAAAGGATTTGATGAAGAGTCACTTTCCGCCCCACTAACCTTCATATCCACTCACTTAAACATGAACCTGAGCACTTTTCCTTATCTGCTGATAGATTTTGCTTAACCTCCCAGCTGTTCCAAAGCGGCGGCAACAGTGGCAAAGATTGCAGCTGCCCCTACAAATGGTAGCAGTCAGATGCCTGAAAGTGAAATGTTTGTATTAGAAGCTGTCACCAGAAATGACAAAGACTAAATTGGGTGTGGCAGCAGCTAAAGGAGAGTGACAAAGGCAGGCAACATCCGTGTAACAAGCAGACCTCCATCTACACATAAATATCTCCATCCTGAATCAGCAACTGGGCCCCACGTGACATCTCATCAGCCCCGTATTTCACAGATAATAATGGAAATGCTCAACGACCCTCCCTGCTAATGCTATGAGTCAGATCATCAGTTTGGTGGCAGCCAAAAACACCTCCAGGAGTTCTGCAGATTATCTGGGGAGCTTGAAAGAATGAGAGTGGAAAGGACTTCTGCTACAGAGATATTCTCCTCACTACTTCATCTGCCTGGTGTCCTCCTTTAAGAATTCAGACACTATTATTCATATTTATATGTTTTAACAAGTCAATTTTTTTTTTTTTTTTTTTTTTTTTTTTGCGGTACGCGGGCCTCTGACTGTTGTGGCCTCTCCCGTTGCGGAGCACAGGCTCCGGACGCGCAGGCTCAGTGGCCATGGCTCACGGGCCCAGCCGCTCCGCGGCATGTGGGATCTTCCCGGACCGGGGCACGAATTCGTGTCCCCTGCATCGGCAGGCAGACTCTCAACCACTGCGCCACCAGGGAAGCCCTTAACAAGTCAATTTTTGATATTTAATCTATTTTAAATGGCAACATACTGTAATATAAGCATTACTGATCATACAGCTCAGTGTATAGCTTTCCTGTTAGTTCTTTTTGATCCTGTAATCTTGTAATCATTAATGAAGCAAAAGCTACTCAGACTGAGAAACAGATACTCAGTTTTAGTTTTTAGTTATCAAGGGACTTTGTTCTCTTAGTAATGCTCTAATGGCAACTCCCTTTAAAAAGGCTCGACACTCACCCCCATTCCATTATAACATTTTCACCACCTAAACCCACCCATTCACTCTCTTAAGACTCTAAGTTTCTCTTCCTCTAATAGCTGTTGGATGATTCCTTTGCTGTTCTCCAAAGCACAGTCATCAGCTTCACATTTTTTGCTTTGATGATTATCCTCTCACATGCCCTAGATAACTAATTAAATCTACCCTCCCATATTCCCCTCTACCCGACCTGAACACAAGCCATGCAATTCCATTTTCTTTTAATTAAGACTTCCTCTCTCTTGGTACCCAAAACTTTAATCTTCCTTGTAAACCTGGCTAGCATTTTAGCTCACTATTTCCTTTCTTGAGAAATTGCAGAGTTTATGCAATCATGCAGCAAAAATGAATTTGTTCCATTTACCCTAATTCTCTGCCTATGGCTGATTTGCTTATTTCTCTTGTAAAGGCTTCAAAAAATTCATATAATTGAAAAACTGTAGACCCTCTAACCTATATATATGAGTAGCAACTCATCATTTTTGCTTCAAAATCTAAAATCTTCTCACGAGTAAATAGGAGTAAAATGGAAGCCTCTCATCTTTTTCTAAAACATTCCATGACGTTTGTCTTCCTCCGCCAAACCACTCCTCCAATTTAAGTCTGGAGCTCTCTTCATCCAGGGAAGTTTTTAACATGCACATACACACACACACACGCACACACACACACACACACCATTCTAAAAGTAGCTGATCCTTTTACGTTCTTAATGGAAGTCAAATGCCTTCCCAGTACTTATTAAAATATTTATGTACTACTACAAAATATAACCTGAACAATGGGTTTGGGAATGCTCTTAGGAGGCATTTATAATCTTTATCGTCTCTTCAACCTTCCTTAACTTTGTGGCATAACTCTATTCCTCTACTCAATAGACAAGATCCAATTGTATTACTCAATATATGATATTCCTCAAATATTCACAGAATTTATGAATTATTAACCATCTCCACAAAATAGCTGAAGATAGCAGTATCTTCTTTTTGACATATTTTTCCTCTGGATACTCTATCAGAAGAAGAAAACCTTACCTTTTCTTTTATTATGTTTTAAATCAACTTAGTAATATTCCAACTGAACATGTCCTCTAAGAATCCTGCAATACTTTAATACAGAAAGAATAATGCCACACATACTACTGGGACAATCTTTGTGCTACATTTTGCATTTATTCCCCTAAAAAGGAGCTACCATCCTGAATCTTAACAAAGATATTTATAAAAAGAATGCTCTTATAACAGAGTACTGTATTTTTGAATTTTATGTAAAACCATTTTTTATGTTCTTAATGTGCATGTTTTAAATATTAAAACAAACAAAAATTTAAAAAAATAAAAATTGACATAACTTAATTCCTATTAAATTAAGATGGAGATGGAGTCATACTTTTCCATATGCCAGTTTTTTCATTTGTTAAAAGGTATAATAATAACATACAGAGACATCAAATCTACCTTAATGTAAGTTACTTAAAATTCAAAAACCCAATGGAGAATTTGAAGGGATCTATATGTATCTTATAAGTTGATATCCTTAATTTGATGAGTTTCTATATGAAATCCCTTTAGATTTAAACATTAATTTTATTCTAATGATAACTTACTCCTAAATGAGAAGATCTAAACCTTTAGGAATGAGGGTATTTCAAGTTAGAAACAAGTTTTCAGAATTCTGTGTTGGGTCAGAAACATTAAAACTCAACGGAAATAAACTAAATCCTCATGATATTACAACTCATATCATTTATATTTTTATTTCACAGTTCATGTCTAGTTATTATTTAACTCATCTGTAGCTCAAAACAAATTAAGATAAGGCAGAAAATAAGTTTTCCTTAGAAAGAGAACTGAGGAGTATCCAGAAGTTTTGACTGGAATAAACACTTACCTTTCTACCTCTAGGAATGCCACGGTTACCATAAATACTCTCAACACCCCTGCTACAGACACAGAAAGACATGCCCTCTGGAAGTTATACTCTTCTGTAGATATCACAATTCTCAGCCTGACAGTAAATATATCAGAAATCACTCTTCTTTTTATGAGAAAAGATTTACACTTCAATAAAGAAAAACATACAATAATTATACAATATTTTTAATTAAGGAGAGAAAGAAGAAACCACTGTTAAGATAGTTGAAAGGCAGAAAGAGCCAAAATATGATATGATATGAATTTCTGCAAAGACTCAGTCCTGTACGGCATAGTATTTGCAGCATTTACAGCAGGACCCAGCAAATCCTTGGCCCTTAGAAAGAAACAATGGAATGAATGAACTAGGCTTATAGAGACAGAAATTGGCTAACTCCAGTTGTATGATGCAAGTAAAAGTGATTTCTTTTCTTTATTTCAATAGCATGTTCTTATAATGGAACATGTGTTGTACTGTTTTGAGTCATTTTGAGAATCACACTCTACCTACCTTATCTACCCTCCAAGGGGCTTCATCCCCTGGAGACCAACACTACAACTTCTACATCTTTATATCCTGCAGAGTGTCTAGCACATCATAAGCCTTCAATACACATGCGTTAGGGAACAAACTACTAGAATAACTTCATTTGACTCTTTTCATGTTAACACATCAAAAAGTAATGAATTTCTGGCTGACCTAGCTGTTCACTTGGCCATCTCCACTACCAATATAGATTTCTACAATATGATTGGAGCTGTAGCAATCAAAAACTAACACTAACACAAATGGATCTGTCATCCCTATGGTCCAATTTATCCACTGTGTATTAAGGAGTGAAAAAAAGAAAAATGTTGATTGCACCTGAGCTTAAAAGCTGGCAAGAAAACAACAGAGTGAGTGGGGTGTGCTTGTGCCTGAAAAGAGCAAAAATAACAATCCCTCAAAATTATGACTAAGGGCAATGCCTCTCTAGCAGCAATGGTTGAGAGAAGAAGCTGCTATTAACCAAAATTGTTTTAAGGTGAAAAAAAAAAAGCCTTAGCGTTAGTTCACTGAAACATGGATAGTATTCTCTGGGTCACTCAGTTCAGTGATGCTCCCTTGAATTTTGCAGGAGATGTTGTTTGGGAAGAAAGTTAGAAAGAATCTAATGCAACCCATTGCTGCCATGTATGCACTCAGTCTACCTTTCCTATAAAATAATCACAAGCTATATATATAGTTAAAACATCAAACTGAGAAAGAGTTCTGCAAAACCTCACTCTAACCATTTCTGAAGAAGCCTGTCTTAGCACCATTCCCTAAGAGGGTAGGCAAGCAACACACAGCTTTAGAGTGAGGGTGTACAGAAACGCTAAGATGTTTCTTAGTCAGCTTGTAATACTAAAAAGAATCCAAAAGTCTGCACATAACATTACTGTGTTTCTCATTTTAGCTAGCATGCACTGTGAGAAAGCCCGTACTGTGAAGGAAGCCCATGTCCAGAGTTTCCAGCCTCCCAAACAGCAACCCACTTCAGGCACCTAGTACCTTTCTGCGTTCTGTTTCATGCCTCCCACAAAATAATTTTCAATAAAGAGGAAATGAAAAAAACTTGATATCCATTATTTACATATTTACCCAAAGCTATTTACACACTTCTGTGAAGTCATCCCAATTTATTTTTATTTTCTCGCTCATGAAATAATCAAACTCGGTGTTTCCTGTGACCTTTTCGCAAATGCAAGTAGGTGGAGAAGATCTGGTGGCAGAGAGTGAAAAAGGCTCTGCAATCTTCTCATGCCTAAGAAGGCTATTCCACTCCAGGCACACTGGGGGACCTCAGAAGACCTAGTCAGGAGGGAAGGGAGACTAGATTCTCTGCTGCCTCCTGCCTCTTCAGGAGCATCAGCCCCAATCACAGCTGCTGAATGAGGAGAATGCCGAGCATCAGAGCTGTTAAGAGGAGGACCAGTACCTGAAGTTTACTCCGCCTCCACCTGAGACAAGAACTTCTTAAGGGCTCAGCTGCTTCCTTTCTGCCCAGCGCACAACCCACTTGTCCCCTGCCCCTTTCAATTCCGTATAGAGATTTCAGATCATTCTTGGTGTGTTATCTCTTTCCTGATGCCTCTACCACCCTTTACCTCATAAGGTGCTGTCAAGCATCGGGCACGCACCCGGTAGCTGCAAGACCCAGAGCTCGTGCCATTCAAGTTCCTGGCACATCCCAGGCTAGGATGATGGACACGCTCAGTTTCATGTCCCTAAAATCATCATCTGCATCTCATAGTGAGGTTTTCATTCTGTAAATATGATTTTGTTCTTATAGGCAAATTGAGTATCATGAACTGATGATGCCCAATTGTTATATGTTACAATAATCTGACATATTTCTTTTGTGATTGGTTTTGTTTCCAGAGATTCTGTACATATACAAAAGTGTGCTACAAAATGAAACTAATAGCATGAGAAACATACAAATATATCTTTTCTCTGTGCCACACATTTATCCTTTTTTAGAAGTCACAGCTTTTACAAATTAAAGAAAACATTGAGTGATGGACTCTGTTGCATTCATAGTAGAAGTAGTAGTAGAATCAACAATAACAGCAATAATATCTACAAGTATTGTGTTCCTACTCTGTTTGCCGGACGCTCCAATTTTTTTTTTTTTTTTTTTTTTTTTTTTTTTTTTTGGCGATACGCGGGCCTCTTACTGTTGTGGCCTCTCCCGTTGCGGAGCACAGGCTCCGGACGTGCAGGCTCAGCGGCCATGGCTCACAGGCCCAGCCGCTCCGTGGCATGTGAGATCTTCCCGGACCGGGGCATGAACCCGTGTCCCCTGCATCGGCAGGCGGACTCTCAACCACTGCGCCACCACGGAAGCCCCCAAAATTTTTTTTAAATTAAATACTTAACAAACCAATAAGTCACATGCTTTTAGCCCCCATTTTACAAATAAAGAAACCAAAGCAAGGAGAGGTTGAGTGAAAAGTTTGTAGTTCATATAGTATGGAAACAGAATTCAAATTCAAAGATGCTGGTGTTCAGAGGCATTGATCTTAACCACTTCTTTATAAAATAATACGATGTTATTTTGAGGTCAGACTCCCTCTTAGGTTCTGGGAGAGACCAGATTTTTTGTACTAATTTTTGCCCACCAAATATCCTATATTTTATTTTTATAAACTTGAGAGTAGTAAAATTCATAGAAACATGTTATCACCCATCTCTCTACAGCCTGAGGAAAAATATCCAAGAATGAAGTTGGAAACTGACCCTCAGACCCTAAGTCTATAATCTGACATCATGTTTTTCATGGCTTTCAGCATAAAGCTGCTTCAGGTTTTAGAGGACAAAACAAGAGCACTATGTACCAATTCTATCTAGACAAGCTCCTTGAAACAGCTTTTCAAAATACAGTTAAGCACAGTACTCTATCTAGATCTTCCAGACTGACTCTATAATGTAGATACCAAGCCTTGTCATTTCTAATAGTTGTCATTGTTGAGCACTGTGAATGTTAGCTGTTATAAATATACGAGGCCTGTCTACACTTTCCTTTTTTTCAGCGACCCTCTAAACACAGTCCGAAACACAAATGTTGCTCCTTTTATTCAGTTAACAGTTTGAAAGCCTCTTATGGAACATCAAAATCCATAGGTGGTACCTGAGTTGTTAGCTCCAATGACTAAAAGGAAGACTAAAGGAAAAATTGATTCAGTTATAAGTTCTAGCTAAGCTGAACATATGGTCTTGGTAGATACATTTCCAGACTTACAAAGGACTAAGCCAACCAAATGCACAAGACCTACCAGTATTTTCTTGGCATGTTTTCAGGGATACTACCTTCTAAGATGATGTTCTCCTTGAAGAACTCTCCTCTGCTATTCCTAATGATCCTAATACCTATCAATGCATGCCACATTATGCTTTCTTATTTACTTGAACCACACCATATTATTGTGAGACAGACAGGGTAAGTAGAACCTCCCCTCCAGTTTCACAGGTAAGTAAATGATGTCACAGATGGGATAAATGAATCACCCCAAATCACACAGTTAGTTCAAGACAGAATCACATCTAACATAAGCCAGGAGTTGGAATAATTGTAGTGATTGTTTCCATTCACCAAGAAGTCAGCCTAATATGCTGGTGCTAACAGTGAAAGGCCCGTACAGTAATTAAATGATAATTGTTCTGATGATTTTAAGGATAAGGTAAGTTCTATAGTCAATTCTTTTCATGGGACCATACTAAATAACATAAAATAAAATAAATGAATAAAATCAAATTCATTCAAGAAATATTTAATTCCATGCTTACTATGTGCCAGGCACTGTTCTAGATGCTTGAGAACCAGACAACAAAACAGGCAAAAATCCCTAACCTCAATTAGCCTGCATTCTAGCAAAAGAGACAAAAGTAAACAATTGACCTAATGATTTAAAAATTATCTTGTATATTAAAAAATAGTAAGTGCTAAGTAAAAACAGAAAAAAAGGCATAAGAAGGAGCAGTTTTACTAAAGGATGAACACATAGTATTTATTGCATTGGTCAGGGTAGACCTCATTGAGAAGGTGAGCTCAATGGGTATCCAGGGAAGAGGGAACAGCTGGGGAAAGGCTCCAAGGAGTGTGTGTGTATCGTGGTGTCTTCATGGAACAGAAAAGAAGCCAATGTGACTGCAGCAGTCTTAACAAGAAGGAGAGTTGTGTGAGGTGAGGCCAAAGAATAGGAAAACAGATTATGCAGGACTTTGGAGACCATCGAAAGAAATCTGTGTTTTATTCTGACTGAAGTAGAAAACATTGCAGGATTTTGAGCAGTTGAGTAGTGTGATCAGGGCCTCAGTTTAAAGAGGACCCATAGTTCTGTACACCTTAAGTCTTTACAGTGCTATATGTCAATTATACCTTAATAAAACTGGAAGAAAAAAAAGAAAACCCATAATTAATTATTAAATACCTTAAAATTTTATCATTCAACCTATTGTACAATCCTTTTCATGTATAGAAGTCCCAATTTATCCTCCTCCTCTCAGAATAAAATGCTAATATTCCCATTTTCCCTAAGAAGATATCAAGGCTCAGAACGTCTAAGTAACTTGTCTGGGATAAGAGCTAGTAAGTTGAAGAGCCAGGTGAAAAGAATAACTTTTCTAACTCTTAATACAAAACTGATTGCTCTCTCCTATGTACTCATTTATACTAAGGTTACAAAGGAGAAGTAATATTAATTGAGATTAATTATTCAGATTATCCATCAATAGAGACGTTCAGTTTGATATATTAAATAGAATCAAACCCATTTTTCCCCTTATTATTAATTTCTGGGGCATAATGATACAAATAATTTCCCTGAACTTTCTATTTGAAATGACATATGAACATTCAGGCTGAGAATTTTGGGCAGAGAAGAAACCGTAATAATAACTGAAATTTACAACAGTGTATTTACAAAGGTTTTCAAACTCTTCTAGTTATTGGTATGTATTAATTCTCTACTATATGCCAGTCACTGTGTTAAATCTTTTGCATATATCACTGTATTTAATATTCATCAAAAACCCTAAGAATAGTAATAGTAATCCCATTTTACAGATGACAGATGTAGCCCCAGTGAGGTAAAGTACTGAAAGGTCACAAGACTGCTCAGTATCCCATCTAGAATTTTACCTAAATCACCACAGTCTAAAGTTAGGTTCTCTTCACTCAGCCACACCACCTTCCTGCAGCAGGATGCACAAAGTATCACCTCAACATTCCCAACTAAAAGGTCAGCCAGATGTGAGTAGCTCCATTTTCCAGATGATTAACTAGTCATAGAAAAGTTCATCAAGTATTCAATAAAATTTTTATGGTCACCATATGCAAATCAATATTTAGTTAGTGAGAGTACAGAGGATTTATGATACAATACCTTGCCTCAATAAGTTTACGATCTTGTTAAGGTAACAAGAGACACATAAAAAGGTAATAAATAATCCAAGATAGCACATAATATGTACAAAACAAGATACAAAGCCAACAACGGCCAAAGAAATTCAACAGAGGGAAAACTGAATCTGGGTGCTTCAATTCAGTTAAGAAAGGTTATTACTGAAAAGGACCCACATTGAGGTGGTCTTCACAGGAAAAGAGAGAATGAGGAAGAATAATTCCAGTGAGAGGGGAATATTTTCCCCTCAAAGGCTAAGGGAGCAGATGTGAATGGATTATCAAGAGAAAATGAATAGATGTGTTTGAAGTACAGGATAGATGGGGGGCAAAGTAAAAATTAAGCCAGAGAAGTCAATTGTAAAAACCTTGATTATCATGTTTGGACCCTATGGGAGGAGGGAAGGAATTGATTATGTTTAACTGCTAGTATGCTGTGTGCACACTGTAGTTTATGTAATCCTCTCAACAACACTATAAAGTAGAAATACATCATGGCCATTTAATTAATTTATTTTTTTTAATTTTGGGGGGGTATAGTTGATTTACAATGTTGTGTTAGTTTCAGGTGTACAGCAAAGTGAATCTGTTATACATATATGTATATCCACTCTTTTTTAGAGTCTTTTCCCATATAGACCATTAGAGAGTACTGAGTAGAATTCCCTGTGCTATACAGTAGGTCCTTGTTAGTTATCTATTTTATATATGGTAGTGTGTATATGTCAATCCCAATCTTCCAATTTATCCTTCCTTTACCCCCTGGTAACCGTAAGTTTATTGTCTACATCTGTAACTCTATTTCTGTTTTGTAGATGAGTTCATTTGTACCCTCCTACATGAGAAAGGAAATAGTCACCCAAGTCCAGGAAGCACAAGAGTCCCATACAGGATAAACCCAAGGAGAAACATGCTGAGACACATATTAACTGAACTAAGAAAAATTAAATACAAAGAAAAAATATTAAAAGAAACAAGGGAAAAGCAACAAATAACACACAAGGGAATCCCCATCATGACCATTTTAAATGAAAGGAAACAGAGATTCCCTGGCCAAGGCACAGTTTTGGATGTGTAGATGGAACAGAAATTCTAATCTAGATCCATCTGCATGCAAGGCCTATATTCCTTCCACTACTCCCTCATCACCATCTACAGAAAGCAATGGGGAGCTATCAAAGGTATTTGATCAAGACAAGAGAGTAATATATGAAAAGTATTGACTAAAAGAAGACTAATCTGACTGTGAAATATTAGCACATGTCCACTCTCAGAGAAGGATTGGGGAAGGAAGACACTAGACAAGAAGAGCCACTTTGTCTATTGCATTAACCTACAGAATGAGTGACAAGGATCTATATTTGAATGCTGATGACCAAAGTAAAAAGAATGGAAGAGATATTTAAAAAGAAATATGAAGAGATAAATGGCAATATCCATGTCCTTTAACAGGTAGTTTTTACATCCCAACTATACACCCACAGTGTAAACATTTCTCCTAAAATCTCATAGACAAAATCCAAGATCTAGCTTAAATATCTTAAGTCTTTTTGACAGCACATGATTTATTAAAAAATAATAAAATCTAAGCCTTGGGAAAATGTCTGCCTTAGTGAAATCTACCTCTCAAATCACCATCATGAATTATGACAGCCTCATGCTAGGCATACTTCTGTTGTATGAGTTTGACATTAGTTCCTTGCTATATATGCTAACATGGACAGTAATGCCTTCTATTCATGGTCATTAGAAACGTTAATTACTAAGAAAATATTCTTTTCCTTTAGTTTTTCCTTATTTTAACTTTTCTTTTAACTTTTTATTTTATATTGGAGTAAAGAACTTATTTATAAAATGGAAACAGACTCATAAACTTGAGAGTTTTTTCTTTTAGTAGACTGTGTATATTAAACAATTGAATTATCTCTGAGAGATACAATGTATCATACTTCTGAACATAATTCTTCCCCATCACTTTTCTCTTGAAATGCAAGGTACCACTCAGGATTCAAGTCCAAAACCACTATCAATTAAATGGCATATTATTTTAAAAAAACTTAGGTCTTTTCCAACCTTTTCTGACTACTGGGCAATGCAAACCATACAATTGCCAAATATGTATAGAATTAACAACCATCTACATTTTTCAAAGAGAGTATTGACATAAACATCCAGGCGTTTAGTCACTACACATCTTTTCAAGCATTTTAATATTGCAAAGTTGCCAACCTGGTAATAATCAGGCTAACTATATAAACCTTCAGTCAGTACCAAGCATTCAACTAATTCGTCTTAACTTTGAATTAGTTATTAAACTGAACATCCTACTAAGTATAACATATATTTGATAAATGTGTGCGTGCAGATATATATATATATATATATATATATATATATATATATATCATGTTAGAATTAATGAGTAACAATATTTTGGCTCAGAATCCTTTCAGGAATTACACACCTACCCTACTTATACCTAATCTCCTTAGTACCACCCATCTATGTTAAAGGATAATTAAAATTTAACATATTAACCAAGCCTAGTTTCCATTACTTTTATGGATAAAAATAGATTTGTTTTTCTGAGTTGAGAATGAATGTTTAAATTTGAAATCAAACTGTGCCACAGGCCAATAAATTAGGCCTACAGCTAAAGTATATCCAAAATGTCTTTGTAAGTTTCAAGAATGCCAAACCGGTGCTGTGTTTTAGAAACGTCACATGCACGTGTAAAGAAATATCATCACAGAATCCTGTGATGATTGCTAAAATTTATCTGGTTGCTAAAATTCAACCTAGATACTCTTTTATATTTTTATGTTTCTTATTTCTATACATCTGTACTAGTGTGAAAATAAGCATCTGCAAAATTCAGTGAAGGAAACGAAAGCTACTATACAAGCATATCTGCCCAATAATGTCACGCTTTCACATAGTCTAAGTTTGAAAAACTTAGCCATTATAAATAAACTAATTTAAAAACTATTCATGCACAAAGTCTGGGCTCTATATGACTTCAGGTAGTCTATAAAAGGTATGTTAAATACATTATGTCTGTATAAAAGGAATCAGAGATAATGTTTATTTCATATACCTTATTTTCTATTACCTATGTTTTTTAATATGTGACAATGCATTCATGTATAAAATGAATTAAAATATAAATATTACCTTTAAATTTTAAAGGCATTATTTTGTGAGCATTTAAGAAAAGGAAAACTATTTTTACCTCCAAGTCCTGGTCTAAGCCGATTATCGTAACCATCCAGAAGTCTGTCTAGAATTCTTGTAAAGATGGTAATGTTATTTTTAGCCTCATCTTCTTGGATGTTAGCCAGCACCAACCTAAACAGACAATTTTACAAGCTGATATATATACATACGTGTGTTTTGCAAGTGCCAACATGCTCTTCCTCCTTGATTTGAATTTTAAGGCTCCCTGAGCTATTAGTGTCACCCGTTTTCCTTCTTTTTTTTTTTTCCACTTCTTTAAATGCCAGTATGTCTATGGGGAAGGTAAACATGCTGTTGGAAATAGATAATAAATACTAGCTTATCAGAAAGTTTGATGCCAAAATTATTTCAGATTTCTATCACTTCGCATTTTGTGTGACCTATTCAATTTTTCTAAAATCCACTCCCTAGAATATATTATGATGGTAGATTATCACATGCAGATACTATTAGTAATGTTGTTCTGCATTTGGAAAGGTACAAAAACCAAAGGGACTACTGAAAGAATTCTTCAGTGATTTGAATATTAATTGGAAAATAAATTGCCTCCTTGGAGGCACAGAATTTTTCCATCTTTCTCAGAAATGTCTTTTCTTTTTATGTCTTTTTCTCTTTTAAGCTAAGATGATTTTCTAACTTTGGGTATACCTCCACCCAATGGCCAAGTGCAATATAGACATCAGGGAAACTCCGCTGGCTGTGTTCCAGACTCCACTGAAGTCAGGAGGTGGAGGTGGGCTCTGAAAACATCAGCAGCACACACACAGCTGCAGAGAGCCTTGGAGGAGTACCCCTCCTGACTGGTCTCTGAGGAGAGCAATAGAGGTCATCCAAAGATTAAAATGCCCAGGTACCTTGTGTGTGTGTGTGTGTGTGTGTGTGTGTGTGTGTGATAAATTTGCGGAAAGAATAAGTGGTCTTAAAATATCACCAGAAGAGGGTTAGAAACAGTGAGTGATTTTCTCCATTATTTCTCCATCAGAAAGCCAGACACCTGGTTTTGTGACATCCAGCAATTTGGTGCAGAAGCAACTGGATGTATAAAACAGAATGTCCCTTTTCACTGCCATTTTTTTTCCCCAGAATGATTCAGAGATCTAAATTACTGGTCCAGAAAAAGAATCATTTATATAATAGAATAAAATACTGGCATGAGCATTACTGGTCAAATATAGAACAGAAAACTAGTAGAAGAACATATGGTTAAGTACTGAGGATTTTCAATGATTATTAATGGACCACAGTTTGTTCACTCCTCTAAAATCAAAGATTATATGTAATTGCATTCTGATCAAGGTGTATTGTGTGAAATATCATTGACAGAATTCATTTGCATTTAAATGATTACACAGCTAGTAGCTAAAAATAGTCATAATACATCAAAAAATCAGTAACCAACTTCAAACAAATATCCTCTTGGGAGAAGAGAATATATTAAAATATTGATATAAAGCTAAACATTTTAAAAATTATGTAAGCAAATTAGTTCATACCTCAAGCCTCAAAAGTTTTCATGTTGCCTTAAGCTAACTTTAAAACCAATCACTAAGATGGTCATCAAGTTCCACTTAGAGATTTTCACTGGAAAGCGTTTTTTAATCACATGTCACATTTTCTTTGTAAACTCAATATTAAGATATTAAATGAGGAGCTATTTTCCAATTAAAAATAAGACTTCATAAAGAGATTTCATCTCAATTCTAGAAAGTATTTTCAAACTTTGACAATTACTGAGACAGGAAAATGAAAATTTTAAAGGGAAATAAAGGTATCATAAAATCATAAACACTAATTTTTTTAAAGGAATAGTTACATGGACATTATTATGAATCATATTTTAAGTTCTCTGGCATTTAGAAAACCATACCCTAAATTTAGGCAATTAATAAAAGCTGCCCATTGATGATAAAAAAAATCAGAAAAAACTACAATTAAGATGATGCTATTGAAAACAACAGAAATTAAATTTGATATTTGTAGAATACAGGCAAAACAGAATTTGTTACATTTTCAAAGTAAGTACTTTTTATGACAGTACCATTTTAGAAGTAAAAATTTCTTAATCAATAATTGATTAATAAATCAAGCTTTTGTTTTATTTGTTTGTGATTGTGAAGTTGTATAGTACCTCCACCTAGAGGTTTCAGATCCACACATCATTTAGGTTTTCTATGTTGACTGAAAGAGCCAAGACCAAAAGAAAAGAAAGACAGAAAGAAAAAGAAAAAAGAAAAAAATTAACACTCAAATCATTTTAGCTTATGCTTTTCTGTTTGGCTTAAAGGAAAACTGATGGTTTCTTTACTGAACTTCAGTGTTATTATAATTGCATATAACAACCACTTCAATTCCTTGCAAAAATATGCCATCCAAAGGGCACTCTTTTCTTCTGTGATTTATTTTTTTAGAAAATGTTTGTATTCACTTTTGTATTTTATCGCTAAAAACAAGAATCAGTGAACTTTTAATAGTCTCTGTCACTTAATAGTTCTATTTCTTGGTACAATATTTTTTCATTAGAAATGATCCTTCAAAATATTTCAGCTTCTGAAAAGCCACCTTTGCATTGATAATATTCAAGAAACACACCTTTACCCTGAATTTAAAATGGCAAATACAGTAAATAATTGTCTCACCTGGCTGGGTCCCACACCAAGAAAACAAGAAGCAGCAACTGCATGTTGCAGATGTTCAGTTTCATCTTCATCACCACTCTTTGTAAAGTCATGGAAGAAAAACAAAATACACTTAAAATTACATTCAGTCCCACCATCCAAATAGCCCAAAAGAATGTCATTTCAACTGGGAATTGGAGTTAAAGATATAGAGATTATTCCAGTAGAGTGTGTGTAGGGTGTGATGACCGGAGGAGGGTTTTTTTTCTTTTCTTCTTTTTTTTTTTTTTCCTTTCTTTTTTTTTTTTTTTTTCTCTTAACAGAATGATGACCAAATAATCAGACTTTGCTCTGCCAGGAACTTCCCTCAGCCACATCGTCAGCAAACACTGTTTGGTGGACACACACACGTATTAAGAACACACGGGACCCTGCACTGACATTTGAGCTAGAGAAAAGAATGGGTTGGAGGGGAGAGTGAAAAAGGGGAGGAGAAACGGGTATTTCGTGCCACATCCCCTCAACCAAGACCGCCTCCGCGACCACAGCGGGAAAAGCAAGGGGCAGCCAGCCCACTTCTTTCGATTATTCTTCTTTCATTACAATGAACTGCAGTCCTCACGTCTTCACTACTTCACTCTTTTTAAAATAAAATAAAATCACCTCCCTCCCTGCCCATCCACAATTGCCCAAGACCACGTCTTGGAGGCAGCCGGGTTCGGATTAACTGCTGCGAAACAACGCGTTTGACAGCTGTTCCGGAGCCGAGGACCGCAATCCGAGCCGGAGCGTGAGGCTCCGGGATCCAGCGGAGGCAGGCAGGCAGCGGCGATCACAGCGTGCAAAGTTAAAAGACTATAAAAGAGCCAGGCTAATGTGCTGCCGGGCGGGCGTCTCGGATCTTATTGTAGTTGCAAATAGGCTTCTGGTGAGGAGTATCGAAATTATTTTTTAAACATGCTGGGGAGGAGGGGGCGACCTGAGCCGCTTCGGTTTCCAGGGAGCATCGGAGAGTGAATGGGGGGGAGATGAGCCATGCACGTGAGGCAAAGGTAAATGGGGAAGCAAGGGTCCCTGTTGGGACCAACGTGTGCGACCTTACCTGAAACGGCAAGCAGAATTGGGTGTTTTCCTCCCTTTGCCCTGATCTTGAGGAGATAGGAAACTTGAGAGAGAGAGAGAGACAGACAGACAGACAGACTGCAGCAGCCCGGCGAGCGGGGAGCGATGGGCTGGTAGCAGCCGAAGGAGAGCGCGAGAAGTGGCGGCGGTGCGAGGAGTAGAAGGAGGCGAAGGCGTCCGTAGTGGCGGTGATGGGCGGAGGAGGAGGAAGAGGAGGAGGGGGAAGCGTTGGCAGGAGCTGGCTGGGTGGGGGGGGCGACGCGAGCAGAGGCGCGGTGCGCGCAGGCAGCGGCGGGCACGAGCCCCACGCCTGGAGGAGGAGGAGCCAGGCCCGAAAGGAGGGCTAACGAGGTTCTCGGCAACGCAGGGACGCCCCCCTACCCCCGCCCAGATACCGGGTAACCGCCCACCGCCCGCCGCCCGCCGGGCACCTGCCAAGGCACAGCCCCAAGCGGCGGCGAGCGCCTCTCTCCGCGCCCACGCCGCGCCGGAGGAGCGGAGCCCACTCGCCGCTCGGGACTGCGCCCCGCGGCCGCCCTCAGGGACTCCCTGGAGGCCCCGAGGTTCCAGGGGGCTGCTGGTGGGTGCTGGTGCGGCTTCGGGGTCGCGGTGTGTTGGTGCGGCCCTAGATCCCCGGGACCTCGCCCTGCCGCCCGCCCCCCAGCGTGCCCTGGCTCCGGAGCGACGTGGCTGCCGAGGAGAGGTACAGCTCCCGCTGGAAGGCGAGGGGACTCATCACGCCTGTACTTGGTCATCAGCGCATCCACGCAGGACCAAGTTCGAGGCATGTTGCGTGGAATCAGACAGCAGGAAGTTTCTTTGATTTCCTGAGCCCTTCTGATGTACCACTCATTCCTTCACACTCCTGCAATCAGGACTAATTTCCCTTCAAAGCTCTGAGGGCTGGAGACTTTCCTGGAGCTGGTCAGTCAAGTTATCTGCAGATTATTGGGAAACCCGCTCACTCTCAGCAATTCTTTTCCCCAATATCTTTTCACAAACGTCCTCCCTACCTGGTGATCAAACTCAATCAACCGCTCCAAAAAAGTTTACCTGCTCCCTACCCTACCCACCTCCACCCCCAGCAAAAAGGGACCTGCTGGGCTTCTACTACCTCTGCAAATTCTTTCCGCAGCGGGGCGGGGTATGTAACATGTTTTGAGGTTTTCCCCCTTTAGGGGTTTCTGCTGGTGTAGAGACCTGTTGTAATTTCAGTCCCATCGTACACTTTCAGCCTTGTGCTTAATATGTCTCATTTCTCTTCTACTTTATCTGAGGCGATAAAATCCAAACGTGCAACTTGAACAACAACAAAAAGAGAGACATTTTCCACTTGGTACTGCAGGTAAGACAGACCGTTATGCACATCCTTCTAAAGCAAAGCAGAATGGGTGTTTGTCTCTTCAAGAAGTTGTAATAAATGGTAGACATTTTAAACGAAAAAAAAAAGTATGCTGATATGTTTCTGTCCTTTTGCATTCAGAGTCAATATATGCCAAACACTTCAATTTTGTTAGATATGAACCCGAAATTCAGATGTTTTTCCTAGATGGTACAGTTTTCATAACAACAGGCACTTCTCTTCGCCGGTAAATTTTAGCTCTGCTTTGAAGATTATGTGCGGAGAATAAAACCTTTACATTGCAAATTTTTCAAGCTGTTCTTTTTAACCTATTAATCACCACTTTCTAAATGAGCATTTAATAATCTACAACCTAAACAAATATTTGCTCTACTTAGCTGCCTCCGTGAAGAATGGAACACCACCCAGCTTTCTCCTCCATCATTAATATTCCCTTCCTGACTTGCCCACTGCAGAGTCTAATTGAAATTCACAAAGATAAAGGCATGCCATTTAAAACCTTGCAAGTAACTAGGGAATCTAAACATTTTCTACTTAGTGTGAACACTTCACTTCCTACTGTATTTTCCTATTTTCCATTTCTATGAGTCAATCTTTATTAAGATCTCTATCACTTCACCATTTATATTACTACTAAATTGCTTATATTTTGATAATGAAAGTTGAACAGCCCATGGTTTCTTCCCAACCTTAATTGCTATGCTACAAAATTTCTCTTTCATGGATGTACAATTTCTGTAAATATCTTCATAGATTATTTTCTTACTTACCACTATAGTCTTTTCCTTGGGTGCTGATGACGAATTATGGATTGTAGCTTTAATTGTTTTATCTCAAAATTTGTATTTATTGGAATTTGTTCTAAAAAAATAAACTCTACCATTAGCACCCTTAATAAATTTGTAATCTCACTGCCGTATGACCCATTTATGTGGAAGTTCACAAAGTTCAAGCTGTTTTGGATGATTTTCACCATTTGCTTTTCTAAAAACTATGTTAGAACAATCTATAGATTTGGATACACACTTACTTGAGAGAGACTCAGTAAAAGCTAGATTCAAAAAATTCATTATAAAACCATGATTTTTAGTTCTTCCCCACAAAATGCTTTGCAATTTTATTGAAGCCAGATAGCTGTGATTTAAACTTCAAAGTACATTAAAGGAAATGGAAATCAGAAAAGCCGATTGCAAGAAGCGGACCTCTACTTTTATTGCTATATCTTCACTGATATTTTGCTGTGTTACTAGTCCAGTCAAATTTCTTCTAGGATTGTCCAGCTTCCACAAATATCTGAAAAATCCAGCGTGATATCCTTCTTTCCTCTCTGTGATGGAGTGCAGCGAACTGCCTGTGATTTGAGAGCCAGCCTGTGTAGGTCATGACTAAGCTCTTCCTACCTACTCCTTGTGGAGCAGGTCCTAAGGTAACCAATCCTGTAGAAGAACTGACAACTAGTCGTTTACCAGTAAATCCATTCCCGCCCAGGCTAAAGCAGTGCAAAACCTTCTGTTTGAACATGTTTGAGTTACTCTCCCACAAATTGGATTTAGGGGGGCTCACTTCTTATATAGTTCCCATCCCTAACAACCAAGTCCCTAAGGAGATTTCCACATGAGGACCAGGAAAAAAGAAAATGAAGAATTGGGAGATCATGATTTTGTCTGATTTTGTTTCCTGATATCTCACAATATTGTATAGTTTTAAAATTCATTTAAAATTTAAAATTCACAAAACTGTTCATGTTTTTTAGCAGATATTTTGTAGAGCTTCCTTTTTTAGGGCTCAGCTATATTGAGACTTGGCACTAGTGCTCCAGGGAACTACTACTCCATAATCTATATATAGGGGACCTAATGAATCTTTAGGTTCTATAAGATGTGTATATAGGTATATATAATATATGTACATATATATTATATACATACATACATGCATACAGATATACAGATATTTATCTGTAGAAAGATAGATACCTGAACTAATAAAATAGGCATAAGGATTTTAATGAGAATAGCATTTATATAATACATTTCTACAAAATGCTTTCAGTCTCACTGCCATATAATTTGGTCTTAGTGATGTTTACATACCTTGAAGAGAAGTACCAGAATTACTTCAACAAGAATACCATCTCACCATATTTACAAGTTTTTAAATATCAGCATATATTTCATATAATAAATTTATATACACTTTACATTCTTATGAGTCATTCATTCAAATGAGAATATATATTTGTGAAAAAATAGAAACTAAAGCATAGATTATCCTGTTTTCACAGAATTAAATATTATTCTGTACTTTTCCCCAGAATACTTTACTAATTTCAAAGTATGCTTGGAGTGCAAGTCTGTTCTCACATATTCACCACATTATCATTCAAAAAAAAAAAAACTGGAGCAAATACCCATTTGGTAATTCTCAAGTGGAAACCATGGTTTGGTAAAGCTCCATTTTTCCCTGTAAGTTGAATTTAGATAGATAGTTCTAATATATCCACTAGACTCCAAGATTTTGCAAGAAGAGACAGCTGGAAAGTGGGAGTAACTAGCCTTATAAACAAATAATTCCAAAACTACTCTGTTACATTAATGTATCTAGGTCACATTTCATTACAGCTAAATATATCACATACACTAACTTGGATACACTAATGCACATTACCTTCTTCAAACAGAATAATTCTCTGTTTATAAAATAATTTTACAAACCCTTATCCAACTTGCAAATCAAATATATCATGCATTCTAGTGCATTTCTATGATATTAAAAGCTTAAAAACTAAAATCCTAGTGATTTCTAAGATTTTAAAAACTACTTACATCAAACACATATACAAAGTAATTTGAAAGGAAATCCTTTTGCTATCCCTTCGTGAAATTATAGATAGAATATTTTCACGTTATTCAGTTACTTCCTAAAACAGAACATTTCAGTAATGCAAACCAAAAACTCCCTCATTGGAAAATACACCGTGCATTTCATTGAAGGATAAGCTGCTATATGATTGGCAGCTTTTGCCTGTGAGGCATGTTCCCTAAATAATAATCATTGTAATGAAAATAATAAATGTAAACCTATAATATCTTCATTAGTATAAAAGCTTAGACCCCATTCTAAGTACTTTGCACGTATTTATTTAATTAATCTTCACAAGCAAGAGGTTATTATTATTCCTATTTCGCTGATGCAAAACTGGAGGCACAGAAAGGTTAAGCTAGCTCAGGTATTCCAGTTGGGGAGCCAGAAGTAGAGCACAAGCAATATGGTTCCAGAGTCTCCGTGTTTAATTATTATTTTGTATTACCTCTACATTATTCCTTGACAGCCAAAATTTTAGCTTCTCATGTGTAGTCTCACTATTGAAACTTTGGACAAAACATTTAACTGTTGATGTCTTGGTGTCATCTGAGTAGTGTAAGTCTGTTAATAATAGCCATATATTCATTTAACAAGTCTTATTTAGTGTCTGCTGTGTATGTACAAGACCCCATTAGATACTACTACTCAGGATATAATTATGATTAAGGCATGGTCCCTACCCTCATGGGAGCTTACATCAAATTGAAAAGGCATAAAATAATGTATGTTGTTAATTGTAAACAAATTAATGACTGAAGCCTATACATGTACTCTAAAAACTTTGTTTCTAAAACAATACTACTTTTACTAAGGAGCAACATACAGCATAAGAAAAAGAATGCAACATAGGGAGTGTTTCCTTTAATAATTTACAAATCTAGATGTTACCATGTAACAATTAATAAATGGATTCTTATTATTAAGAACATGGTTAAGTACCTTCTATGAAACAAACAAACAAAAAAACACTTAAGAAGCCCCTAGGACCAGGAAAATTTTATATCCAGAATAAAAAATAATCTATTTTATGGGGATATTTTCTGAATAATAACACCTCATCAGGAAAAATCATGCTGAAGAAGCCACTAACAATAACAACAACAAAATCAGAGGACAGAGGAAGTCCAGGACCTAATTTGAGCCTATGTACATACATCTCAGGTAGGATAATATTGGTCTCAACAAAGGATTATTCCAATATCATTATTTTTAGCATCAAAGCTCTTCCATTGTGAGAGGAAGAGAGAATATACATACTGTGAAGAAATAAGTGAAATACAATCAGGCTATGAGTATTTCATGGTCAGTCAGAGAGACATGAAAGAGAAAATAGAAACCAATTATTTCTAAGAAAAAAATGAATAATACCATGGCAAATTAAATATGGATACCAAATAATTTTAAATAATAATATGTAGACCATTTCTACTTTCTAGAGACCTCTTTTATTTGCCAGAGTGACCTGCTCATAGATGCCCAGTAAATAATTGCTGATTTCTTTGTAGAGTTAAGTACTTTGGAACACAAAGTGGGAGCCTTGGTTCCAGAGTTTAAAATGTCATGACCTTTGTCAGTCACAGTTGTGATATCTGGTAACTCTTGAAGCTCTCAGTATCTCTCACCGCTTCCTATACATCACTGGAAGTCACCTTCTTTCCTCAAAAGGTCTCTTCTCTGGTGTCCTCTATCTTACCACCATCCTCCCACCAAAATTCTGAAAAATGGATTCCCCAAACACACACGCATTTACTGTTGCTGAGAAAATACCTCCTATCTACCCCCATCATCAGACCCATTTTACCCATTACCAGTCCCATCTCCTGAGCTCTGTCCTCACTTAGACTACTGCAATGCCAATACACAGTAGCCAACTGGTTTCTCTACCTCCAATCTCAGTTTTTTTCAGTTTGTTTTCTACAGGACCAAGAAAAGAGTCTTCCAAAACCAATTCGATTGTGTCTGTCAATCATTTAAAATCTTTTGTTGATAAAAGTATAAGGTGCAAACTCTTTGATGCATCACATATGATCCCTGTTTATATCTCCAGCCTCAACTGTGATCTTTCCACGGACACCTTGTCACACACATTCCCATGCCAGCACACACACACACACACACACACACACACACACACGCATATCCATAATTAGCATTCATTTCTCAACATCATCCCGTTCTCTACACTCCCTACAAAGGAAAGTGTTTACATTTCTGTTTCTTTCAACAGCCAGTAGTTTCATGTCGCTACGCTTTTGGTTATCATTGCCCCTTCAACTGGAATGCCATCTTTGTCTACCTGGTGAGCATGTCACACCTCAGCCCTATAAACTATTTCTTACCCGTCCAGATACAATTGTTCATATTGTCCTTTTGGGCTCCTGCTGAACTTAGCACAGGCATTTAACGTGAAACCTGGAATATCCCATTTAACTTATTTATTAACTTTTCTATCTCACACCTGTGAGCCTCATCTTTTTTTTTTTTTTTTTTTTTTTTTGCGGTACGCAGGCCTCTCAGTGCTGTGGCTTCTCCCGTTGCGGAGCACAGGCTCCGGACGCGCAGGCTCAGTGGCCATGGCTCACAGGCCCAGCTGCTCCACGGCATGTGGGATCTTCCCAGACCGGGGCACGAACCCGTGTCCCCTGCATCGGCAGGCGGACTCTCAACCACTGAACCACCAGGGAAGCCCTGTGAGCCTCATCTTAATCATCTTTACCTTCCTGGTGCCTAGCATAAGACCAGGCATATATAATCTTTCAGGAAATTCTTGAGGAATTTATGATAGAATGAATCAGTGAATGAATGAACAACCTGATGAATAAATGAAAGAACACATGAGCATCTGTGCCTTCATATGTATATGAGAGACAATACTTTCTTCAGAGGAAATGAGATGCAAGAGAGTAGTGGTTAAGTGCTCGGACTCTGGTGCTAAGCCTTTCGGTTCAAATCCTAGTTCTACGGCTTAATCACTATGCAACCATGAATAAATTCCTTAGCCTCACTGTGCTTTAGTTTTCTTACCTATAGAATAAGCGGAATTGTAAAACCAACTTCACAGGTCTTGTGTGAGTGCTCTGAGTTGACACACGTGCACAGAATAGCAACTGGATCACAGACAACACTGCAGTGTTTGCTGGTATCACTGACATATTTGAAAGCCCGTAGTTCACTGCCTCGGCATTTAGTGGGTGAGATGAAGCTACACTCCTCACCCTTGAATTTATTGCATTTTTTAGTCTTATCTTTCCACTGTATGTTCCCATCCACTTTTTCTCACTAACATTCAGGTTCCCACCTGCACAGAATAATCAGTCAGAGCCCCCCTCATATACCTACATTCTCTTATGTTGCTTTATTTTTGTTCTTATGAATACATGGTTTCCTTCATTCTCTTTTTTTTCTGCTCTTTTTTTTTTCCTGTCCTCCTTTTAGTATACCATGCCCTCCTTTTTATTCCAGCTTGGCCTGCATTTCCAGCTTTTGTTAGTTCCCTAATGTCCCCTTTTCCTCCCTCTTTCTTGATATTTATATATAGCATAAGTCTGCTTTTGTGCACACACTTGTCTAGCATATGGATGAAGGTGTGTTTATAAGAGTGCATACAGGCAGGGAAGTGTCTATTTTGTCCAGTGGGAGTGTGAGTGTCTCTGCTACAAAGGTATGGGCAACCCTGTCTGTGTTTCTGTCTGTTGGTCTCTCTATAAACCATGCTATTAAATTATTCAAGTGCATTGTGTGATTCATTATAGGAACTGAATAGAAAAGTCAAGTGACTTTCTCTTTTGAACTGGCTACTGGTTTTCCTGCAATAAAGAAATTGCCACATGTTGGATCATTTGTTTAAAAGAGGCCCATATCTGTAACATCCAGAAAGCCAAAGACACTAATCAATGTAGAAGTTTTCAGCCACTCTGCCAGCCATACCCTAGATTAAAATATGATTACAAGTTGCTATTCCTTTTTTGTGACTTCCAGGTCTCTAATATTCTCATGCTACTCAGCCGGAAGAGAAAAAAGTAAGAGACATTTTTGTATTAGGAGTTAGGCGTTAACAAATTATCTTTAAAGAATATTTTTTGAGGGGAGCTATTGTAAAAGTGGCTTATAACAGACATTAATGCTGTCTGGCAAATAGGGCCAGTTTCCAGCCTAGATGTATGAATAGACAGAATTTCATTACTTTCCTTGAAATTAGAGGTGACAGTGGAACTTTCTCTGACCAATGAAAGTTGAGCAGAAGGGACACAGGCCATTTCCAGATGGAGGCTGGGTGAGCCTGTGTTCATTCACACTGCTGTCTCCTCCATCATCTGGTTGTAGCCAGGGATGCTCCAAATGGTACATCAGTGGCTCCTTGAGGAGGGCAACAAAGATCAGAGCTCCTAGCTGACCTGCTATGGACATGATACAGAATGAAATAGAAATAAATATTTATTGTTTTAAGCCTCTAAAATTTAGGATGGTGTTTAACTTGGCCTCTACTGACCACTGAAGGATGAAGAGAAAAGGAAGTTTTGTTGTGTTTTCTTTTTCTTTTAATTTTTATTGGATTATAGTTGATTTACAATGTTGTGTTAGTTTCAGGTGTACAGCAAAGTGAATCAGTTATACATATACATATAATCCACTCTTTTTTTTAGATCCTTTTCCCATATAGGCTGTTACAGAGTACTGAATAGAGTTCTTTGTGCCATACAGCAGGTTCTTATTAGTTATCTATTTTATATACAGTAGTGTGTATATGTCAATTCCAATCTCCCAATCTATCCCTCCCCCACCTTATCCCCTTGTAACCATGTTTGTTTTTTACATCTGTGACTAATTCCATTTTGTAAATAAGTTCATTTGTACCTTTTTTTTAAAATTCCACTTATAAGCGATATCATGTGACATTTGTCTTTCTGTGTCTGACTTCCTTCACTCAGTATGACAATCTCTAGGTCCATCCATGTTGTTGCAAATGGCATTATTTTGTTCTTTGTTATGGCTGAGTAATATTCCATTGTATATATGTACCACATCTTCTTTATCCATTCCTCTGTTGATGTACATTTAGGTTGCTTCCATGTCCTGGCTATTGTAAATAGTGCTGCAATGAACATTGGGGTGCATGTATCTTTTCAAATCATGGATTTCTCCAGATATATGCCCAGGAGTGGGATTGCTGGGTCATCTGGTAGTTTTTAAGGAACCTCCATACTGTTCTCCATAGTGGCTGTACCAATTTACATTCCTATCAACAGTGTCAGGGTTTGTTGTGTTTTCTTTTTAATATGAAATATTGAATGATGGAGTGGCATACAAAATATTTTCTGGCAGGGAGACTTTCTTAAACATCCTGAAATCACAGCATATAAATAGTTGCTTACCAAAGTCTGAACCAATGGATTTCTTTGATTTTGGGTAACACTTGTTCTTTATTTCCATCTCTTAATGGTTCTTTGCTTTCTTTCTCCACCTAAACACCCAGAGGGGTTGAGACAAAGTCTAAGGTGGTTCCTGACAAACAGTTTCTCTGAACCTCTGCTTCATCCTGCCCCACAGCACAGACACTGGATGTGGTGCATCCAGACACTGGATGTTGTGCTGATGGGGACAGAGCATGGTATTCAGTGAGTTCCAGCAGGAGTTCTGATAACCAAAACATCTGTCAGGTTCCAGAAATGGGATGGAAAAATGACAAAAAGAGAAGGGATAAGAAAAAGAGGATGACTGGGACAACAACTGTTAGATGTTAAAGTGAATGAGAGGTGGATAGGAAAACTGGTTCTGATGAGGAATTCATGTTAGGAATATGTCTCTGTGTCTCTACTACATAAAGAAAAAACAAAAGAAATTGACTCTGACCTAAATATAGTGAGAAAATTTTAAAGCCATTTGCAGAGATTTCCAACAAGGTAGAAAAGGCAAGTTAGTCACGAACTTTAATTCTATTGTTGTCGTTATACGATTCACAGGAGCAAACATTTCTAGATTCAAATTTCTTTTAGCTAGTCAATCAAATTCATTCAAGTACAAACCATTGCAACAATGTAACATGAGAAGAATATATTTGTCTTGAATAAGCTCTTGAAAGACCTAGAAACTGATTTATCTCTCTTCTTATCACTCACTGTGCTTCTCATATTGTAGATGCTCTGTGTTAATAGAAGAATGTAAGGCTGTGTCAAGGAGTTCATGTATGTTGTTCACTGTAGCTCATCTGTTCTCCCCTGATCCATTTTGACCCTCACCAGCCTGGTCTCCATGCAGTAGTCTGAGTTGTCTGTCCAAAATACAGATCTGTTCGTGTCACTGCCTAACTTAAATTCCTTCACATATTTCCTATTTCTCATAAGGTCAAGACCAAAATCTTTATCATGGTCAAAGTTAGTCCCAGATGCCTTGACGCCTGCCTGACCTTGAACCATTGTTTCCTTTGCTTCATCAACCACAGCCTTCTTCAGTTTTTGGAATGTACCAGGCTTCCTGCTGCTTTCTCCTCCTGCCATAGGTCACTGTAGTACCTATCTCCTCTGCTAGAAAGTTCTTACCCCTTCCACTCACCTGATTTGCACCAATTCATATTCATATAAAAAAATAGGAAGCTCTTCCTCAAGAAGCCTTCTCTGACATAGCCTCACCACTTGTCTCTGTTAGGTTCCTTTGTTATATGTGCTTTCTCTTAGAGAACTTGTCTCAGTTTTTTTATTGATATATGATTATGTGTCACTATTTGGTTAAAATCTATTAACCAATCATGCTGTATATTCCATGAGCTCAGAAGCCATGCTTCTTATTACTTAACATTGTAGCCCCTGCAATTAGTACACTGCCTGACAGAGATAGTTGTTGAAACAAATAAAGGGATAAACAAATGTGTAACAAACACAGGATTAGATGTATAAATGTTGCTTTCAAAACTAGGATCTCATATCCTTATACATAAATCTGCAGTTCAGTAACTTGGTTTGTTGCCACATTCATAAAGAGTCTATGGAGAACTAATAGCTGAACATCAGGTCACAACCTCTCTGCATTAATGAAAAATGTCAAGGGACACAGTGTTGGGGCTGAGAGGGGAAGTGGGGTGGCTGGGAGAATTAATTCAACCAAGGCAGGCCAGCAAGAGGAAACGATAAGAAAGATAATGGTGTATTGGTTCACAATGACAAAAGCTGTTTCTGCTCATCCAGTAGCATTTGGTAATGGTGGAAGCCAGTGGATTCCTTACGTCAAAGAATAAGACATCAAAGAATGTGGAATACCTAGGTTCCAGTCTTCAATAATTCATCATCCCAACTTATCTGGCCTTAGTATATTCTGCCCGGAATGGGGTGATTTATCCTTATTTAGTTTGAATGCAGGACTAATTAGCAGCCCCATATGAACTATCTGGATGTGGGATCTATAAGTATTCTAAAAGGATTTTTGCCACATAGGAGCTGTAGTGGATGGAATATAAGATACCTTTTATTTCTTATATATTCTTATATCTTGAAAACTCTGCTTATCTACTAATAGAATAATTTCCCTAGGAATTTTATTACAAATGGGAATTTTATTTTTGTATCAGTTATTCCTAACTCTTAAGCTCTTAAGTCAAATGAACTGTTTATCTGTCCCATATCCCTATAAATCCAAGCATATGCTCAGAGAAATATATTTTACATAATATAAATATAAAATGAAATTAATATTTGCACATATATATATATATTTATAGCACAATCTGAACTAATCAATTAAGACTCAGGGGTCAGTAAATTAATCAGCTGCTGCACAAATCTGCCCTGCCACCTGTTTTCATATATAAAAGTTTACTTGGTCATAGCCATGCCCATTTGTTTAGGTATTGTCTAAGAGCTGCTTTTGTGCTACAATGGCAGATGGAGTCAGACTCAGGGGTCAGTAAATTAATCAGCTGCTGCACAAATCTGCCCTGCCACTGGTCTTGTGTGCATCTTCCATTTTGGTGAGTGTTCTTCCCCTGTGCTCCCATGCCATCCTCTGCTTGCTCACACTATACTGCAAAAATATGTTCACCTATCTCCACAAGTGGAATGTGAACTCCTTGAGGATAGGAGCTAATGATGTATTTCTGTACCCCCTTCTGGGTAGCACAGTAATGAGTTCTCAATAAAAATTTGTTGAAAGAAATGACAAAATGAAATATGGATAGATGGCTAGGTCAAATAAACATCGTTATTCTGCATGATTATACCAGTGATTGTTCATAAGATACTGAAGCAGGTTGAGCTGGAGAGGTGAAAACGTGTTTTGTGGAGATAAACACCTTCTTACTGATGATTCTATGAACACTCATGCTGATGTTACCTGTTCTTGTTACTTAGCAGAGGAATTTCCCAGTGTATCAGCACAGTTTATGTTGCAGGATTGTCCTAAAAATTTTTACTATTTAACTCACAAAATGTACTGAACTAAACAACCACAGATAACAACCACAACTTACAACCATTCAAGTTTTATCAAAGTACCTGATAGCAGAGATAAAATGAAATTGAATTTAATTAAGAAGAGATTGGATTCATTTTTTTTTTTTTTTTTTTTTTTGCAGTACACGGGCCTCTCACTGTTGTGGCCTCTCCCATTGCGGACGGAGCACAGGCTCCGGACGCGCAGGCTCAGCGGCCATGGCTCATGGGCCCAGCCGCTCTGTGGCATGCGGGATCCTCCCGGACCTGGGCACGAACCCATGTCCCCTGCATCGGCAGGCATACTCTCAACCACTGTGCCACCAGGGAAGCCCAAGATTGGATTCTTTATTCAGGTATCATTGCCTGTCAATGATCAAGCAATTGTCTACAAAATCAAATTCTAATGTATTGGTTCTCTACAGATGAATGTGAACTCTTGGGCATTGACTTTTGTACTATTACTTGGTAGAAATTATGGGTATCCAAACAAAACATGGAGGTGGCTCAGGGAAGAGAGAGAGATCTCCTTTAAATGTACAATAGGAACATTGATTTACTGCATGAAAATATCAGTGCAATGACTTAACTATTCTTAACACTAGTTAAGAATTAACAAAACTTTGGAGGAAAATAAAGCAAGATGGTGCCATTTTGTTCGTGTAATATTTTTCATTGGTATAACTGCTCCTAAGGATGGATCCCACCCTAAGCTCTGAAAATAACTAGAACAAAATAATGTAGAGTTTCCTGGAACCAGTTTAATTACAAGACCTCAAGTCAGTCTTGTTGGGCTTCCATTCTGTCTGTCTTTATAGTTGTAGTAACAGAGTCCTTTGGTTGAGATTAAGTTCCAACCAATGTTTGGTTTTGGTAAGTGGCTTGGCACTTAATTCTTCCACACCTGACTCCTGCTCTGATTCCATCTTTAATATCCCCTCTCTTTAAATAATCAGTTACTGTTTCATTTCTCCTAGTTTTCCTGGGACCTCAGTCACAGTTGTGAACTCTGTGTCCCCCTAGCTCTGTTCTCATTTCCTTGTTTATTCTCTTCCTTTACATTTTCTTAGGGTTTTATCTAACAATGAAAAAGGACCTGACCCCTTAAACAGCACGAGCCTGGAGAAAGTTGACAAAGTTTAATGGATAAAGAAGTGTTCTGACTTTAGTGAATCATAGACTCAAGTGTTCACAAGGGACCTTAAATGCCCTCTAAACCTATCCTCCCATCCCCTTCTACCTAGGACCATGACTGATCTATAAAGCTGAATAACTTCAAGATCCCATTGATTTTATTTATTAAGTCATCTAGGAAATCAGGGAAGAATCCTCTCATTACCACCTCCTCAGAAACTGGTTTGTTCATTATATTTTCTGCTTGTAATTAACTTTAAATGTTTCAGTATCAGTGGTATGACATACGTGCATGGACAAGTTAAATTTAACTAACATTCTAAAAGAAGTTTATTAGCCTAAGAAATGTCTCAATATGAATCAACCCGTTTGGGTTATTGATTTGCATAAGCCTTAGGAAAAATAACTTTTGTTGGTGATAGCAATGGGATTTGAGATATGTGAAAAGTTAAGAGGAGTTTAAGAGGATCCAATGTCCTTGCATGAACAAGATACAAGAAGCTCAGCAGCAACCAGTGCCCATGGTGCAGCAGGCCACTTCTAAATCCTTTGACCTGGAGACACCTCACCACTGGATCAACTTACAAATACTGCAGATCCTGCCATCGGAACTTCCTGTGTCCCCTGCAGAGTGAGTGTTTTTCATGGATGATGCTGGTCTGTGAACCTGTGGGCAAAAGAATAAACCTCTCTGAATTGAACTAAAAGGAGTTCTATGACAATGCCTGCTTATTAATAAATACCTTTTATATTGGGCAGATTTTGGCTTAAGAATTACTTTCATTGTAACTTAACATCTGATAGAGAGGTTGCAGGTTAGGGGCTGCCTCTAACCAAGGGTGGTTACTGATGTTAGCCAAAAGAACCTGACTTTACTAAAGGACCAAATTGGTTTTGGCACACTTGGGTGATTTGAAACTGTTCACAGGAACTGTAGAGTTTGAAAATGCGGAAACAAGGAGTGAGCAGCTGATATTAAAAAAAAAAAAATGTTGCCAGGGCTTTATATTTGGCATAGGGTTAAAGGTAGCAATAGTGACACAGTTTGGCTGGAATGGGTACAGAAAGCTTACTCACATCTGAGCCTAGGCTCTTGAACTTGGACAAGGCCTCCCTGGGAAAAGAAACTTATACTATAGGTAGGAGAACTTGGGGCAGAAAAAAATGCCTTATTTCTAGAACACTTATTGATAGTGGAAAGCAACTCTTGAACATGGTTGTTGGTATATAAATCAGAGCCAGAGATATTTTAGGTCTTAGCTTCCTTCCCCAAAGAAAGCACACCATGGCACATGCTAGCATGGGTACTAGTGGAATTGAAAGATTACCGATTTATAACCATGGATCAGAGCTCAAGAGAAAGATGAAAGTTTAGCACGTCTAAAACTAGCCAAAAAAGTCATTAGATTCTATAAGATTCTCTACTAGGGGGAGGGCATGATTAATGAGTTAATAACCAGAGTTGGGAAGGCTAGAACATTGCAAGAACAGGAAACCAAGCACAGCCTTATACCATCTGGTCTTGGGAAGGTCTATACTGCCCCCACTCACAGATTGACATTTATATCAGAGCCTTTTTGGAGAAAATTAACGTCCAGTCCCCTCTCTCCCCTCATTCTCCATCTTCTCTTTCTCAAAAAGCAGCAGATTAAAAAAAGAAATGCTTCTGCTTCTTTCTTTTGGGCTGAAACCCTGCCTGCAATCACTGGGTGCCAGGGAAGGGGAGCTACCATGACAGACTTTATTTTCTTTAGTCAATTACTTTTCATAGAGTTCTATCACATTTAATATGGTAGAAGTAAAGAGTTTATAAACAGTCTTTTTTCAAGTTAAAATAAGTAGTCTATAGTCACATTTAAAGAATTTGGGGAAAAATGTAATTTTTCACTCATTTATAAATCATCCAAATTAAAAAAATAAATGTAAATGGACACCTAGTCCTTGTAGTACATGGGCTCTGCATAAGCCAAGGAACCTGGCTGTATAGCCCAAGACATTTCCATTTAATGGCTAAATAATTAAAATAAGCAGTTAATTTATTACATTATCAACTATCTTTACAAAGAACTTTTCTTACTGAATTTGACAAACCTCTCAATCAGCTTCATGCAGTAGCGATGTAGAGAGCATTGTTAAAAGAAAGTGAAAGAAAATGAGAGATCCTTAGTCCATTTTGGCTGCAGTAATGGAAGGAAGTTCTCCATTTTTAGTAAAACTTAATAATAACTCACATTTATCAAACCTCTACACTGTGCATGACACTACTCAGAGAACTTCAGATACAGCATCTCACCAGTCTTTCATAACAGCCCTTTCAGATATTAGCTCTGCTTCAAAGATTAGGAGAATCAGGTTCAACCTGGCTAAGTTATTCATTCAATGTGACAGGGCCACTCAGAGCTGCGTCATGGCTTTCAGAAGCACTAGACGTTTTTTCCTTTGTGGGCCCCTTCTTCTGTAAAAAAAAAAAAAAATTCAAATAATAATAATAAATTAAAATAAAAGAATATTTTGTTAATTGAAAAATTATAAAGACAATTGTTACCCAGGCTGGATTCACTGTTACATGTTCATTATTCTTATATTAAGTTGTTTATTTCTGATTTTAAGAGAATTTAAAATTAAAATAGACACCACGCCTACTGTGCCTAAGAAGTAAGTTGGCCCTGCAGACACAGGATTCAAACTCAGATCTATGGAGTAAGTTAAAAAACTACATCCTAAATCACCAATGTCACCTTCTTTTCCACTTCTCCCAAACTTAAAAAAAAAATGTATATTAATGTAACAGGCTTAGGCTAAATTCTATGAGTTTGTAGAATTCCAGTTTCTTTTCTTCCAAGATAGAACACTCCAGAATTAGTTCAGGAATGTACAAAGAAAATTGTCACTGCATTTGTAATGCTGCAAAGTGAAAGGAAATGTTTTGTTCATAATCATTTGAACTCTTCAAGCCATAAAGAACAAAGACGCTTAACCTATCTTTAACATTCATTTCTGTGTTATTGAACCAAAACTGCCTGCAGGTGCATGTGGCTATTTAAAGGGAATTGTAAATCGCTTTCATATCTTACTAATGTAGTGAGGACGTATAAATAGTTGCACATGGCAGATAATTAGTTTATGCCAACACATTATTGTGCTTATGAGCATCTGGATATCAACTACTTGGCAAAGCATCCAAAGGAAGTTATTGCTAACAAAATACTATGAAGTCATTTGCAAAATGCTGAGTGGTGAGTATTCAAGTGACAAAAGGAATATGTTAAACTTGTGCTAATGTATATTAAGATTTAATTTAAATAAGGAAATTCAGAGAAAAAGTATGCTTCACAATCAGGAAATGGTGTACTTAATATTTCTTGGGACCTGTTTTCCTTTTATTACTTTCTTGTTAAATAAGAAGAGAACAAATGCATACATAAAAATACACATATTATATAAATTGCACTTTTTCTACTTTACAGAAAACACTTAGAAAACATTGGAAATCTTTATTCCTAGAAATATATATATATACATACATATATGTGTTTATGTTTATTATGCCATACTCTTTAAAAATTCTAAAAGAAATTCTAAGATACATTGTCATTCTGTCTCTTGTCAGGCAGTCTGAAATCTGTCCACCCACAGAGAAGGCTAAATTGCCTAAAGCCCTTGTAAACTGTGGGCACTGTTTTCTCTTATATCCCATGTACCACTCACCTTGGAGGCGGATAGGACTCCTATTTGGTACTCATTGCAACATCCAGACCATTTTCTTCCCTACTATCCAAAAAACTCAGCTTCTTTGAAGCCACTGCCTTCAGTATGTAGCCTCTTATCCACTTTTGCTGCTAATATTTCCTACCTTACACCCCCTTTTATAAGTACCTCAATTTCCTTCATTCTGTAGGTAGGTAAGACCTATTGACACCGGAACCGTTTCACCAAACACACTCGACTTTTCTTACTTCAGATTCCGTGATGCATCGTCATATTCATTGCCTTACCTAGACCCCTTCACTTACCCCTCTCTTACTTTGTTGAATTAATTTGGGAAAACCCAAATCCTCTTTGAATCCAACTCTCGACAGACTTACTTGGTGCCAGCAACTGAGTAGCTGCATGTGCCTAGAGAGAAACACAAAATGTCATGATCAAAATCCTCAAGTGGACCCGTAGTCCACCAGGGTAATCCTATTGTATTTCTTTAGATGGCTTTCTCTCACTTTGCTGCATGATTATTTCATACCTTTTTTTCAAAATTTTTATTGGAGTATAGCTGTTTTACAATGTTATGTTAGTTTCTCTTGCACAACAAAGTTAATCAGCTATATGTATACATATATCCCCTCTTTTTTGGATTTCCTTCCCATTTAGGTCACCACAGAGCATTGAGTAGAGTTCCCTGTGCTATACAGTAGGTTCTCATTAGTTACCTATTTTATACATAGTATCAATAATGTATATGTCTCAATCCACATCTCCCAATTCATCCCACCCCTTCTTCCCCCTGGGTATCATATGTTTGTTCTATATGTCTGTGTCTCTATTTCTGCTTTGCAAATAAGATCATCTATACCATTTTTTTAGATTCCAAATATATGCATTTATATACAATATTTGTTTTTCTCTTTGTGACTTACTTCACTCTGTATGAAAGTCTCTAAGTCCATCCATGTCTCTACAAATGACCAAATTTTGCTCCTTTTTATTGCTGAGTAATATTCCGTCATATTTATGTACCATATCTTCCTTTTTTTTTTCTTTTTTCTTTTCTTTTATTATTTTTTAACATCTTTATTGGAGCATAATTGCTTTACAATGGTGTGTTATCTTCTGCTGTAATACAAAGTGAATCAGTTATACATATACATATGTTCCCATATCTGTACCATATCTTCTTTATCCATTCATTTATCAGTGGACATTTAGGTTGCTTCCATATCCTGGTTATCATAAATAGTGCTGCAGTGGACATTGAGGTGCATGTGTCTTTTTGAATTATGGTTTTCTCTGGGTATATGCCCAGTAATGGGATTGTGCGGTCATACAGTATTTCTATTTTTAGCTTTTTAAGGAACCTCCATACTATTCTCTATAGTGGTTGTATCAATTTATGTTCTCACCAACAGTGCAAAAGGGTTCCCTTTTCTCAACACTCTCTCCAGCATTTATTGTTTGTAGACTTTTTGATGACAGCTATTTTGACCAGTGTGAGGTGATACCTCATTGTAGTTTTGATTTTCATTTCTCTAATAATTTGTGATGTTGAGCATCTTTTCATGTGCTTCTTGGCCATATGTGTGTCTTCTTTGGAGAAATGTCTATTTAGGTCTTCTGCCCATTTTTAGATTGGGTTTTTTGTTTTTTTAATATTGAGCTGCATGAATTGTTTACATATTTTGCAGATTAATCCTTTATCAGTTGCTTCATTTGCAAATATTTTCTCCCATTCTGAGGGTTACCTTTTCGTCTTGTTTATGGTTTCCTAAAAGGAATCCAAATTGGAAAAGAAGTAAATCTGTCACTGTTTGCAGATGACGTGATATTATACATAGAAAGTCCTAAAGATGCCACCAGGAAACTGGAAGCTAATCGATGAATTTAGTAAAGTTTCAGGATACAAAATTAATACACAGAAATCTCTTGCATTCCTATACAGTAACAATGAAAGATCAGAAAAAGAAATTAAAGAAACAATTCCATTCACCATTGCAACAAAAAGAACAAAATACCTAGGAATAAATCTACCTAAGGAGGCAAAAGACCTGTATGCAGAAAACTATAAGACATTGATGAAAGAAATCAAAGATGACACAAACAGATGGCGAGATATACCATGTTCTTGGATTGGAAGAATCAATATTGTGAAAATGACTATACTACCCAAAGCAATCTACAGATTCAGTTCAATCCCTATCAAATTATGAATAGCATTTTTCACAGAACTAGACCAAAAAAGCTTACAATTTGTATGGAAACACAAAAGACCCCAAATAGCCAAAACAGTTTTGAGAAAGAAAAATGAAGCTGGAGGAATCAGGCTCCCTGACTTCGGACAATACTGCAAAGCTACAGTAATCAAAACAGTATGGTACTGGCATAAAAACAGAAATATAGATCAATGGAACAGGATAGAAAGCCCAAAGATAAGCCTATGCACCTCTGGTCACCTAATCTATGACAAAGGGGGCAAGAATATACAATGGAGAAAAGTGGACAGCTACATGTAAGAAATGAAATTAGAACACTCCTTACACCATACACAAAAATAAATTCAAAATGGATTAAAGACCTAAATATAAGGCCAGACAGTATAAAACTCTTAGAGGAAAACATAGGCAGAACACTCTTTGACATAAATCACAGCAAGATCTTTTTGACCCACCTCCTAAAGAAATGAAAATAAAACCAAAAATAAACAAATGGGACCTAATTAAACTTAAAAGATTTTGCACAGCAAAAGAAATCATATTTCATACCTTTTGTCTCTCCTCAGACATCCACAACTCCTTCCTGCCTTTCTCTCTGCTGATTATTTTGCTTCTCAGGGAAAATAGAAGCAAAAAGATAACAGTGAGATTTTACATGCTCCCACCAACAAATCTAAAATCCTATGTGTACTCATGTCTTTTTTGTTTTGCGGTACGTGGGCCTCTCACTGCTGTGGCCTCTCCCATTACGGAGCACAAGCTCCAGATGCACAGGCTCAGCGGCCATGGCTCATGGGCCCAGCCACTCCGTGGCATGTGGGATCTTCCCAGACTGGGACACAAACCCATGTCCCCTGCATTGGCAGGCGGACTCTCAACCGCTGTGCCACCAGGGAGGCCCTGTACTCATGTCTTCTACTTGTACACTGGCCTCTGTTCCATCCTGTCTCCTCAAGGGCACAACTTCACTCATTTTCCCCATTTGATTCACAGCATGAATTTTTCCATGACTACAGGTTCATTTCCATTTGCAGACAAACATACTATAATATACTTCATTAAAAATAAACAAACAATAGCCAAAATCCTTCTCTTGAACCTATATTCTCCTATAGCTACTGCCTAATCAATTTGCTTCTCTTTTAGCAATATTCCTCAGAAAGAATTCTATATTCAAATTTTCCACTATTTGTCTTCCAGTTTTTTTTTCTTGGACTCATTTTGGCCTCAGTTACAAAAACTCATGTTAATGACACCAATGGCCTGCATGTCACCATTTGTAAGGATCACTTACTTCTCAGAATTCACTTCCTTCCTCAACAGCATTTGAAACAGTGGCTCACAACCGTCTCCTTGAAATAGTATATTTACTTGACCTCTTGGACACCACTTTGTCTCGTTATTCTCCTACTTTTCTGGCCATCACTTCTTTGTCTCCTTTGCTGAATGCTCCTCATCTTCTCTACCTTCAAACTTCAGAGTTGCCAAGACTCCACCCTCAGATTATATTTCCTTGCTCTCTGTGCTCACTCTGTAGGTACCCTCATCCATTCATGGCTTTAAATACCATCTATACATACACTGAACCTCCAGCCTATGTCTCTACCTTAGAACAATTCCTGAATTCCAGACTCATATATCTATGTATTTACTTAACCTTTCCGTTTGGATATTTAGTTGATCATGGCATTAAAGACCTAAATATAAGGTCTTTACATTACATGAAAAGTTGATCACATCCAATACTGAACGCCTGGTATTCATCCCCCAAATATGTTCTTCACATAGTCCTCTCCAGCTCCATAAATGGCAAATTCATTATTTACATTGTTCAGATCCAAACTGCAGAGTCCTTTTTGCCTCCTCTCTTTTACCCAGTCTATCTACAGAACTTCTATTCTTACTCTGCAAATATCTAGAATTCTTCCCATGCTCACTATCTCTACTGTTTAGTCCAAACTAAACTCTGTTACTCGGACTATGAAAATTGCTGATAAGTGTTCTCTCTACATCTATCCTGGCCTCTCTACAGCCTATTCCCTACACATCCACATCTCTGTGTAAGAGGTGCTTTGGCTTTCCTCCCAGCCACTTGGAAGCTAAGCTAATTGTACAACTAGCCCGCAGGGGATAAGGAGTGGACCCCAGATCTCTCTCTGTATATATATCATTCTGACCAGTTTTCAGCATTTTTCATTTTTTCTAGTCACTCAAAATAAATGGTATTTCCAGCCAGAGTAATATATACATATTATAAACCCCAATATTAAAGAGATCTGTACTGAAAATTTAAACTCTGCTTCTCACCCTTAAGTTGCTCCACCTCAAAGGCAAAAATGTTTAACCCGTTAACTGATTTCTCTAACAGTTAATATTCCTCTATATTCAGGCAAAATGCATAGATTCATATTTTCTGGTTATTTGATTTCAAATATTATCTACAGAATTCCTGCTCTGATGATTTAAGTCTCTTAAGACTCAACCCAACTTTCTATCTCACTGGTCCTATTTAGTTTTTTTTTTTTTTTTTGGTCCTATTTTGTTTTATCACTATTTCTAGTTGAATGAATAAATATTGCATACATGATTATGGCTAGGTAAATATTTTGCCCTAGAGAGCCAAATAGAGTAATTCTTATTCCATTTTATTTCTTTTACAGTATTTTCTTTTTCCCTAAAGTTTTAATTATCTTACATGTTCTTGACTATATCCTGAAATGTTTTTTCACTCACTCATGGTGTCAGAAATTCTACTGAAGTCATCTCTCTCTTTACTTCTTTTTTTTTTTTAATTTTTAGGTGTTTCCAGTTTTATTGAGAAATAACACACATCACTGTATAAGTTTAAGGTGGACAGCATGATGGTTTGATTTACATGTATTGTGAAATGATTACCATAATAAATTTAGTTAACATCCACCATCTCATATAGATACAGTAAAAAGAAAAGAAACAAGTTTCTCGTGATGAGAGCTCTTAGGATCTACTCTCTTAATAACTCTTTTATATATCATACGGTGGTGTTAACTGTAGTTGTCATGTTGTACATTACATCCTTAGTACTTATTTACCTTATAACTGGAAGTTTGAACATTTTGACCATTTTCTTGTAATCTCCCCTCCCCTTAACACTTTTTTTTCTCCTAAAGACCTCCCTGCTGGAGTCCTTATTCTCCTAATCAGTTCTACGCTGATTGATAGGATTTTTGACAAAAATATTTATTTAGGTTTCATTTCATCACCTGTAACAAAGAGTTAGGACAATTTTCTACATATCATTCTGGGTTATTATGAGAATTAAATGAGCTATATAAGGAAATACTCTATCAACTACATAGAGCTAAAAATGCATGATAACATTACTACAATCATTATTAAAATTGCCATTCTCATGTTTGAGTTATCAAACCAGCTTCACAAATACAAGATACTAGATTCAAGACTTCAGAGAGAAGATGCTCTTCTATCAATAACTGCCTGGCCAACCCAGATTAGTATCTGGCTGGTAGGCAGCATAGTGTTTAAAGGAACATAGTTTTGTTATGAAAAGACCTGGATTTGAAACTTGGATTTTTCACTAACTGACATTAGCTAATTCATACATTAGCTGTTGTAACAAACCCAGGAACATAATAAAAGTTCACCTCTAAATATTGTTTTTATTTTCTCTTGTGATTTGACTTACATTTTAGATTGAAAAGCTCTGATTTTTTTTTCCAGCTAAGTATCTTGAAAAACTTTCTCATTTAGGACACTGTGGAAACTAGAAGAAACACCATCTGTTGACGTGAAATCAGGCACCCAGGATGCGAATTTGAACATTTTCTCTTTTTTTTAATGATTTATTTAATATATTTCTTATTTCTCTCCTACCTTCCTCTAGCCCCTCTGTTTGCTGAGGTATCAAGTCAAAGCTAGCATGTTATGTTTGAAAAAAAAATGGTTATGAAGATTTACTTTATTAGTGAGTTTCCTGAAGGATCTGCTCTGGACAAATGTCTTAAGTCTCTTCTCAGGAAGCACTTACATCCTATTGCTGTTCACACTGGCTGCCCTAAAACTCACTCCTGGGGTCCACCATCTTCAGTGCTGCTCAGTAAAATGTCAGTTTTAATTACGCCTAAGACACTTTTATCCGGCCATTCATTTTAACTTCTAATCCCTGGTGGTTTTTTGCTGCCAATAAAATCAAGAACTATTGAGTTCAGTGACAAATTTAAGAAACTAATTTATTCAACATTATTGAAAAAGACACTAACGTTTTGTTATCTCTCACTCAGGATTTTTTTTTCTATAGAAATCCAGGTTTTGTTTTTGTATGTTTGTTTTCAGGAATGCTATATGAATCTCCTCAAAGAGGCCACACTTTAATAAAACCAGGCATGTATTCAAATGTATTTTCAAAATAGTGTACCTACCTCTTACCTAGTAGACAGTAAAATGACTCTCTGCAGTATTCATTTTGTCATTTCTTTTCATCAGGAAAATTTCTCCTGAGCTTAGGAGGGAGAGGAAACAGCCATGCTTTCTGGTAGCTGGTCACTGGCCCCTGTTAATATCTGAATTGGGACTTATGCAACTTCTAGCTCTTCCATTTTACAAAACAAAGTTGTTAGGAAAGTTAATCTGCTAATTCTCTGACCCACAGATAAGCAGCAGAAAAATGCAGGTCACCTGGTTCAGCCTGATGGAGCCCTTGCTGGTAGCATGGGCCATGACAAGACAGGACAGACTGGAGCCACTGGCCAGGACTGAAGGCTGAACATGACTCCATTTCTCCAGGACAAGCTCCTCTACTCAGTTTTTCTCCAACTCTTCTCCAACTTTTTTTGAAAACTGATAATAACAATAAACACTACCTGACATTTGCAAAGCACTTTTTTCTTTCATTTTTCATTTCATTTGACCTACTCTAGGGAAGACAGATAAATTTACTCTCAGTTTACAGAGGAAGAAATTGAGACATGAAAAGATGTAGTGAGACAGTGCAGGATATCTACCTGGAAGGATTGATAGGAGGATTAAATGGGATTAGTATAGTGCCTGGCTTAGAGTAAATATTCAAAAATGCTAACTATTTTACAGGAGACTCATGATAAAGCTCAGCTTAGAGCTGAACTACTCTCTTTTCACTAAATCACATAAAAGTTGGCTAACAGATTTTCAAATTAAAAAAATATTCTCTACATGACTAGACACAAATACATTTCATTTTGAGAATTTGAAAATGAAACAGGGGCCATTTATTTTTCTTTGTAGTTCTTTCTGCTGTTTCTCTCTTCTTCTGAGTAGATTTTCTCCCTCTCTGTTTTTTGTTTGTTTGTTTGTTTGTTTTGTTTGTTGGTTTTTTTTTTTAGGAAACTCAGCGGTTTCATTTTGTGTTTACCAAATAAGCACTTTAAATTAAATTACTTATATTATGGTTTTCAAAATTAAAATAAGAAACATAAATATTATCGATTTTATACTGTTAAAGCCAAATTTGTAAAGTGTACCATACATATTTTAAAACTTTAGTTAAATAAATATATAATGACAAGAATAGGATGAAAGGTTTGGAAAGATACAGGTCAATGGATTTTTAAACTCTTTCATCATAATAAGCTATTCTTGCCTGGGTTGTTTTGCAGCAACATTGCTCTTTTAAAATAAAAATAATCAGTTATTGTAAACCACAAATATATACATACACAGAAACACCACTATAATAAGAAAATCAGTAGTAGATATAAAAGTCAGGTTTTTTGTTGTTGTTGTTGCTTGTTTGTTTTGTGGTACGTGGGCCTCTCACTGTTGTGGCCTCTCCCATTGCAGAGCACAGGCTCCAGACGCACAGGCTCAGCGGCCATGGCTCACGGGCCTAGCCACTCCGCGGCATGTGGGATCTTCCCGGACCGGGGTACGAACCCGTGTCCCCTGCATCGGCAGGCAGACTCACAACCACTGCACCACCAGGGAAGCCCTAAAAGTCAGTTTTATAGTGCATTTAATAAAAAAAAATACATACAATTTTTAAACGTTTTAACTTTAAAAAATACATGTGCATTTACTTGCCAATATTTTGATATAGAGAGGCTGATGTGGCTTTTTCTTTGAATTTAAAGTTTTATATTATACCTCTAACATGAATCATATCCCAAATACACCATTTACAGTTCCAACTTATTTCTTTTTAATTTATTTATTTTTCTTTCTTTACGGATTTCATTTTGCATCCCTCCGTACCTCCCTCTTTTCCTTCCTCCCAATATAATGAGAGCTTGAAGAGGCAGGTAAAGCAATTGGATTCAAAACTTGATTACATTCAGGACTTGGGTATAATCCTTCATTAATCTTTATATTTTCACCCTAGTTTTTAGTTATCTTGTTACTGAACTGAACTTGGTCTGCTTGCCTGTGCACAGCAAAGCCAATCTACTGACACCAATCTACTGGTTTTGGTGAAGGAAAATACAGTGTTTATTTCAGGGTGCCAAGAAAGGAGAATGTGTAACTAATGCTCAGAAGACCTGAACTCCCCAGTGGCTTTCAGGGAAGGATTTTTAAAGGCAATATTTGGAGTGAGAGTTACAGTTCATAGACTTTCTTCTCATTGGTTGGTGGTGAGGTAACAGGGTAAAGTTTTGAGATCTTAATCACCAACCTTCTTGTTTCAACCAGTCTGGAGTCTACATGCTCATGGTCAGCATGTAGTCACCATCCTCCAGCTGGGTGGGAGTCTTAGTTTCTGCAGAATAACTCAAAGATATGTATCAGATTATGTCTATCCCTTGAAGAGAAAGTAGGACTCTGTTTTATCCCTGAACTATTGTTTAAGCTATCATTACTTTGATTGCTTGACTGCTTTTCCTTTGTTTCTGTGTTACCTCACTTCCTTAATTAGTAACAGCTTGAAACTGCTCTTTGGAACTCAGGGAAGTTTGAAGAGACTAAAGCCCTTTTCTACAAGAAATGGGGGACACAGAGGGATCTTTGTACCTGAGAGAGCCCAGCAAGGTCCTGTTCAGTTTCAATCTTCTCTTTTCTTTGATACTCCTCAATCCTAATGGGAACAGGGGTGAGAAAAGAAAGGGAATAAAGTTTCAGGTAGAGAGGTTAATCATAAACTCAGCAAAGGAACTCAGTCTGGGGAGACTTGGTTTCAATCTCTCCAACATCAAATTATCAGAATTATTTTAGCAACCCACATTCATCAACACTTAGCAATGCAGTATATTCTGTTTTCATACTATATCAATTTACAAATATTTCAAGTTAGCTATTGCCCTGATAAATACAATTGGCACATAAAAGTTGGGAACAAATGCTATCTTGAGAAGCACCTTAATCCAAGAAGGAGCAGAAAAGCACAGACATTATAAAGAGAAGACTATGGCTGGGAGCAATTGCTGACTAGGGTCATGAGTCAGTGCATTTTAAGGAGAGAATGGGAAACTTTCAAGCCAGTTGTTAAGAGACCAGATAAGAAGGAATTTTCTGTCATTACTTTCAAAGCATTTATAAATTTTTAGCAAAATTGACCTTAATAGATAAAATATTCTTCAGAGACTGTGTTTGAATAAAGCTAACATACATAGTCCAAACATCTGGGCCATCCATGGTATAGCTCCTTACCTATGTTGTAAGGTAAACTAAGTGTAGGTAGGTTAGTTAACAACTGATGGAAGCTGGAACAGCATTTCCCACAATGGACCATTCAAATATTACTTTACATGTTGTAGACATTGAAAGTGTGAGTTCCAGATTGGGTATTTCTAATACATAGGTTAGATCACAAGATCAATCTCACTTTTTTGAGGTTTATATAAAATGGGAAGAAAATATTCAAACCAAAAAAAAAAAAGGTTATTACTAGACATTGCTATCTTCCCCCCCCTACTTCTCTGACATCTCCTACTCCTGATTATCTTCAATAGCTCCTTTGCTAGGTTACCTTCCTCTTCCTGACCTGTAAATGTTGGAGCACCTCACATCTCAGCTCTCGTGTCTCCACTTCTTTTTCTATAGTTAATCCTTAGGCAAGTAGAACTGAGTTCATGGCTTAAAGGCACTAATAACTCCCAAAATTAAACCACCAGCCTTGCCCATATCCCCAAAATCTAGGAAATTCCATTTTGGTGTCTAATAATCATCATAAACTTAAAGTGTCCCATGATGAATTCATGATTCCTACTCTACTTCAAAACCAGCTTCTGTCTGCCTTCCTCCTGCCCATCCCACAAGGCTACCTATCTCACTAAATAATATTATCATTCTCCCAACTTCTCAGGCCAAAACTCATGAAGCCATCCTTTGCTTTCTCTTTTTCTCAGCCTTGATCTCATCCCTCCATATTTCCCACTGGCTCACTTTCAGAATATACCTAGAAACCAGCCATTCCTCACTCATTCTACTATTAATCTCCTAGTCCGAACTACCATCCTTCTATGCCTGGATTATGCTAATTTGCCTTTGAATTACTCTGTCTGTTTTTACTCTTGTCTTCCTCCAGTTTATAATTTACAGAGAAGTCAGAGTAATTCTTTTAAAAATAAATCATACAGAGTGAAGTAAGTCAGAAAGAGAAAGACAAATACCGTATGCTAACACATATATATGGAATTTAAGAAAAAAAAGTCATGACGAACTTAGGGGTAAAACAGGAATAGAGACACAGACCTAGTGGGGGTGGGCTTGGGGATATGGGGGGGGGCTGTGACGGGGCCGGGGAGAGGCATGGACGTGTATACACTGCCGGGCGTGGGGTAGATGGATGGTGGGGGGTGGCCGCGTGGCGCGGGGGGATCGGCTCGGTGCTTTGTGGCCGCCTGGAGGGGTGGGATGGGGAGGGTGGGAAGGAGGGAGACGCAGGAGGGAGGGGATGTGGAAACAGATGTATATGTATGACTGATTCACTTTGTTGTAAATCAGAGACTAATAAAAATAAATAAATAAATATAATCAACTATTTAAAAAAATCATATTTAGTCAGTCCTCTGTTCAAAACCATAAGTGGCTTCCCATATTAAAATAATGTCCAAATATATTAATGTATGTATATATGTGTATATATCAGAATAATATCCAGGACCCTTACTACTGCCTTCAAGACCCTACAATCTCAGATGTCCATGACTACTCTCACCTCACTTCCTACTATGACTCTTTCTGCTTACTGTGCAAAAGCCACATGATTTTTCTTGCTACTTGTCAGCCACACCACACATGCTCTGTCTCAGGCTCTTGTCTTTGCTGTTCTTTGTCAAAACATTCCTTCCCCAGACATTTACTGTCTCTGATCAACAATTACCACCTTGGAAAAATGCCCACTTTATCTAAACATGGTATTTCTTGAAACTTTCTGTCCCTTTATCTTCTATACTTTTCTTCATGACACTTTTCATTACCTAGCATTATATTATACATCTATTTGATTATTCCTCCATGGGAGCAGGGTTTTGTCTGTTTCATTCACAGATGAATCCCAGAATCTGAAACAGTGACTGGCATAGACTGCCAGTCACTGCTTCAGATAAATATATTTTGAATGAATGAATCCAGAGATAAGAAAGAGCAGAATGTAAGAGCACTGTAAGAGTGCCTAATTTAGACTACAAAGAGGAAAAATCAGAAACAAGGTGGACTTGGTTTCCTACTGGTATCCCCTCTCATGGAGGCTCCAGCAGAACTCCAATTCTAACCAAGTGCCAGAGTGGTCCAAATTAAGGAGCCAAAAAAGAGTGAGGCTTTTCTAATGGACATTGAGTGCCTAGTGTGAGCTGGACACTTGGCTGAATATTGAGCACTCAGAGATTATTTAGAAATGCTTCCTGAGTTCCAAAGGTTTGTTGTTGAGGAAAATATACAAATAAATACAATGCACTGTGGTAAGTAAAATAGTAGACATATAGCTCTATAAATGTTTCATAAGGGTCCAAATTGGGAAGAGCTTATACTGAGCCAGTTACAGCTGAGTTGGAGAAGACTTCACAAAGGATTCTTGTGCTAAATTAGTCTGTTAGCTAAAACTCTGTCTATAAAGTAAGTCTTTTAACTTTTCAAAAAAGTGACTTGATGAAGAATCATAATTTATTTTTAGAAATTATAAATTATTCTGTTGAAAACTTTATCCTAATTAGTATTCCTTCTCCTTGACAGATTAGAGACAGATAGTTTTTCATGTTGGTCTATCCAAAGGAAATGTAGAAAAAGAATAATGTAATTAGTGAGGTACAATACGTGTCAGAAATCTGACATATTCTGGGTTAAAATTTTTTTTAATGTTTGCACAAAACTCATTAGGCATCTGAATAGTTCAGTGAATTTGGATGTTGTATGTGTAGCACTCGGCTCAATTAAGCAGATGGTATAGGTTGAAAGAGATTTTAAGAAGGAAAAAATGAAGATTGAAAATATTTTGGTGACATTACCTTTCTATAATCTTTGAGAAACTATTTTTGAGAAGCAGTCTATCACAAACAAAATTATTTCCAAGTAGCATTAGAACACCATCCTGTGTTGTTGTTCATATATATTCACCTTAATTACTTTGTCTATGCATTTGAAGGAAAACTATAAACTGATGGATGGAGATAGTATATATAAACCTAATTAGGATCACAATATAAAACATGCATTTTGAACTGTTTCTTCCAGTCCACCTCTCTCTTTCTCCCTCTCTCTCTCCCTCTCCCTCTCCCTCTCCCTCTCCCTCTCCCTCTCTCTCTCTCTCTCTCTCTCTCTCTCTCACACACACACACACACACACAAATATTTTACCTGGTTAATTAAAATGTTTGCAATAGCTTTAATGTTATATTGAGTAGTTTAGTGTGCCAGAAAACTCCTAAAATCTCAAGTTCTGTACACGCTATCTTAGCTGATAACTACAATTTTGACATGTAAAAGCAGAAATGCTTCTTTCTACCATTAGAAATTAATTTTTCATTCATATATTCCAGGTAGAGGAACACATGTTCAAACTCACCCTCCAGCATAGCTGACTGGCATTAGAACACTTCTAAGAGCAGGTTTTGACATAGCTTTGGGCCTCTGGAAGGTTTGAAGTCAGCTGGGTAGGTGAAAAAAAAGGAACAAAAGGAAGAGGTGAGGATAACTGTGCATAAGATCTCTCTGTTTTATAAGTTGGCTAAGGAAGGCATCTAGTCTAAAAGTTATTACTTTAAAAAAGTGCCCTTAGAGAAAACTCAGGGCTTAGTCATAGCCAATATTTTAATGCAAACAATATATATAATTTATGGTCATTAAGACTATTAAAATGTTCTGTCAGAGGATTCCAACCATTGATGAGCTGGTTGGTATCCCCCAGAGTCAGAAAATGCATTAGCCTATTCGATCCTTTGAAAACCTATAAGAGAGGTAGGTGCATTGCTTACCTTTTTGAGAGGGGTCATTGCTAATATTGTGTTTGGATCTAAGGCCAACGATTGGTTTTTTGGTTAGCAAACATTTTCACTTTGAACATACTGAAAAGCCTCAGTTTTGTTCTGCTATCCATCATTTCATCTCATATGACCAGAATTCTTTTGGAGCCAAGATAAATGTAGTAGTATTATCCTTTCTTCCATTTATTGCTTTAGAGGCAGGCATGTAATCCAGTTTCAACTAATAAGACACAAGAAGAAATCTTCTAGGAGCTTCTGGAAAAGACCTCTTCACTCCCAAATAGAGTCACCAAAGGAGAAATGATTCTGTTTCTCCCACTGAACACTTGTGGTATCTTCAACAAAGAGATGAATCTGTAACAGCCATTTTGCAATTAAAAAGAGACTCAGCCTGAGGGAATTACACTAGTATAGTAGGAGGCGTGAGAACAGAAAGATAGAAGAAATTTTGCCCCAGATAACATTACTGATTTACAAAATTAACTAAATCTGAAACCATTCTATCTCTGAACTTTTCCTTTTTTTTTTTTTTTTTTTGGTATGACTGTTTCCTTATTATTGAAGCCATTTTTGTTACTTGCACCCAAAATCATGTTATCTGTATAGAATCAAAGGGAAGAAGCATGCACAGCAATAGTTCTAAAAATGCATTATTAAATTACAAGGCACAAAACCCAAGTTTATTCACTACACTCAAACTGAGATTTCTTTATTCCTAATTCTTACACCCAGATAAGGAAATGCATTGCAAACATGTTGCAGCTGCTGAATGACTCAGCCTGGCACATTTCCTGTCTGGAATTATGTGCTGCTCTGAGTACCTCTCATCAAACATTCACCCCAGGAGCATAAGTATGTGCATTCGACAGATATTTATTAGACACTTATTATTGAAACTAACAATGATATGGAATATAGCAGAAGTTTAAGACATGGTTTTTGCTCTCATGATGCTGACCATCGAGTTAAGAGAAGAAGGCATGGATAAGTAAAAAAAAAGACAAGAAAAGGATGTCACAGATAGTATAAAACCAAATGTTAAATAAATGGTATCAAAAATAAATCCCACAAACTGAAAAGGGAAAATTAACATAATCTGGAGCACTCAGTAGAGTCGATGGAGTTTATATTAGGCCTATTAGACAAGTAGAATAGGGAGATTCAGGAAGGAAGAGGAAATATTTTTCAGTGTTATTCTTTGTGTATGGTACCTTATTGGATTGAGCAAGGTATGTCTAGAGAACATGAAACAGAAAAATGATGTAAGAGAAGAGTCAGAAATAAGAGAAGCAAGTTTGGACACACTCTAGAAGCCTTGAACATCAGGCTAAGAAATCTGACCTTGACCCTGTTGGTGAGAAAATCATTGGAGGTTTTAGCAGGGAAGTACAATGGTGAAAACATTCTTCTTGAAAGAAAAGTCTGGTGTCTGGGTAAAGGATTGGAAGTGAAGAATTGAGAGCAGAATGTCAGCAAATAGGCCATTGCAAAAGTCTCTTCTTATGAGGAAAAGCTATACTCATAATTCATATCATTAGGCAATGTTGTCACTTAGAACTAAATTGACTTGAATGAGATTGACAATTCAATCTCAAGGAAACCTGGTGCAAGGTATTTGATACTATGGAGATTAATAACAAGATATTGAATGAATTTTTCTCTTTTGGAAACTATCATTGTTTTGATAGAGCTTCATGTTCAATGTAGGAGTTTCCAGTTGATACAAAGAGAGAAATGGAGGTCAGTGGCATATTGTCCCTCATTCCATTGATGCTGTTAATTTGTGATTGTAGGATCTGCCCAGAGTAGTCAAGGGAAATGTAGCTCCATTGTTCCATAAACAACAGAAATAATCTCCATTAGCCAAGTTGGAAAACAGGGATGTCACTTCTTCCTAACAAGATTTTTGTTACTACTTACAGTCTTTAATTATAATATTCATTTATTCATCCAAGCATTTATTCATTCATTTATACTTGTATTCCACAAATATTTATTGAGCACCTCTTCTGTGTTAGCTGTTCAGTGCTCATTACTAGAGATATTTAAAACATAAACAAGATAGCCTCAGCCCCCTTTGGAGGCTGTAGTCTAGTTGGAGAAGGCTCCCATGAACTATAAGGTACTATAACCTACAACTGTAAGCTTTATGTTGTGATCAATACAGGCTTCTTTGAAAGCACACAGGAAAGGAAATGAACCTATCCTAGAAGTCACAGCAAAGATGATATCTCTATTCTATTTTTAACACTTAATAGCTGTGTCATCTTGGGCAAATTAATTAACCTCTCTACATCACTGTCTTCATCTGTACAATTGTACATCATTTATGGGGCTATTGAAAGAGTAAATTTCATTCACATACGTGTGTGTGTGTGTGTGTGTGTTTATAAAGACTGCCACTTAATAAATCACTCAATGAATGTTAGCAATTATTAACATATTATTGTTATTGTTATCATAATTATCATAACTATTATTCTGAGTCATGAAAAATGAGTAAGGCTCACCGAAAAAATGAAGCATAAGGAAGGGAGGTTATTGTGAAATGGAGCAAGACCCTATGGTCCTTTCCCCCCAAGTCCCCCGCCTGCCTTTTGCCTGTGGAAAAACTTGAGCCAAAGCATAAGTTTAATCAGAGAAGTGAGAAAATGCAGAAGCAAAGAAAAGCAATCAAACAGGACAAAACAATAATAGTTTAGTCATTAAACAAAGTCAAGGACATTTAGCTCCTCTTCATGGACTACAGCCATATCCTATGAGCTACCTTGTAGATACTGAAACCCCACATCAGATGGAAGAAGTTAACTGCATGATGACCAGACTGCAGTCATGACATAAGCTGCCACAATTTCGAGAAATGGCCTAAAAGAAATGGGAACAAACCGACCCTGGAACTGAAAATTAATTGTATGTAAAACAATCAAGATGGCACTGGTCAGACCACCACATGACCAATTTCAAAATGACAGTTGGAGCTGACTGTGCTATTTCTGCATGTAGTCCCTCCCTCTGTCTATAAAAGCTCTTGCCCCCTGGTTGTCAGTAGGGAACAGTTGACCTTTGGACAGAAGTCTGCCCCCAACCCCCCACCTCATTGCTGGCATCCAAAATAAAGCAAACTTTCCTTTCCACCAACTTTGTCTCTTTTTTGGCTTTTGAGCAGCAAGCAGCAGAACCTCCACTTTCTGTTACAACTGCATGCAGATGTACAGAGGCTCTAACGGATGGGTGGAGATGGGGGAATATAAGAGGCAAGGCTGAGGACCCGGAGGAAGATGGCGGAAGAGTAAGACGCGGAGATCACCTTCCTCCCCACAGATACATCAGAAATTCATCTACACGTGGAACAGCTCCTACAGAACACCTACTGAACGCTGACAGAAGACCTCAGACCCCCCAAAAGGCAAGAAACTCCCCACATACCTGTGTAGGGCAAAAGAAAAAAAGAAAAAACAAAGACAATAGGATAGGGACGGGACCTGCGCCAGTGGGAGGGAGCCGTGAAGGAGGGAAGGTTTCCACACACTACAAGCCCCTTCGCGGGCGGAGACTGCAGGTGGCGGAGGGGGAAAGCTTCGGAGTAGCGGAGGAGAGCACAGCAACAGGGGTGCGGAGGGCAAAGCAGAGAGATTCTGGCACAGAGGACCGGTGCCCTCAGGCACACACCAGCCCGAGAGGCTTATCTGCTCGGCCGCCGGGGCGGGCGGGGCTGGGAGCTGAGGCTCGGGTATCGGCTTTCAGTCGGAGCGCAGGGAGAGGACTGGGGCTGGCGGCAGGAAGAGAGCCTGAAGGGGTTAGTGCACCACGGCTAGCCCGGAGGGAGTCCGGGGAAAGGGTCTGGAGCTGCCGAAGAGGCAAGAGACTTTTTTCCCTTTTGTTTCCTGGTGCGCGAGGAGAGGGCATTAAGAGGGCTGCTTGGGGAAGCGCCGGAGACAGGCGCGAGCCGCGGGTAAGGCGCGGACCTCGGAGACGGGCGTGGGACGCTGGGGCTGCTGCCGCCGCCGCCGCCGCCGCCGCCGCGGGGCCTGTGTGCAAGCGCGGGTCACTGTCCGCCCCGCCTTCCGGGGGGCCTGTGCACCCCGCCACTGCCGGCGTCCCGGGACCCGGGGACGGCTTTCCCGGGAAAGCGCACGGAGGGCCACGGGCTGCTGCAACGTCACGCTGGCCTCTGCCGCCGCAGGCCCGCCCCACACTGCGCGCCCCTCCCTCCCCTCTGCCTGAGGGAGCCAGAGCCCCCGAATCAGCGGCTCCTTTAAACCCGTCCTGTCTGAGCGAAGAACGGACGCCCTCCGGCGACCTACGCGCAGAGGCGGGGCCAGGTCCAAGGCTGAGACCCGGGAGCTGTGAGAGCAGAGAAGAGACAGGGAAATCTCTCTGTGCAGCCTCGGAGGCAGCGGATTAAAGCTCCACGGTCCATTTGATGTGCCCTGCGTCTGTGGAGTGCATGAATGGACAGCAAATCATCCCAAATTGAGGAAGTGGACTTTGAGGACAAGATTTAAGACTTTCCCCCCTTTTCCTCTTTTTACAACGAATTATCCCAAATTAAGGAGGTGGACTTAGAGAGCAAGATTTCAGACTTCTCGCCCTTTTCCTCTTTTTTACAACGAATTATCCCAAATTGAGGAGGTGGACTTGGAAAGCAAGATTTTTGATTTTTCCCCCTGCTCTCTTTTTGTGAATGTGTATGTGTAATCTTCTGTGTAAGATTCTCTCTGTATAGCTTTGCTTCCACCATATGTCCCAGGGTTCTATCGGTCCGTTTTTTTTTTTTCAATAATTACTTTTTAATTTTAATAACGCTACTATACTTCATACTTTATTCTATTTTACTTTACCTGCTCTTTCTTTTTTTCCTAACTTCCCTTCCTCCCTCGCTCCCTCTGCTCCTCCTTTCCTCTTTCTCTTTCCTCCTTCCCTCCCTCCCACCCTTCTTCTTTCCTTTCTCCCTCCCTCCCTCCTGTCTTTCTTTCTTTCTTTCCTTCCTCCCTCCCTCCCTCCCTTCTTCCATTCACTCTTCCTTTTGCTTTCATTCCTCCCTCCCTCCCTCCTTTCTTTCCTTCTCTCTTTCCATCCTTCCTCCCTCCCTCCCTCCTTTCTTTCTTCCTTCCTTCCTTTCTTCCTTTCTTCCCTTCTTCCTTTCTTTCCCTCTCTCTTTCTTTCTTCTACTAATTCTTTCTTTCTGCTTTTTCTCCCTGTTATTCTGAGCCGGGTGGATGAAAGGCTCTTGGTGCTGCAGCCAGGAGTCAGTGCTGTGCCTCTGAAGTGGGAGAGCCAACTTCAGGACACGGGTCCACAAGAGACCTCCCAGCTCCACATAATATCAAGCAGCGAAAATCTCCCAGAGATCTCCATCTCAACACCAGCACCCAGCTTCAGTCAACGACCAGCAAGCTACAGTGCTGGTCACCCTATGCCAAGCAACTAGCAAGGCAGGAACACAACCCCACCCATTAGCAGAGAGGCTACCTAAAAACATAATAAGGCCATAGGCACCCCAAAACACACCACCAGACGTGGACCTGTCCACCAGAAAGACAAGATCGAGCCTCAACCACCAGAACACAGGCATTAGTCCCCCCCACCAGGAAGCCTACACAACCTACTGAAACAACCTTAGCCACTGGGGACAGACACCAAAAACAACGGGAACTACGAATATGCGGCCTGCAAAAAGGAGACCCCAAACACAGTAACATAAGCAAAATGAGAAGACAGAAAAACACACAGCAGGTGAAGGAAAAAGATAAAAACCTACCAGACCTAACAAATGAAGAGGTAATAGGCAGTCTACCTGAAAAAGAATTCAGAATAATGATGGTAAAGCTGATCCAAGATTCTATTTCCAAGATCCATAATCTTGGAAATAGAATAGACAAAATGCAAGAAACAATTAACAAGGACCTAGAAGAACTAAAGATGAATCAAGCATTGATTAAAAACACAATAAATGAAATGAAAAATACTCTAGATGGGATCAATAGCAGAATAACTGAGGCAGAAGAACGGATAAGTGAGGTGGAAGATAAAATAGTGGAAATAACTGATGCAGAGCAAAATAAAGAAAAAAGAATGAAAAGAACAGAGGACAGTCTCAGAGACCTCTGGGACAACATTAAATGCACCAACATTCGAATTATAGGGGTTCCAGAAGAAGAAGAGAAAAAGAAAGGGACTGAGAAAATATTTGAAGAGATTATAGTTGAAAACTTCCCTAATATGGGAAAGGAAATAGTTAATCAAGTCCAGGAGGCACAGAGAGTCCCACACAGAATAAATCCAAGGAGAAATACGCCAAGACACATATTAATCAAACTGTCAAAAATTAAACACAGGCCTCCCTGGTGGCGCAGTGGTTGAGAGTCCGCCTGCCGATGCAGGGGATACGGGTTCGTGCCCCGGTCTGGGAGGATCCCATATGCCGCGGAGCGGCTGGGCCCATGAGCCATGGCCGCTGGGCCTGCGCATCCGGAGCCTGTGCTCCGCAACGGGAGAGGCCACAACAGTGAGAGGCCCGCATACCGCAAAAAAAAAAAAAAAAAAAAAAAAAAAAATTAAACACAAAGAAATCATATTAAAAGCAGCAAGGGAAAAACAACAAATAACACACAAGGGAATCCCCATCAGGTTAACAGCTGATCTCTCAGCAGAAACTCTACAAGCCAGAAGGGAGTGGCAGGACATAATTAATGTGATGAAGGAGAAAAACCTGCAACCAAGATTACTCTACCCAGCAAGGATCTCATTCAGATTTGATGCAGAAATTAAAACCTTTACAGACAAGCAAAAGCTGAGAGAGTTCAGCACCACCAAACCAGCTTTACAACAAATGCTAAAGGAACTTCTCTAGGCAAGAAACACAACAGAAGGAATATACCTACAATAACGAACCCAAAGCAATTAAGGAAACGGGAATAGGAACATACATATCAATAATTACCTTAAATGTAAATGCACTAAATGCTCCCACCAAAAGACACAGAGTGGCTGAATGGATACAAAAACAAGACCCATATATATGCCATCTACAAGAGACCCACTTCAGACCTAGAGACACATACAGATTGAAAGTAAGGGGATGTAAAAAGATATTCCATGCAAATGGAAATCAAAAGAAAGCTGGAGTAGCAATTCTTATATCAGACAAAATAGACTTTAAAATAAAGACTATTAGAAGAGACAAAGAAGGACACTACATAACGATAAAGGGATTGATCCAAGAAGAAGATATAACAATTGTAAATATCTATGCACCCAACATAGGAGCACCTCAATACATAAGGCAAATACTAACAGCCATAAAAGGGGAAATCGACAGTAACACACTCATAGTAGGGGATTTTAACACCCCACTTTCACCAATGGACAGATCATCCAAAATGAAAATAAATAAGGAAACACAAGCTTTAAATGATACATTAAACAAGATGTACTTAGTTGATATTTATAGGACATTCCATCCAAAAACAACAGAATACACATTTTTCTCAAGTGCTCATGGAACATTCTCCAGGATAGATCCTATCTTGGGTCACAAATCAAGCCTTGGTAAATTTAAGAAAATTGAAATTGTATCAAGTATCTTTTCCAACCACAATGCTATGAGACTAGACATCAATTACAGGAAAAGATCTGTAAAAAATACAAACACATGGAGGCTAAACAATACACTACTCAATAACGAAGTGATCACTGAAGAAATCAAAGAGGAAATTAAAAAATACCTAGAAACAAATGACAATGAAGACACAACGACCCAAAACCTATGGGATGCAGCAAAAGCAGTTCTAAGGGGGAAGTTTATAGCAATACAATCCCACCTTAAGAAACAGGAAACATTTCGAGTAAACAACCTGACCCTGCACCTAAAGCAATTAGAGAAAGAAGAACAAAAAACCCCCAAAGTTAGCAGAAGGAAAGAAATCATAAAGATCAGATCAGAAATAAATGAAAAAGAAATGAAGGAAATGATAGCAAAGATCAACCAAACTAAAAGCTGGTTCTTTGAGAAGATAAACAAAATTGACAAACCATTAGCCAGACTCATCAAGAAAAGAAGGGAGAAGACTCATATCAATAGAATTAGAAATGAAAAAGGAGAAGTAACAACTGACACTGCAGAAATACAAAAGATCGTGAGAGATTACTATAAGCAACTCTATGCCAATAAAATGGACAACCTGGAAGAAATGGACAAATTCTTAGAAATGCACAACCTGCCAAGACTGACTCAGGAAGAAATAGAAAATATGAATAGACCAATCACAAGCACTGAAATTGAAACTGTGATTAAAAATCTTCCAACAAACAAAAGCCCAGGACCAGATGGCTTCACAGGCGAATTCTATCAAACATTTAGAGAAGAGCTAACACCCATCCTTCTCAAACTCTTCCAAACAATATCAGAGGAAGGAACACTCCCAAACTCATTCTACGAGGCCACCATCACCTTGATACCAAAACCAGAAAAGGATGTCACAAAGAAAGAAAACTACAGGCCAATATCACTGATGAACATAGATGCAAAAATCCTCAACAAAATACTAGCAAACAGAATCCAACAGCACATTAAAAGGATCATACACCATGATCAAGTGGGGTTTATTCCAGGAATGCAAGGATTCTTCAATATACGCAAATCAATCAATGTGATACACCATATTAACAAGTTGAAGGAGAAAAACCATATGATCATCTCAATAGATGCAGAGAAAGCTTTCGACAAAATTCAACACCCATTTATGATAAAAACCCTGCAGAAAGTAGGCATAGAGGGAACTTTCCTCAACATAATAAAGGCCATATATGACAAACCCACAGCCAACATTGTCCTCAATGGTGAAAAACTGAAACCATTTCCACTAAGATCAGGAACAAGACAAGGCTGCCCACTCTCACCACTCTTATTCAACATAGTTTTGGAAGTTTTAGCCACAGCAATCAGAGAAGAAAAGGAAATAAAAGGAATCCAAATTGGAAAAGAAGAAGTAAAGCTGTCAATGTTTACAGATGACATGATATTATACATAGAGAATCCTAAAGATGCTACCGAAAAACTACTAGAGCTAATCAATGAATTTGGTAAAGTAGCAGGATACAAAATTAATGTACAGAAATCTCTGGCATTCCTGTACACTAATGATGAAAAATCTGAAAATCAAGAAAACACTCCCATTTACCATTGCAACAAAAAGAATAAAATATCTAGGAATAAACCTACCTAAGAAGACAAAAGACCTGTATGCAGAAAATTATAAGACACTGATGAAAGAAATTAAAGATGATACAAATAGATGGAGAGATATACCATGCTCCTGGATTGGAAGGATCAATATTGTGAAAATGACTCTACTACCCAAAGCAATCTACAGATTCAATGCAATCCCTAGCAAACTACCACTGGCATTTTTCACAGAACTAGAACAAAAAATTTCAAAATTTGTTTGGAAAAACAAAAGACCCTGAATAGCCAAAGCAATCTTGAGAACGAAAAACGGAGCTGGAGGAATCAGGCTCCCTGACTTCAGACTATACTACAAAGCTACAGTAATTAAGACAGTGTGGTACTGGTATAAAAACAGAAAGATAGATCAGTGGATCAGGATAGAAAGCCCAGAGATAAACCCACCCACATATGGCCACCTTATCTTTGATAAAGAAGGCAGGAATGTACAGTGGAGAAAGGACAGCCTCTTCAATAAGTGGTGCTGGGAAAACTGGACAGGGACATGTAAAAGTTTGAGATTAGATCATTCCCTAACACCATACACAAAAATAAGCTCAAAATGGATTAAAGACCTAAATGTAAGGCCAGAAACTATCAAACTCTTAGAGGAAAACATAGGTAGAACACTCTGTGACATAAATCACAGCAAGATCCTTTTGGACCCACCTCCTAGAGAAATGGAAATAAAAACAAAGATAAACAAATGGGACCTAATGAAACTTCAAAGCTTTTGCACAGCAAAGGAAACCATAAACAAGACCAAAAGACAACCCTCAGAATGGGAGAAAATATTTGCAAATGAAGCAACGGACAAAGGATTATTCTCCAAAATTTATAAACAGCTCATGCAGCTCAATAGCAAAAAAACAAATAACCCAATCCAAAAATGGGCAGAAGATTTAAATAGGCATTTCTCCAAAGAAGATATACAGACTGCCAACAAACACATGAAAGAATGCTCAACATCATTAATCATTAGAGGAATGCAAATCAAAACTACAATGAAATATCATCTCACACCAGTCAGAATGGCCATCATCAAGAAATCTAGAAACAATAAATGCTGGAGAGGGTGTGGAGAAAAGGGAACACTCTTGCACTGCTGGTGGGAATGTGAATTGGTACAGCCACTATGGAGAACAGTATGGAGGTTCCTTAAAAAACTAAAAATAGAACTACCATATGACCCAGCAATCCCACTACTAGGCATATACCCTGAGAAAACCATAATTCAAAAAGAGACATGTACCAAAATGTTCATTGCAGCTCTATTCACAATAGCCCTGAGCTGGAAACAACCTAAGTGTCCATCATCGGATGAATGGATAAAGAAGATGTGGCACATATATACAATGGAATATTACTCAGCCATAAAAAGAATCGAAACTGAGCTATTTGTAATGAGGTGGATAGACCTAGAGTCTGTCATACAGAGTGAAGTAAGTCAGAAAGAGAAAGACAAATACCGTATGCTAACACATATACACGGAATTTAAAAAAAAAAAATGTCATGAAGAACCTAGGGGTAAAACGGGAATAAAGACACAGACCTACTTGAGAATGGACTTGAGGATATGGGGAGGGGGAAGGGTAAGCTGTGACAAAGCGAAAGAGAGGCATGGACATATATACACTACCAAACGTAAGGTAGATAGATAATGGGAAGCAGCCGCAGAGCACAGGGAGATCAGCTTGGTGCTTTGTGACCGCCTGGAGGGGTGGGATGGGGAGGGTGGGAGGGAGCGAGATGCATGAGGGAAGGGATGTGGGAACAGATGTATATGTATAACTGATTCACTTTGTTATAAAGCAGAAACTAATAAAAAAAAACTCCTAAATGTAAAAAAAATAAATAAATAAAAAGAGGCAAGGCTATGGAGGGAGGACAGTTCTTTCCAAGGAATCTGGTCATTATTTTTGTTGCAGCAGTATTTTCTCTCACTTTGTAAGGGCTTGCTGCTTTCTCCCTGTTTGTCTCTGTGTTTCCTGTTCCCCAAGCAACAACCTCTGTGTCTCACCAAGCCCCAGCAACCAAAGGCATGTTTCATGGTGTTCACCATATAATGAATGAGAAAGTGATTATGGTTCAAGGTTAAAACAGACTCCCATTGGGTATAAATCTGAATGCTCAAAGCCGTCCTATGTATTACTTTTTTTGAAAACTGAAATGTATTAACATATATTCATTTCAGATGTACAACATGATGCTTCACTATTTGTATATTTGTGAAATGATCACCAAATAAACCTAATGAACATCCACTGCCACACATAGTTACAATTTTTTTCTTGTAATGAAAAATTTTAAGATCTAGTCTCTTATTATGTATTAATTTTAATCAGACTACCTCCAACCTAAACCACAAACATCCCAAATTTATATGCAAATATCTGTCTATATCCACCTTTTATACTTTTTCTCAAGAAGAATAAGTATTTTTCATCAGATTTTCGAAGGAGTCTTTGACTCCCAAAAATTTGCTGTAAAAGTTAATGATAACCCTGAGCCATCTTTTACTATAACTATGGATAAAGCATAATTTTCCAGCAACTTTCAAATGATTTACATGTCTTTTATACCTATTTAGGTTTTCAGCTTATGGTATCTTCTGGGGCATTGAATTCCACAAGAATACTCTCCATTATAGGAAGTAATTATTTCTATTTTCTTGTACTAAAAAATTCTTCAAGTATCAAGCTACATCCACAAGTTCTAGCATTACAGAATCTTGGGAACAAGTCCCCAGTGAGAATCAATGTATGGCATTGTTTCTCAAATTATCCATAAGAAAAGATCTTTTTTTTTCTTCCTTCTGATCCGTTGAAGAGGTACACTGTTGTAAAATAAAAATTTTAAGTGCAGCAATGTCATATTTCTGTTAAAACGTCTAAGTGCATACTCTCAATTTTTATACTTACTCAAAATAAGTAAAAATAGTTCAGAAACCTGCAGCAGTTTTTGGACCACACTTTGAGAATCATATTATAAGATCCTGGAGATAGAATGCATTCTCTTCTATGGGCATTTTGTTTTATAAGGGAGTTGGTGAAGATTGAAAGGCCCACATGTTTCAGAGAAGCTATTTTTTTATTGTGGTAAAAAACACATAACATGAGATGTACCCTCTGAACACATTTTAAGTGCACAGTACAGTAATGTTACATATAAGCCCAGTGTGGTACAGCAGATCTCTAGAACTTTTCCATCTTGGGTGAATAAAACTCTATACCCATTGAACAGAAATTTCCCCCTCTTTCCTCCCCTCAGAAACAAATTATTTTTAATGGTAAAAATTCAATTTACAAAGGAGATAGGAACAACGGGCAAATTCCCAGCTCCACCTTAATGTGTTTATAGAATGATTAAATCAGATAGTACATGTAGTCAGATGACAGACCTCAACAAGAATAATGAATGCAATGCAGTGAATTCTCTTTTTCTTCCCTTAGCAGGTCTGAAAATACCACAATGATGGGAGTTGCTGTGTTTTTTGTTCACTTAAAAGATCAGCTATTACCTTATATATAGCCTTCATTTTTATAAACTTTCTTTTTAAGACACACATATGGCACAAAAGGCACATGAAAGATTGCTCAACATCTCTAAGCATTAGAGAAATGCAAATCAAAACTACAATGAGGTACCTCCTCACATTGGTCAGATGGCCATCATTAAAACATCTACAAATAACAAATGCTGGAGGGGGTGTGGAGAAAAGGGAACACTTCTACACTGTTGGTGGGAATGTAACTTGGTACAGACACTATGGAAAACAGTATGGAGGTTCCTTAAAACACTAAAAATAGAACTATCATATGAGTCAGCAATCCCACTACTGGGCGCACACACAGAGAGAACCATACTTCAAAACAATACATGCACCCCAATGTTCATTGCAGCACTATTTACAATAGCCAGGACATGGAAGCAACCTAAGTGTCCATCAACTCATGAATTGCCATAGTTTCCTTAAAAAACTAAAAATAGAGCTGCCATAAGCTCTATTTTTAAAATCGGGATCTTAATGCAACTCCACCTCAAATACATTTCTTTTAATCCTTATATGATCAATACTTATACAAGAATGCATGAAAAGTGAAGTCAATTTTCAAGGTGATTTCTGTGCATCCAGACAGGAAACTTAAAATCAATCCAACACAAGGCATTGTAGGACCAGCATCTTATGAGGCACATAGAAAATAAAAATTAAAGATGTTAAAGGGAAGAAGAAACACTTTTTTCCTAAGGGTAGGGATGAAGGCTAATGTAAATAACTTTTTATTTGTGTTGCTTCATTATTGAGTTATCTTCTGCATTTTAATCTTTGGGGGAAAATAATTTACTATTTTTTATTATGAGACATTATGCATGTGTGTCTCATAATAAAAAATGCACATATTATGTGTGTGAAATGCACATGTTATGCATTTCACTGCATAATATGATTCAGAAATTATAGACCAGATATGTTAAGAGTAGAAGCAATGAGATTGAAGATGTTAAAATGAAAAGATAACTAGAGGACCAGATCTTGGAGTTGTTCTGGAATGGCACATTTTCAAAACATGTACCTTATAAATGGACAGAAGAGAAAATCTTAAAGTGAGTTATCTTAAAGCAGGGTAAAGATTGGAGAAGATGAGAGAGATCACACCAATTTTCTTACATAAAATAGGCAAGATTGAGAAATCTACTTTAATTTCCAAAGGAAAAGGAAATGTGATAATCTGAAAGAGACAGGTAAAGGAATGGAATGGGGAGGTGGGTGAAAAGATAACATTTTAGAATAATTGTTACAGTGAATGTGTTGCCAAATTACCAAGATATGAATAATGTAATTTTCATTGAGAACCCAGCTAGAGCCAAATAACACAGTTCAGTTCTGGTAGTCATCAACACTGGGGAAATTCCCTGAGCTGATTATGGGGAGATTCCCTGAGTCATCTTTAGTGTTACTAAGGTAACTGAAACATTTTTCTACAGTTGAAAATGCACAAAATTATGCCTGCATTTCTCTTCTGAATAAACATACAATATGATTATATAAGTGTAGGAAGTGACTCAGAGTCTGTACGTATGAGATTGAAAGTCTTGGTTGTGAAATGGTTTATCTCTTTGATTAGATTTTATTAAAGATACACTTAGATTTCTGTATGATCATAATGATCAGTTTAATGAAACTATCCACTAGATAAAAATCAAAAGCAAAATTAAAAATAGTTATCTGATCAGATTTTGTCATAGTCTAACTATTTATAACATGGTGAGTTGGCAGCTTATTCCTAAGCATTAGGGGCACAGCTCTGCCTACTGAGTAAGTGAAACCTGGACATCCCGTCAACCCTTCAAATAAAAGATATAACAAAACATTAGTTTATTATCTTCCCTTCTCCAGCTTTTTTGCTTCTTGTATTCTCAAATTCTGTTGATATCATTCGTATTCCAGGCATTCAAGCTAGTAGTCTCAGAATGATTTTCCATTCTTTCTCTTGTCTTGACATTCATAGCCAATATGCTGTCAAATTCATTTGATTTTGCAATAATAATAATGAAATGGGCAATTTTTCTTGACTGACTATGAGCCAGGCTCTATGCTAAAACTTTGTATATATTGTTTCATCAAATTCTTATCTTCATACCAATCTATAAGCAGTAGTTTTGTTATACTCATTTGTAAAATGATGTAAAGTGTGGAGCAATCGAGCAACTTGTCCAAATCCATGTAACTGGTAAGCAGGGGAGCTAGGATATGAATTTATGCTCTTACTAATATACTGTCTCCTTCACCTCCTTTCTACACAAATACATTCTCCTCATTCAGTATTTTAGCACTTTTTTATTCCTTCTGAAGTTTCTCATATACCATTGCCTAGCTGATCTTTCTACAGCACTTGCTTACTAAAATATCATAAATATATTTCCATTGCTGAATAAATGCAACACAAATTTCACAGCCAAATGGTCAAAACTTTCATACTTTGAATCCAATTCATCCCTCCAGTCCCATCTTCCCCCATTTCCAGCCATACAACTAATATTCCAGCTGAATTAACAGTCTCTCTTTTCCTCAGGGGACTATGCACAGGCAAAATCTGGAAAGAGTTGAGTGTTTGAAAGGAGAAGCCTTTCCTGCAGGGTAGTAGGGACTAGGCTAGAAACATGGTGGTGGCCAGACTGCAAGGGAATTTGAGTCTCATGCAATTAAGTTTGACTTTTGGCCTGGAGTCAAATGAGCTTGACTGTTGATAGAGGTGGGGGTGGGTGGAAGGAGTATAAATCTGGGGGCACAGTGTCTGTCCTTACAAGGTTTTGATGATATTCTCTGAAGAAACAGCTATCTCTATTTTTCATTTACATCAGCATGGTTAAGGATATTAGAATGTATAGCAAGATCAGATTAGTTTGCTTCAAATAGCTCTAGGGTTGATGTGGACTGTGAGACCGTCTTGAACCAAAGTATTTGATTTTCTCAAGATTTGAAGAAGTAGCAGGGTGAGGGAAATGTCAAAAGAACTTTAAACAAAAGCTAGCAATACATAATTATTTACAAAAGATAAAAGTAAGAAATAAAGACTAACCTAGAAGTAGTTGCTTTGATGAAATCTAATAGCTAAACCAACCTATTATAGGGCATACAATATGATAATGGATAATTAGCAGATAATTTCATTAAACAATTTGGAAATATAACTTAAAAATTTCTTAACATTCAAAAATGTTTTTGATCAATCTGATCAAAATCTTCACTCAACTTTCTTAGAAATCTTCACTGTCTTAGAAAAATCCAAACATAAGAGGTCTATCTTTGCACATATGTGTTATTATACAGGATATGAAATCAAACAAAAAGTCAAAATAGCTCAATAGGCAGCCTCACACTTTGTATTCTAAAAAATGACTATTTTTCTTTTAGGTTTTATAAAAATAATCTATTAAAATATTATAAACACAATGGTAGGTTTTGTTGACTTTACAAAAGCAAAAGAGCCAGTTATTTTACCAAAAAAATGAGTTCTTTTCAAGAATAGCAGAGAAATTGCCATTTGGAACAAGCAAACTATAGCGAACCATAGACAAGTCCAGAGAACAGAGGAAAGGGTCTTGCTTTTACAGAGGGAAGGAGGAAATTCTGGAGGGCTATGGTGGTCCTTCATTGGTTGCAGGCAATCGGCAGCTTGCTGTTGGGTCAGAGCAGTCTTTTCTTCCTGCTGGGGTCTGTTAGCTGTGGTGAAGGATACAGCCCTGAGAGCTCCCCCTTCAGGGGCTTCCTGACTCCATTTTAAATGAGGTATCCTTTACTCATTTTCACAGTTTCATTAAAAGAACACGTTCAAAGCACCAAATAGCTTCTATTGGGCAATTAAAAAATAACTTATATACATCAGAATAGCAGTCCCTCTCTTGCATTCCATGCATGTGAGAAAGAAGTCTGAAGCCCAGAAATGCATGTAGTTGGAAGACCGAGAATTTGATGGGCATGACATTTTCTAGCCAGATAAAAATACACATGCATATGTCTGTATGACTCATTCCACACAACTCAAAATTGCTAGAGAGTGGGTGTAGCTATGAATATTACTGCACAATGTAGTTTTCAAAGAAAAAAAAACAAATTTGGCAGCTTCCAATCTTCCTGAGTAACTTTAAATTAATTGAAATTTTAATTAATAAAATGCCCAACTAAAAATGCATTAAAAGTATGTCAAGTGCTAAAGAATAAATGAGGAAGAATGAATAATACAAAACCAAGGTGGTAATTGTTCTATAAATGCATATTTTTGGGGGTCTGTCTATCTGACTGCATCTTAACTAAGTTAGGCCGTGTCTCAGCCAGTAAATTGAAATAAGCAGTTGATTCTCTTTTACCAGTACTTCAGTTTCATTGTATTTCATATCCAGATTGAAAGATCTGAATTGTCCAAGTAACTTTTTTCAATTTCAAACATCTCTTTGTAAACTGTGACTTGATTATTTGTTGTGAATAAGCTAGGTTTAATAGATAAGAAAAATAATAGCAATAGCTTTGATAGCTATCATTTTCCCTTATATGTTTCCATAAGTGTTTCCTTATGCCAGCTACTTTGGAAAGTTACTTTACATGCATTATCTCTTTTAAACCTAAAAGTAAAACATATGAACTTCTTATTATATTATCCTTTTTTTTGCAGGTGAAAAAACAAATAGATAGTATAGCATATTCTACACAACTAGTAAATAACATAGTCAGGATTCAGCCCCAGGTTTGTCTGATGCCAGATTCCTTCTCTAAACTAGCATGATACTGAGCATCTCTAAAAGAGGAGTGCTTCAATTTAACAAAGGTTATGGGGTCATTAATAGAAATTAAAATATAGGTGAAAGTGATGGTATAAAATCATGTCCACAGAGGTTTAAACATGTATGTGAAGATCAATGTATAAACCATTATATATTTACATAAACGCAGTTTATTCACTGCATATTCTCATTTTATATAAATTGTCTAAATAATTTACTCAACTCTAATGTAGCAAAACCAATATTATTTAATTTTTTACACAAAGGAGTGTACAGAATAGGAGTGTACAGAAGTTGTGTAGGAAGCTTGTTGTTAAAAAGTTTATAAATGGACTAAATTTTATCCATAGCAGAGTCCAGTGCACAGATTTTTGTCTTGGTAAATCACTTCATAGAAATTTTAAAAAATTAGGTGGTTATTACAAATTAAGTCCAACCAGACCAATAGTGAATGAACTTACTTCATGAGGCCACAGCTGTGTGGGGGAGAGAAAATAGGACCAAGGTATAGAAAACAGCCTCCCTGGTTCATTTCAGCACATCTTAATAGTCAATGCCAGTCACAGCTATTGATTATGAAATTGGCATTGTGAACCCTAAAGGCTTCGCTTGCTGCCCTGACATCCATTTTATTGACTTAGGCATAAGTGAGCTTCAATCAGCAGATATTTGCTTTGTGCATGCTGAATAAAGCAAAAAGCAAACAAGAATGAAGCATGGCTTTTCTCTAACATTGTCTGTGCTTTTTTAACTTAGCCTCATAGGCTTCATTCACAAATTCACAACTGTCTATATGTTTGCGACCTGCAAAATAGTTCACATTGATCTCACCTCTCCTGATTTCATATAGCCAAGTTAATCTAAATAATACGTTTATCTTTTACTATTAGTCAGATTCGAATTTTCCAGTTGTTTCACAGTTGTTCTTCTTTCCACAGATAATAAACACTCCCCAGATGGTAAATATAAGCTTATTAAGGGCAGAATATGTCATATTAATTCATTTACTCATGCATATAAGCATTATTTTATTCATACAAAAGGATTTATTATAATAAAATTATTCAGCATTAGCACATCATTTTCCTGTTTTAAGCTAGAAAGAGTTACTCAACCACGCTGAGCATCCGTTTTCTCATCTCTAAAATGTGGATAATCAAAGTGAATTATAAAGATAGTGAAAATTAAATGAGAAAATTTCTGGAAAGTGCCTCAAACATGGTCTGGAAGGGGGTCAGCACATGGTGGTTCCTGTATTTCCTTGAGTAAGGTCTTGGTACATGCTAAACTGGATGTTAACATCTAGTTTCATCAAAATAGTCAAATTAATTTTTGGTTTAGACATAGCCATTTATTTCTCTAACTCCTTCATAAAATTGGAGTTTAAAAATGAAAATAAATTTTGGTCACTTGATACAGTCAGGAAAATATATCAAATGCATTGTAGAAGATACATCTGGAAAAGAAGAGAAGGAAGTGAATGAGGTTCAAGGGTGGAGGGAGTATAAAATGGGTGGGACCTTGCACTGACCAGTGATAACTCTGCACCACAGCCTGAGAATTATGATTTAATTAACCTCTCATTCCTGAGAAATTGGGAGGGGAGAGGGAAAATAAACAAACAACAACAACAAAAATACATTCAACTTGTTTGTAGGCACCAAGAAAAATAAATAAATATAACATATCCATATGTGAGTAAAGACAGTAAGTACTGTTGACGCTTGAACAAAGAGTTTGAAATACATGGGTCCACTTATATACAAATTATTTTCAATAGTAAATATTACACTACTACACGATTGGTGGTTGGTTGAACCTGTAGACGTGGAAGAATGGTGAAGAGTGGACTATAAGTTATACACAGATTTCTGACTCCTTGAGGGTTAGCACCGCAACCCTCGCACTGTTCAAGGGGCAACTGTACATGTTTTTATAGAGTATATATAGTTTCTCTCTCTCTCTCTCTTTCTGGCTATTCATGTTACTGCTAGGTGAGAGTGATACAGGACAGTCAAAGTATGGTCTTCTTTAATTTGCACAGCTATTTTAGTCACATTGGCACTTATCTTCTACTTTTCCCTAGACTGCATATACAGAAGATAGACAAGCAACTATTACTTCAGCCTCCTCTAAACAATGATGTACATCAATTTTATTGAGAAAAGAAAAGTGATGTCTTCTAACATGGAATTTAAACTAGAGAGTGAAATGTATAGATTCCATAATAAAGGATCATTTATACTTAGATAAAATATTTTGAAATCCCACCAAAGCTTTAAGATGGAAATACTTCCCTTTAACTCAGAAGTTTTAGTGGCATTCCATTATTTATAATAAGGAAAGCAAGATATCTTGGCAATCAGATTGGTGTGGGGATTGATTTGAGATTATTTTGAACAAAAAAGAATGCATTTTATGTAAAATATAATAATGACTTCCGGGTAAGATGGCGGAAGAGTAAGACGCGGAGATCACCTTCCTCCCCACGGATACACCAGAAACTCATCTACACGTGGAACAACTCCTACAGAACACCTACTGAACGCTGGCAGAAGACCCCAGACCTCCCAAAAGGCAAGAAACTCCCCACATACCTGGGTAGGGCAAAGCGGAGAGATCCGCACACAGAGGATCGGTGCCGAGCGGCACTCACCAGCCCGAGAGGCTTGTCTGCTCGCCCGCCGGGGCACGCAGCGCTGGAAGCTGAGGCTCGGGCTTCGGTCAGAGCGCAGGGAGAGGACTGGGGCTGGCGGCGAGAACTCAGCCTGAAGGGGCTAATGTGCCACAGCTAGCCGGGAGGGAGTCCGGGAAAACTCTGGAGCTGCCGAAGAGGCAAGAGACTTTTTCTTCCCTCTTGGTTTCCTGGTGCGCGAGGAGAGGGGATTAAGAGCGCTGCTTAAAGGGGCTCCACGGACGGGCGCGAGTCGCGACTGAAAGCGCGGAGCCCAGTGACAGGCGTGGGACGCTGGGGCTGCTGCTGCCGCCGCCAAGAAGCCTGTGTGCGAGCGCAGGTCACTGCCCACACCGCCCTTCCGGGAGCCTGTGCAGCCCGCCACTGCCGGAGTCCCAGGATCCAGGGGCGGCTTCCCTGGGAGAACGCACGGTGCGCCTCGGGCTGGTGCAACGTCACGCCGACCTCTGCCGCTGCAGGCTCGCCCCGCACTCCGTGCCCCTCCCTCCCTCCCGGCCTGAGTGAGCCAGAGTCCCCGAAGAGGCTGCTCCTTTAACCCTGTCCTGTCTGAGCGAAGAACAGACGCCCTCCGGCGACCTACACGCAGAGGCGGGGCCAAATCCAAAGCTGAGACCTAGGAGCTGTGAGAACAAAGAAGAGAAAGGGAAACCTCTCCCAGCAGCCTCAGAAGCAGCGGATTAAAGCTCCACAATCAACTTGATGTACCCTGCATCTGTGGAATACATGAATAGACAACACATCATCCCAAATTGAGGAGCCAGGAGTCAGTGCTGTGCCTCTGAGGTGGGAGAGCCAACTTCAGGACACTGGTCCACAAGAGACCTCCCAGCTCCACATAATATCAAACGGCGAAAATCTTCCAGAGATCTCCATCTCAACACCAGCACCCAGCTTCACTCAACGACCAGCAGGCTACAGTGCTGGACACCCTAAGCCAAACAACTAGCAAGACAGGAACACAACGCCACCCATTAGCAGAGAGGTGGCCTAAAATCATAAAAAGTCCACAGACACCCCAAAACACACCACCAGACGTGGACCTGCCCACCCGAAAGACAAGATCCAGCCTCATCCACCAGAACACAGGCACTAGTCCCCTCCACCAGGAAGCCTACACAACCCACTAAACCAACCTTAGCCACTGGGGACAGACACCAAAAACAACAGGAACTACGAACCTGCAGCCTGCAAAAAGGAGACCCCAAACACAGTAACATAAGCAAAATGAGAAGACAGAAAAACACACAGCAGGAGAAGGAGCAAGATAAAAACCCACCAGACCTAACAAATGAAGAGGTAATAGGCACTCTACCTGAAAAAGAATTCAGAATAATGATGGTAAAGATGATCCAAGATTCTATTTCCCAGATACAAAATCTCGGAAATAGAATAGACAAAATGCAAGAAACAGTTAACAAGGACCTAGAAGAACTAAAGATGAATCAAGCATCGATTAAAAACACAATACATGAAATAAAAAATACTCTAGATGGGATCAATAGCAGAATAACTGAGGCAGAAGAACGGATAAGTGAGGTGGAAGATAAAATAGTGGAAATAACTGCTGCAGAGCAAAATAAAGAAAAAAGAATGAAAAGAACAGAGGACAGTCTCAGAGACCTCTGGGACAACATTAAACGCACCAACATTCGAATTATAGGGGTTCCAGAAGAAGAAGAGAAAAAGAAAGGGACTGAGAAAATATTTGAAGAGATTATAGTTGAAAACTTCCCTAATATGGGAAAGGAAATAGTTAATCAAGTCCAGGAGGCACAGAGAGTCCCATACAGAATAAATCCAAGGAGAAATACGCCAAGACACATATTAATCAAACTGTCAAAAATTAAACACAAAGAAATCATATTAAAAGCAGCAAGGCAAAAACAACAAATAACACACAAGGGAATCCCCATCAGGATAACAGCTGATCTCTCAGCAGAAACTCTACAAGCCAGAAGGGAGTGGCAGGACATACTTAAAGTGATGAAGGAGAAAAACCTGCAACCAAGATTACTCTACCCAGCAAGGATCTCATTCAGATTTGATGGAGAAATTAAAACGTTTACAGACAAGCAAAAGCTGAGAGAGTTCAGCACCACCAAACCAGCTTTACAACAAATGCTAAAGGAACTTCTCTAGGCAAGAAACACAACAGAAGGAAAAGACCTACAATAATGAACCCAAAGCAATTAAGGAAATGGGAATAGGAACATACATATCGATAATTACCTTAAATGTAAATGGACTAAATGCTCCCACCAAAAGACACAGAGTGGCTGAATGGATACAAAAACAAGACCCATCTATATGCTGTCTACAAGAGACCCACTTCAGACCTAGAGACACATACAGACTGAAAGTAAGGGGATGGAAAAAGATATTCCATGCAAATGGAAACCAAAAGAAAGCTGGAGTAGCAATTCTCATATCAGACAAAATAGACTTTAAAATAAGGACTACTAGAAGACACAAAGAAGGACACTACATAATGATCAAGGGATCGATCCAAGAAGAAGATATAACAATTGTAAATATTTATGCACCCAACATAGGAGCCCCTCAATACATAAGGCAAATACTAACAGCCATAAAAGGAGAAATCGACAGTAACACACTCATAGTAGGGGACTTTAACACCCCACTTTCACCAATGGACAGATCATCCAAAATGAAAATAAATAAGGAAACACAAGCTTTAAATGATACATTAAACAAGATGGACTTAATTGATATTTATAGGACATTCCATCCAAAAACAACAGAATACACATTTTTCTCAAGTGCTCATGGAACATTCTCCAGGATAGATCATATCTTGGGTCACAAATCAAGCCTTGGTAAATTTAAGAAAATTGAAATTGTATCAAGTATCTTTTCTGACCACAATGCTATGAGACTAGATATCAATTACAGGAAAAGAGCTGTAAAAAATACAAACACATGGAGGCTAAACAATACACTACTTAATAACGAAGTGATCACTGAAGAAATCAAAGAGGAAATTAAAAAATACCTAGAAACAAATGACAATGGAGACACGACGACCCAAAACCTATGGGATGCAGCAAAAGCAGTGCTAAGAGGGAAGTTTATAGCAACACAATCCCACCTTAAGAAACAGGAAACATCTCGAATAAACAACCTAACCTTGCACCTAAAGCAATTAGAGAAAGAAGAACAAAAACATCCCAAAGTTAGCAGAAGGAAAGAAATCATAAAAATCAGATCAGAAATAAATGAAAAAGAAAGGAAGGAAACGATAGCAAAGATCAATAAAACTAAAAGCTGGTTCTTTGAGAAGATAAACAAAATTGATAAACCATTAGCCAGACTCATCAAGAAAAAAAGGGAGAAGACTCAAATCAATAGAATTAGAAATGAAAAAGGAGAAGTAACAACTGACAGTACAGAAATACAAAAGATCATGAGAGATTACTATAAGCAACTCTATGCCAATAAAATGGACAACCTGGAAGAAATGGACAAATTCTTAGAAAAGCACAACCTGCCGAGACTGAATCAGGAAGAAATAGAAAATATGAACAGACCAATCACAAGCACTGAAATTGAAACTGTGATAAAAAATCTTCCAACAAACAAAAGCCCAGGACCAGATGGCTTCACAGGCGAATTCTATCAAGCATTTAGAGAAGAGCTAACACCTGTCCTTCTGAAACTCTTCCAAAATATAGCAGAGGGAGGAACACTCCCAAACTCATTCTACGAGGCCACCATCACCTTGATACCAAAACCAGGCAAGGATGTCACAAAGAAAGAAAACTACAGGCCAATATCACTGATGAACATAGATGCAAAATTCCTCAACAAAATACTAGCAAACAGAATCCAAGAGCACATTAAAAGGATCATACACCATGATCAAGTGGGGTTTATTCCAGGAATGCAAGGATTCTTCAATATACGCAAATCAATCAACGTGATACACCATATTAACAAACTGAAGGAGAAAAACCATATGATCATCTCAATAGATGCAGAGAAAGCTTTCGACAAAATTCAACACCCATTTATGATAAAAACCCTGCAGAAAGTAGGCATAGAGGGAACTTTCCTCAACATAATAAAGGCCATATATGACAAACCCACAGCCAGCATCGTCCTCAATGGTGAAAAACTGAAACCATTTCCACTAAGATCAGGAACTAGACAAGGTTGCCCACTTTCACCACTCTTATTCAACCTAGTTTTGGAAGTTTTAGCCACAGCAATCAGAGAAGAAAAGGAAATAAAAGGAATCCAAATTGGAAAAGAAGAAGTAAAGCTGTCACTGTTTGCAGATGACATGATACTATACATAGAGAATCCTAAAGATGCTACCAGAAAACTACTAGAGTTAATCAATGAATTTGGTAAAGTTGCAGGATACAAAATAAATGCACAGAAATCTCTGGCATTCCTATATACTGATGATGAAAAATCTGAAAGAGAAATCAAGGAAACACTCCCATTTACCATTGCAACAAAAAGAATAAAATATCTAGGAATAAACCTACCTAAGGAGACAAAAGACCTGTATGCAGAAAATTATAAGACACTGATGAAAGAAATTAAAGATGATACAAATAAATGGAGAGATGTACCATGTTCTTGGATTGGAAGAATCAACATTGTGAAAATGACTCTACTACCCAAAGCAATCTACAGGTTCAATGCAATCCCTATCAAACTACCACTGGCATTTTTCACAGAACTAGAACAAAAAATTTCACAATTTGTATGGAAACACAAAAGACCCCGAATAGCCAAAGCAATCTTGAGAACGAAAAATGGAGCTGGAGGAATCAGGCTCCCTGACTTCAGACTATACTACAAAGCTACAGTAATCAAGACAGTATGGTACTGGCACAAAAACAGAAAGATAGATCAATGGAACAGGATAGAAAGCCCAGAGTTAAACCCACGGACATATGGTCACCTTATCTTTGATAAAGTAGGCAGGAATGTACAGTGGAGAAAGGACAGTCTCTTCAATAAGTGGTGCTGGGAAAACTGGATAGGGACATGTAAAAGTATGAGATTAGATCATTCCCTAACACCATACACAAAAATAAGCTCAAAATGGATTAAAGACCTAAATGTAAGGCCAGACACTATCAAACTCTTAGAGGAAAACATAGGCAGAACACTCTATGACATAAATCACAGCAAGATCCTTTTTGACCCACCTCCTAGAGAAATGGAAATAAAGACAAAAATAAACACATGGGACCTAATGAAACTTAAAAGCTTTTGCACAGCAACGGAAACCATAAACAAGACCAAAAGACAACCCTCAGAATGGGAGAAAATATTTGCAAATGAAGCAACTGACAAAGGATTAATCTCCAAAATTTATAAGCAGCTCATGCAGCTCAATAACAAAAAAACAAACAACCCAATCCAAAAATGGGCAGAAGACCTAAATAGACATTTCTCCACAGAAGATATACAGACTGCCAACAAACACATGAAAGGATGCTCAACATCTTTACTCATTAGAGAAATGCAAATCAAAACTACAATGAGATATCATCTCACACCAGTCAGAATGGCCATCATCAAAAAATCTAGAAACAATAAATGCTGGAGAGGGTGTGGAAAAAAGGGAACACTCTTGCACTGCTGGTGGGAATGTGAATTGGTACAGCCACTATGGAGAACGGTATGGAGGTTCCTTAAAAAACTACAAATAGAACTACCATATGACCCAGCAATCCCACTACTGGGCATATACCCTGAGAAAACCATAATTCAAAAAGAGACATGTACCAAAATGTTCATAGCAGCCCTATTTACAATAGCCCGGAGATGGAAACAACCTAAGTGTCCATCATCGGATGAATGGATAAAGAAGATGTGGCACATATATACAATGGAATATTACTCAGCCATAAAAAGAAATGAAATTGAGCTATTTGTAATGAGGTGGATAGACCTAGAGTCTGTCATACAGAGTGAAGTAAGTCAGAAAGAGAAAGACAAATACTGTATGCTAACACATATATATGGAATTTAAGAAAAAAAAATGTCATGAAGAACATAGGGGTAAGACAGGAATAAAGACACAGACCTACTAGAGAATGGACTTGAGGATATGGGGAGGGGGAAGGGTAAGCTGTGACAAAGTGAAAGAGCGGCATGGACATATATACACTACCAAACGTGAGGTAAATAGCTAGTGGGAAGCAGCCGCATAGCACAGGGAGATCAGCTTGGTACTTTGTGACCGCCTGGAGGGGTGGGATAGGGAGGGTGGGAGGGAGACGCAAAAGGGAGGGGATATGGAAACATATGTATATGTATAACTGATTAAATTTGTTATAAAGCAAAAAAATAAAATAAAATAAAATTTAAAAAAAAAAAAAAAAAAATAATGATGCTATTTTTATATCTCTATGAAGAGATTTTTAAAGCCAAACATCCATGATCTACATTCTCCTATTGATAAAATTTCCTCATTTATTACATTTATAGAAATAAACCTCCTAGATTTCTACTTTACTTAACATTATATAAGGTATGTTCTTTAACAAGAAAGGACTATGTATACAGGCTGAGTAGTAGAATATTTCTGAGAAGAGTTTCCATCATAGCTTTTTTCTATGCTGCCTTTTTAGCACAGAACATCTAGGACACAAAACCTTAGAACAATGAGCGATGCTCACTGGTTTTCACATGTTAGTCAAAATGAAATCTTAAATATCCTCTTTCGGAGTGTAGAGAGATCACTCACTGTCCACAGAACATACCTTGAATAATATTCCTTTAAAAACATATTTAAAATTTAGAATTTTATATTGTGTTAACTCATTTTCAGGGAAGAAACAAATTTAAACCAATGTCTTGATAAATATATAAAATCTAAGGCATTGAGGCAAAGTTGTATGTGTTTTAATCCTTAGGTTATTAATATTTTATTATCTCCTTTCTTAAAATCAAAAACAGACTTGCTAATAGGCCTCTGAATAATTTCTGTGAAATTATTCACTAAATAAAGATAATGGATTTATACAGTGAATATATTGATTTGCATGCACTTGGGATTTACTTAAGTATAAAAATTATAAAGAAATTATTATAACACTAGATTAATAATAAGGAATAAAGCATTCCCTATAAAATTATGATTTATAATTTAAGAATTATGCTCTAAATAGCAGAGCTTTCTATTTTTAATATTTGAGAATAAATTGGATAGGAAATTTTGCATCAATTTGTCCATGGAGTAGTGAGTTTTTATACAGTTGCCTGTAGTAAGGCAACTTAGCAGGTGACATGTACTCAATGGTCTAGGGACAATGGTCCTTCACGTGAATATGAGGCACAGATGCTTGGGATTCATGCATGAAGACCCCCATTCACCAGACCTAAATGCAGGACCCTCACCCAGATGATTCTGGTGACTACATTTTGAGAAATTGCTTTAGAGTTTGACTCATCCTCACAGACTAAGAAAGATGAAAATATTTAAGTACAAGTATGGATCTATCAGTCTGGATCAGATGTTTGTCACCCAAGTGGACAGAAATCAATATATATAACAAAATGCTAAAGTATTCATTAAAATGAAAACTGTAACTCATGCAAGGTGGTACACTTAGGCTACTAAAGCAGGCAATTATAATCAGAAAGCTGCTTAGAAAATATAGACTCGAAGCAAGATCTATGGGATTCAAATAAAATGACATCAAGGTACAAATTGTTATTGATTTCACAAAAAATCCTGTAAATTATGCAGAATTGTTTTTGCCACTTCCATTTTATGAAAAATATGAATATATAAAAACTTACAGAGGACACAATTATCCTTCACATTTCCATCACTCAGAATTAACAAATGTTAAAATTTAGTGTATTTCATTCTTAAATACTTGAATTCCTTGATACTTAGATTTACATAATTTATGTTATACGTATGATAAATGCATATATTGTCCCTTAGCTTATTTAATATTATAAAGTCGCTGGTGAAAACACTTTAGTCCCTACTCTCATTTATAATATACTGCAAGTTGTTTTCTTGAGTCATGCATAAGCTGTCAGAAATAACGTTCATCTATACAAAAGTACTGAGTGTCTGTTGCCATACTGTCACTGTCAGCTGTTGACTCACTATGCTACTACTGTCCATTTAAAATGCATCCAGGGATATTGACAGCATGCTTACTCAGTATAGCAGTCAGAAGGATATTTTATGTTTGTAGATAGAAATAATATATGAGGAAAATATCACATAAAGATATTACAACTACTAAGTCATTCCAAACACATAAACATAAACAGTAAGAATTAAGCAAATAAAGAATTAGAAATGTCACACCCCAAAAAGAAGTTTACATTTTAAACAGAAAAAAAAGATTGACATATAAGAGGATATAAACTTTAGATGGAAGAATAAAAAATTTGCATGTCTACTATGGTTTTAAAATAAAAGCATAATAGCCTAAAATAGAGATAATTAAGAAAGGCTTTCTGGGAGAGTGGGATTTTGACCCAAATCACAGTGATCATGGGCAAAAATTGGTGAAGAAAAAAATGGAGATATTCTTTGCTGAGAACACAGCATACACAGTCACTCAGTAGAAATGAATAAGCTTGGTGTAGGCCATGTCACAAAACCACCTAGACTATGGATCATGAGGTGAGGAGGAGATTTGAAAAATGAGTGAGCTGCTTAATAGACTTTAACAATAGGCCTTTAAAAATGATTTTCACAGATTAGCTTTTCTTTAATGGTGTTTTGTAAAACATTGGTGTTATTGCAGATATTAGATATTAATGCTACCTCCCTTCCCCTCCAAAATAATAAACTATTCTACTTGGGCACTGCTACCTACTCTATGCCCTCATGGTGATTTACAGTTTTACCATATTTTAGTTCTATGGGGTTGTGTAGCAAAGAAATGTCTCCACATTTGTTCACTTATGACACTGAACTCTTTTTCAGATGATTCATATATATTTTTATTTTTTTGATTTGGTAAAATTTGCAAAAGGTGGTGGGAATGTGTACAGATTTGTGAACAAATTTGCATCATGGTAAAAATCATCCTTCAGGATCTGGAACCTGGTGGAGGAAATGTGTGGAGGTGGGGAGGGGAAAAGGGAATTGTATCAGGAAATTGGCAGGGTGGTAAGTGCCCTAATGCAGGTGTGAGGCAACAAGGATGAGACCCTCATGGTACAGAGGAAATAAGAAAAAGTGCAATCTGTGATACAAGGAGGCAAAGGAAAAGAACATATTGATTGCTTGGATATAAAGTAATGAACAAAAGAGAGGGATAAAAACTGACCCTTGTTAGTAAAATCTTACTAGCTTTTTCTCTTGATTGTCTTTAAAAAGGCAGAAAGGGATTAAGAAATCAGTGGGGGCAAAAATAAAGTTCTATGAGTGAATATGTAGATGCTATGCATAATAAAAGTAGAATTAATAAATTCAAAGAAAGTGGAATATAGTTAAATAGGAAATTAATCAAGAAGATGATCCATGAAAGTTGGGTCATCCATTATATATGTGTGTGTGTGTGTGTGTGTGTGTGTGTGTAAGTATATATATATATATATATATATATATATATATCCACTATTTACATATACCTATGTTCACCTTATCTGTATTTTATATATACTATATATGTATGTATACATACATATGTAGTATATACAGTCAACTTTCTATAGCCAAATATTCTGCATCTGCAGATTCAACCAACCACAGATCAAAAACATTCAGGAAAAAAATTACCAGAAAGTCTCAAAAAACAAGCTTAAATTTTCCAGGTGCCCTGCAACTATTTACAAATCATTTGCATTGTGTTAGGTATTATAAGTAATAGAGATGATTCAAAGTATACGGGAGTCTGTGTGTTGGTTATATGCAAATACTATGCCATTCTATATAAGGGACTTGAGTATCCACAAATTTCAGTATCCTTGGGGTGGGGTTGTCCTGGAATTAATTCCCCATGGATACAAAGGGATGATTGTATACACACATATATTAACAGTATGTTTAACAATATATTTATGTTTTTCAACTGTAAGGACTGGAACTCAAAGGAGATTGTAATGTTGAGTTAAAGGACATACAAACAGAAAAATATACATAAAATAAATATGGGAAACATATACTAAAATTTATAATTCATGAGTTCGTTTTCATAGGAGAAAATGATGTTATTATTAATTTTTCTTAAAGCCTGTGATGCAACAAAATGAAAAGAAAAAGTAGATTCTCTCTCCACTGCCTATACTGGCATCCTGTGGAATGACACAGTAAGAAAAGTCAAGCAATAGTAATTTCAATCACTTTCAAGATTGATTTATTTTCAGTTGAAAGTTCAGTCTGGTGAAAGATGTTATAATGGCAGCTTGAGATTCTGGAACTAAAATAGAACATGAGAAGCAGTAATTTAAAGTGTGTTCTACACGTAGTCCTCTACCTTGACCGAGAGAATCACTGTAGGCGTTCCATTATTGGACTCTTTTTTTGTTTACACTAATGCTACTTAACCTGAATTTTGTCTGTAGAGTGAAGGGTCCTTTATGTAATTTTTATCTATGCCTTTGGTAGATAAAATATACAGTGTATTGTCCTCCAGTTACAATAATGTGACACTGGGCCATTGTAATTATGGCACTAGGAAATGTGAGGTATTTATGTAGATGACATTATCACAAATATGTAAAGAATTTTACCAATTTACAAAGTTCTCCACGTTGTTATCTCATTTGATGTTTAACAATAACATTATGTTTAAAATTACAAACAATTGCCTGAGTGCTTTCTCGTTACTGGGCCAAGAGATTTGTAGCTATCTGCTTTACAGCAGGATTTTTCAACCTTGGATCAAGTGTAGCATCTTGTGTCTGTAAGTTCATACAGTACTATTTAAAATTTTTTCTATGTCATTTTGTTAATAAACAATATACCTCTTCTGAATTATCTGAATGATCATCTTCTAATTGAATACTGATACATTTCAGGTCCTGCTTTGGAATTTAAATTTGCAATCACACGTTATTTACTAAATGAGACCCTAAAGTAATAACATTTAATATTAAATGCAATACTTCTCACTGAAATCCAAAACTGAGACATCTGTAGATATATTCTTGGAATGCTGAATACTTGGGGTTCAGATTTCAGTTTCAGAGAGCAGAATACCTGAAGCTCATTTAAGCAGGAAACAATGTAGTATAGAGAATCATCAGATGATTTTCGGAATCCCTAGGAAGTCAAAAGAAAAATGGTCCTGCAGGAATGATTCCCAAAGACGCTATAGAAATAGGAAGTCAAAGGGCATGCTGCTACTACACCATAAAAGTGCTGCCTGCAGAGCCAGCAAACTGATACTACAGCTCCTGGCTTGAGAAGCACACAGCCTTAGCTATAAGACACACAAGCATTTAAGTGTATTGTATCAGTGTATTGACAGTATCTTTGTGTGTCTAGACAGAGTTTAGAATGAGGGAGATAATCGACTAATAGTTATTGAAGAGATGAATGGGTAATTTTTTCTCCTCTATTATACTACTCAAAGTCCATTTGGGCAAATGGCTACAGCAATTCAGAAAGTTAACTATGGCCATGGAGAAAAGCTGGACAGCAGTATTGTTAGACATATTGTTGCAGACTTTTTATATTATTTAATGTAATTAGCCACAATGAGAAAACATAATCCCTGAAACTTCAGTGACTTATGAGAAAGGTGGTCTATTTTTTATACTCAGGTGAACTTTACAGGCAGTAGGAGGAATGAGAACTACCCTGCTTGATAGCTTGTTCATGGACCAGAGACACTGGGAGCAATGCATTGAAGATAGCTAAACCTGAAGCCTGGATCAACAACGAGTTGGTGTCTGGAAAGGTGAAGGTGTCAATGGTCCAGGACTTGAAGTGCCGCATAACTTTCATTCACCTCCCATTGACAAACATAGTCACCCTTCTCCATCTGAGTACAGTGAAGACAGGGAGTAGAGCATGATTGCTTATTTTATCTCCAGGAGGAATAGAAAATAGGGTTTTGATGGAAATAACTGACTTTGTGACAGCGTTGGAAGGGAAACCATAGTATTTGGTTTATAAAAATCATTATGTTAAATTGTATCATGAATGCCATTTTTGAGAGACATTCATGAATATTATAGACAAAAACATTTTATCGGTAAAAGCAGTAAAGATAGGACTTTAAATATCTCTCTGTGACCACACTGTTGAGAGTTAATACATCTTTGGACAGTCAATAATAGTTTGTGAGGGGAATTCCCTGGCGGTCCAGTGGTTAGGACTCTGTGCTTCCACTGCAGTGCACATGGGTTTGATCCACGGTCAGGGAACTAAGATCCCGCATGCTGCAAGGCGTGGCCAAAAATTAAAAAAACAGTTTTTGGGATATATTTTTTCCACATAACAGACCAAGGTCATTCCCATTGCACTAAGCATCTAAACATTTTTCAAGTGAAGCAAGTCACAGTTGCTGCCTCTCCTTAAATAAGGTATTTTCTGCTTCTTGACAAGTAGTGTATTCCTCCTCCACCAATTATTTGTGTTTCATGGGAGTGTTATTTAACTGACACTGATACAAAATTGTAATCTCTAATTTGGACCCTTAAAAGAGATTTATGTTGAATCTAAGTGATTGTATGCAAAAAACAAAAATAGTAAATAAGAATGGTGAAGAGTTGAAAGAAATGCTAGGGCATGTGACAGATGAAGACTTTTAGAAAAGGGGCAAAATTCTGTAGCTGACCTGCACAATACAGAGTTTGTATCCTTCTATATATTCTTATTTTTCTCAATGTCTCAAATCTAGTAAAATAATTTCTGATCATAGCTGGTTTTATATATTTTTAAAATGTCATGTAAAAAAAATAGTATAGAAAAAAATACACAAGAGTCAGAGACAATATTCCCAAAACTACAACTTGAGAAAGAAAATCAGATCTTACTCCTTAGGAATAATGCATTATAGGAAACTTACTCTTTGATGAAGACATGGAATCTTATCTTTCCTCCTCCTAAAAGTAGAGAAAGTTCAGAAATGCCATAGGCAAAAGGTTAAGTTGCAAAAACTTAATTTTATTTTTGCTTCAAGAATACGTAACTTTCTCCCATTAGCAGTTAGGAATTGAGAATATTGTACACCTGAAACTAACACAACATTGTAAATCAACTATAGTCCAATATAAAGTAAAAATTTAAAAATATAAATAAAGGTCACACTTTTTAAAAAAAGCCACAGGCTGCAGAAGGACGACCCCACCCCAGACAGAGCAGAGATCAGGATTGGAAAGAATCCTGAAAACCTCATGGAATAGATTTCATGTGCTTTGGTTGAGGCAGGTACAAGTACGTTATAAATGCTCGTGGGAGCATTATGGAGCTGTAAGATAAATGGGATCATGAGTGGAGAAAAAAAAAGGAATTGGGCATATTATTCTCATAACATATTTCAATATCTTAAATGTATGTTGACAACAAATGTTATCTTTGTAACAGTTATGTTTACATATCTTTCTCCCTCATTTTCTAAAGATTTCTTGAAAACAGTAACATTTTCATTTATCTTTTCACAAATTAGATGTCTAATGAATGTGTGTTGTTGGTACTGATTAGGCATAAACACATATATTTTGTCCATCATCAGTATGTTGTCAGAAAAACAGCATTATAAGTATACCCACAAATCATATGATTTTGCAAGGAACTTCTTAATTATTTTCACTGTATTTGCTTAGTGTGCTACATTTACCTTCAATCAACAATAAATCATATCAGTTGTAAGAACCACTAACTTTTTTATTGTCACTGGCACAGTTAGATTAAAAATTCAGGTGTCGATAGATGACTAACATAAAGTTAGGCATTTTGCTGAGCTAGAAAGATTTGGATTTTCATTGGGATTGTGTAAGATGTCAATGTGTATATAGCATTACACATTAATGTTGTAATCAAAATGACTTTTATTCATTCAGTGTGTGTGTGTATACACACACACACACACACACACAAAAAAAATCTTTCACCATCATTTCATCTTTAGCAACAATTCCCTGGTCTCGTGCTAGGTTGGAGGCCTCCAGAGAGAAAGCACTTATCTGGAACTAATGATGTAAGAATATTCTTAGGTATTCTACATATGAGTAATTTTTATTTTTATTAATTTTCCACAAATATGGCTATCATATCTATTCATTTAGAAATTTTAGAAAATACAAGAAAGTATAAAAGCTAAAAATGATCTTAAATCCCAAACCTACAATTAACTACTATGATGATTTTAGTTTTAGTTTTCCTAGTTATTTAAAGTAGAAATAAAAGTTTAAAACTTTTTTTGTAAAGACTTAAAGAGTAAATATTTTAGGCTTTGTGAGTCATATGATTCCTGTCATGACTACTCAGCTCTGCTGTTGTATCTGAAATCAGCCAAAGACAAATGTAAATGAAGGATCATCACTGTGTCTTCAATACAGTTTTATTTATGGATGCTTAAATTTTCATGTGTCAACAAATATTATTCAACCTTGTAAATATTCTAAAGAGCATTTTTAGCTGGCTGGTTGTACAGAAAACAGGCAGCCAGCCAGATTTGACGAGGGCCATATTAAGCCAGCTCTTAGTTTAGACACATAGATGTAGATACAGCTATATCCATCTGTCTACATATATATGCATGGTATAAACAACTAATTTAAAAAAACAGGACCAAAAGATATTACCTGTTTTAGAAACTTTTAATTCTCACTAATTTTTATCTCATTCTATGGCAGGCGAAAGGAACACATTTTCCACCTCTTTAGCAGTTACCCAGAACCATATGGCTAGTTGAGTTTACTGGGTGAGGTATTGAAAATTGGGGGTAAACCCTGATGTCTCATATTGAGCTGGCAGGGCCACCACATAAAAGTAGATGAGGCCCTGGGTCACCACTTGCACAGCAGATGTTGCATGAATGAGGAATGAATCTTTATTCTTTAAGCCTCTGAGCTTTTTTGCAGCAGGTCCTAATCTAATACAATGTTATTTGTATCTGACTTTTAGCCTTTAATAATATATTCAGAAAAATCATCTTTGAAAACAGCATGTTTATGGAAATATAATGGTTCATTACATGAGTCCACTATAATGTGCATAATCAATCCTTTAATCACTTTTCAGACTTGAGTTCTTTTCTGATTTTTGCCCAATATGAACTCAGCTGTAGTAAAAAAGAGTTGTAGGTAAATATTTATATTTTATTCTTATTTATTTATGAATTCTGGAAATGTAGTCATTGAGATAAAGTACTGAATATTTTAAGGACCATTGATATATAGTCACAAATTATTCATCAAACAATTTGTGACATTTAAAACTCTTGCTAGCCATATATGTTCTACAATCATTTTATTACCATTGGTCAGTATGGTTTTTTACATCTTGCTTGATTAAATAAGGAAATAGTATTTCTTCATACTGGTTTGCATTTCTTAACTAGTAAGGTTGAATTCTTTCCATATTTTTATTGGTCTCTTGAATTTCTTTTTTTATTAAAAGTTTATTCAGGTCCTTTCCTCCTTCTTCTAACAAGGTATTCATCTGTTTCTTACTTATTGATAATATTATTTTTAAATCAATAATGTTATTTTATTTACCCTTTGCCATATCTGCTGCAACTATTATTCTAGGTTTTCATTTGTCTGTTACTTTACTTAATGTGGTATATTGTCCCCATGTATATAGATTTTAAAACTTGGTTTAAGACTATAGGTCTCTTTTTTATGATTTCTTCATTCACTTTTATGCTTATAATATTCTTCCCCATCTGAAGACAGATTCATATCTGCTAGTATTGTTTCTTGTTCTTTTGTAGTTTTATTTTTACCTTTTGTGGGAGATAGAATATGGCCTCTTAAAGTTGTCCATGTCTTAATCCACAAACCTGTGAACGTGTTATCTTAGATGGCAAAAGGGACTTTACAGATGTGAAGAAGTTAAGAATATTGAGATGGGAAGATTATTTGGATTATCCAGGTGGGACCAATGTAATCACAAGCGTCCTCAAAAGAGGAAGGCAGTAGATGCAGAGTATGAGAAAGAGATGTGCTGATGGAAACAGAGGTCATAGTGATGTGGCCACTAGTCAAAGAATATAGGCAGCCTCCAGAAGCTGGAAAAGGCAAGGAACAAATTCTTCTCTAGAGCCTGTACAAGGATGCAGCTCTACTCACAGCTCAGTTTTCTCCTTTGAAGGTCTATTTCAGACTTCTAACCTCCAGAACTGCAAGATAATAAATCTGTGTTGTTTTCAGCCACTAAGTTGGTGGTAACTTATTACAGCAGCAGTAGGAAACTAATACAGCATTTGATCCACTTGGAAGTTATAGATACAAAAATGAGAGTTATTTTTATAAGAGCAAGAAAACAAAAAGGGTCTCAGAAATAGCTTATGTACATATGAAAAACAAAGAGCTCTCTAAAAAGCTGTGAGTGTCTGTTAAAGTATGTTTTTAGTAAGAAATACAATGAGAATTTTGAGGTTCTGGGTTGTCTAAACCCTGTAACCCAGTTAGACTAGTTTAGGGACTTTAATCTCAGTGATATGTTATAAAGAAAGAGAGAGGTGCCTAGGGAACCCCTGCCAGGTAAATTCAAGTCCCAACTTGTTCTCAATAAAGTTCTACTTCAAGATAAAGTATTCTCAACTGGGGCCACTATGAAGGTGACCTGCTGACTCCTCGCCCTCTGAAATCCTTCTTTTATCCTTCTGACTACCGGTTATATATTTCTACCAAAGGTTACCTACAAAAGGATCTAGAAACACTAGCTAAAAACAGAGAATTTTAGAAATATGTTTCAAAGCTCAATTTTATTATTTTGTGATATCCGATAACAACATCAGAAGTTGCAGAGGTTACTGTTATTGGTTTTGGTGTCTGTACTTTTCAACTTTCTTAACCATTTGAATGTGGTATTCCTCCCTTCCATTTTGGGGTGTGTGTGTGTGTGTGTGTGTGTGTATTTTGTGTCCATTCTTCTCTTACCTATGGTCCTCAATTAATTGAAATATTCTTCCTCAGCAAAGGAGCTGTTTGCAGTGGTTGAGTGGAGTTTTCGAGTCAGACTGCCTGGTTTGAATCTTCCTCTATCACTTCGTCTGTGACATTAGCAATATACTGACCCACTCTGAACCTCAATTTCCTCTCTTATAAAATGGAGACCATAATAGGAACTACCTCATAATATGAAAACAAAATAATTTGAAAATAATAAGTGGAAAATATTTGGGCATTGTCAAATGCAAAGTTCCCACCCAAAGAATTTTGATTATTTATTCTTCCTTTCTCCTCATAACCACTTCAAATCTTATCTACCCCTCAATGCCCAAACTAACCATAATTCAAAATTTACTTCTGGCCACCGCACATCATAACTCTCTTTCACTCCTTGGAACTTGTATAAACTACTGTATTAAAAGTCAGATATTTTTACCTCATTGGATTCATAATAATATACTGCTTAATTTAATTTTTTTTACATCATTTTATTTAACAAATGTATGTTCAATAGCAAGCAATTGTTGGGATCTCAGTGTCCTACTATATAAAGTGGGGATATTAATATTGGGTTGGCCAAAAAGTTCATTCAGGTTTTTCCATTATACGATACAGAAAAACCCAAATGATCTTTTTGGCCAACCCAATAGTTTTTACAGGCTTATTGTGAAAACTAAATGATTTTATGCATGTAAAGTGCTCAGAACAAAGCCTGGCACAAGGGAAAGGCTAAATAAATGTTAACTTTTACTAGAATTATTACACGCAAACCACTATAAAGTTATTTAACATTATAAAAAGACTACACACTTCTTAAAAAGCCATCTTGTCTATGCCTTCTTTATAGTACATTGTAAGTTTTCAATAGATATCAAGTCAATGAATGTGAAATGCAAAGATGAATTGTGGAAAATTAATATTTGGATATAGAGTCATTTCAGGGAAATTTTGAGGTATGATTGGACACATGAATGTATATATATTTCAAAAGGAAAAAGAAAGAATGAGGAATGTAGAAACACCCTGTTTTTTTCTGCATACAACCAATTGAGAGGATTTTGGCTGCCTGCCCATAAAGGTGATAGGGATGAGAGCAATAAGAACAACAACAAGTGATCTCTACAAGAGATAACTAGAAATGATCTGAAATGGCACCGAATTGCAGGGTGTTTATTTGCACACCCATGCTAACACTCTGCAACAAATTCAATAAAAAAGATGTGACAGAGCTGATAGGATTCGTGTGTAAGAAGGAATTTAGCTTGTAAAATATGAAAGAAGTTCCCTTTTCTTGCAATGTCATAGAAAAGCAGAAATTTCTCATAAACTGAGAAATTTGGCAGAAGTGTAATTTGGGAAGAGGCCAGAAAGGAAGTTTTGTGCGACAACAAAAGATATCACTCAAGTGCATGCTAATTATCAGTGCCTAGCTATTGTTAGGTGAAGTTTCCTCTGGAAATTCTGTCCCTTTCTAGATATATCTGCCAGTCAGAAGGGGGGGAAAAAAAGAGAGCAATCCATCCTCTGGGAAGTTCCCATTCTTACATATTTCAGTATATATGCATTCTCTTGTGGTGTGAGATTATTCATCTGAGTATATTATTTTCAAAATCATTCATTCTTTCATTAGTTCAACAAACATTTATTCAACAAGCATTGACTGAGCATTCTTTTATGACAGCATTGTGTTAGATATCCTGGGAATGTGTTTGTGACTAATAATAATGATAATAATAATAATAGTTATTATAGTATACTTTATAGAAAACTTACAGTGTATTTACTGTGAGTCACGCTGGGGATTGTTCTAAGCATTTAATTCTCACCAACAAAAAACTACAAAACAAGTAGTAATAATATCCATGATTTACAGATGAATAAGTGAGGCACAGAGAGGTGAGTGACTCTCCCTAGTCCATAAGCTTGTAAATGTCACAGCTGGCATGACTCCAGTCTGTCCCCTTAGCCACCATGCTGAAGATGCTTCTGAGATGACCTGGTGCTCTCAGAAAACTTATAGACTGGCATATTGTTAATATAAACAATTTATAATTATAAATAGTTATAATAAAATGTGACCAGAGCTGTACAGGGGTACTTATAAAGTATTGTGAGAGCCCATAGGAGAAGTGTCCAACCCAGGGAATCAGAGCAGGGGAGAGCTCATGTAAACTGAAGCCTGATGCAGAAAGTGAACTAATTGGATGTTGGGAGGTCCACATGTTCCAGGGAAAGGAAACAGTATGAAGTCCCTAAGGTGAGGGAGGATAAGATCTGGTCCATTTGAGAAATGAAGTAAACTTCACTAGACCTGTAGGAAAGGGTGATGAGGATGAGCCAGTGATTTCAGAAAACAGTCAAGATGCTAGAGCTGCAGGTTCCATCCTTTTCATTTAGGTCTTACCAAAGATATGATGTCTGACTCACCTTCCAAAGCTGTACTTGTAATAAAAAGTGCATGCATATTTGGGTGGGCTACTACTTTGCCAGGCAGAACCATTCCAGGCAGATTTAATGGGAAGCCTGCTTCTCTGCCTCAGCCCTTTGCCTTCTGGAAAATTCTCCTAACTGACTTCTCTTAGAATCAATAGCAGATAATCTTTTCTTTGAAAAGAGTCTATAAAGGTTTTTGTAGGATGATTTTAGAGCTAGAGGAATTAACTTATAATGGTAAGTAGAGGATGAGATGTTAGAACAGGAAGAAGTTATAGGAGGATTGATTAAGGGAGTGAAGTGTAGATGCCTTTTTATGATGTCAGAGAGTGATTGGAAAGTTAAAAGTGATGTGAAGAATGATTTTAAAAGGCTCTGAATAAAAACAAGGTTTTCAAGAAGAAAGTCAATATTCCATAGGGCTACAGAAACATTTGGTGGAGAGAGCAAGAGTATTAAAAAAAAAAAAGCATAAATTAAAGCTAAAATAGCAAGATTCAAAATATAAGTGAGAGGGCTCCCCTGGTGGGGCAGTGGTTGAGAGTCCACCTGCCGATGCAGGGGACAATGGTTCGTGCCCCGGTCCGGGAAGATCCCACATGCCGCGGAGCGGCTGGGCCCATGAGCCATGGCCGCTGAGCCTGCGCATCTGGAGCCTGTGCTCCACAACCGGAGAGGCCACAACAGTGAGAGAGGCCCGCGTACCACAAACAAACAAACAAACAAAATATATATATATATATATATGAGAGAAATTGTCTATCCCATCAAGGTAAAAAGCATAAATAAAATGTTAGACAAGAGCAAACTATCAGATAGAAAACAAAATATACAAAGTAAAGAAGGTTCAGATTGGTTGTAAGGTATTAAAAATAGACAATAAGATGATACCGAAAGAGAAATTAGAAATCAAGGAAATGTCCTTTAAGACAAAATATTAGAAGACACATAAAAGAAAAGTAATGTGTGCCAATACCGAGGAATTAGAGGTTAAAAATTATTTTACAGCAAACAAATCAACTCAAAAACTGTGCAGAGTGATTAAGGTAGAATTTGATATTTCTCTTGGGTTTGATATTTGCTGGTTTTCTGCTGAGTTTTACAGCCCTTTAAAAAAGAAACCCAAAAAAGGTTTGTATTAAAGGTATATGAATAAAAAGTGCAAAGGCCAGTACAAAGGAAATTACCAATAATAATTATTAGGGAGAGAGAAAAAGCATTAGAATCTAGAGACCACTAGCCTTACTGAATACTGATCACAAGACTTATGTAGACATCTTGCTGCGAGGGTTGGCAAGCTTAGCAGAAGGCAGGACTCACAGGGCAAATGATATGCCAGATATCCAGAAACAGCTGATTGTGAATTTCAGAGGCAATCTGAAACAGGTCAAGAATAGAGAGGTGGGAAAATTATTAATTAGTTTATTTAAAATATCGCTTTGATGGTTAACTATAATTCTTTTTCTAAATTTAGATCCAAAATAGCATTTGCCAGATTAGCTGCTGAAATAAGTGAGGATGTTATGTATCAAAGTGATCCACATTCAATGCTCAATGGGTGGGGGAAGAAACAAATTATTGTGACAAGAAGAGTGAGGCAAGTGTACCCACATGGTCCTCTATTTTCATGTGTGCCCTGTAGACCCTCTCAAAAGATGACAGAAATAAACTGGAGAAAAGACAAATGAAGATGATTTAAAAAAGAGATGCTATCCTAGGTTAATAAGCCTAGGTACCTTATGCAGATAACATCCTTTTGACAATGCAGGCAAACCATAGATGGGAATATTTAAAATCTATAAAGGGTACTCCCAGAAAGCTGAAGCAAGAGGCACAGTGCTATAAAATGAGGCAAAGAGAGACATGATAATATTGAAGATATCAAAGTGCTGGCTGGGCCACTGGCAATGCTTAATTTGCTTTGGACAGGTGGAAGATGCAAAATGACATTAGGGCAATAAAAATAACAGCACAGAAGATTAAAAATAAACATAGGGGATTTGAAAAGTATTAGAATGCAGGATACATATAATTAAGCTTTGCCAGGTGCCAAATCGTATTTGCACATTACAGCTCCCACGAACTGCATGCAGCTCCTTCATTGATGAGTCATTTTAACATCCTTATAGAACAAGGGCAAAAAAACTTGACAGGAGGCTCTTTATTTCTCCCGAGAGGATGAAATGAGCAATGTCAAAGTATTTTATCAGTCAACATTTTTGTCTTTCAAATACATGAAGGCAGAAGGTGGCAAAAACTGGGAGAGATGATGAAGCACAAGCACAGCACAGCGGGAAAGCACCAGCTTTGGCAGGCCCAGAGCTCTTTGACATCAGGCTTTTAAATCATCAGCTGTAAGCCTGGACCAGTTACCCAAATGGAGTCTGTTTTCTATTCACATGTAAAATGAGTAAAACAGTTGTTTATCAGTATTCCAAGGTTATAGTGGAAATTAAATGGAGTCATTATGTAAAGTGCTTAACACATAGGCACTCAAATACTGTGGTAGATTTTAGTAGAGGTAGCAGTTTTAGATCTAAAGGCTCAGGGTGGTGGTGGAGGGACAACATTGAAATACAATAGGTATTCTACATCCCGGGTCTGCATTTGTGGATTCAACCAACCATATATCCGCCATTGGTTGAATTCGCAGCTGTGGACCTGTGGACAGCGAAGGCTGATTGTATTATGCCATTTTATTTAAGGGACTTGAGCATCCCTGGACTTTGGTGTCCGAGGGAGGTTCTGGAACCAATCCCCTGTGGATACCAAAGGAGACTGTAATGAAACAACTTTGAAGAATTGGAAAGGGAGAGTTTTAGAAATGTTTCTATGTAGCTACTAGAAATCATTGTGATATGGAATGTTTTGCAAAAAGAAAAAAAAAAAAAACGAAAACACAAAAAACATCTCCTAAGCATGAGAAATGTGAGAAGAGGAGAAAAAACAACACGATGTGAGGGAAGGTATTTGGAACCACTCGGCTATGGAGGAGGAGACAGGATGACATCCAGTCAGAACTACAGTGTTTATGGGACATTATTAAAAGCAAATAGCAAAGAGAGCAAACAAAGGTGGGAAATGCTCTCAAGGGGGAGCAGAAAGAGTGAAATATTATTCATTCATTCGTTTATTCATTTATTTATAGATTTGACAAATATTTACCGTGCTAGGCATTAAGAAATAGTTAAAATAAGAACCAACAGGGAAAAGAAATTACACAGAAAAAATAAATTGCCCAGAAAAAGAGATTGATGAGCACCACACACTTTTGTTAGCCTTATATTAAATGATGATATGCTTGATGGTGACTGTGGCAGCATAAGAATCTACAGCAAGACAATTTGGGCACTACAGATTTGTTACAGCCTCATGTGAAAAACGCCTGATGTGAGTTTCACAAATTTGAGAGGAGGGTTTTCAAGAGGCTTACTCAACCCATAAGTTGCACTTGGCGAATAGAGGGAGGGAGGTGGGCTTCACAGATCTTTCTCTAATAGAAACATTAAGAAAATTTTCTCAAAATTTAAAAAAAAAATTGATTGGACAAAATAATAACTTGTCAGCCAGAGAGCATAGTTGAGCTAATCAAGTTACAGGACGCTTTAAAGGTTTCTTCCCACTGCAGAAAAACTAAACAAGAAAAAAATAAAACAAATATTACTGTATTTAAAAAATATTCACAATGTCAAACTACAGTTTCTGTAGTTATAACGTTGCTATCACTCAGCGAGTGGCTGAATAAATTAGAAACAGAGCACAGTATTATCCATTTTTTAAAAATAACCCAACACAAAAGGTTGCCAAGATACTGAGCTTTTATCATCTCTAAAGCTTGTTCTCCTGGTTACTTTTGTTCTGTCTACTCTATGTGACAATGTTTGTTGCTATAGTTAAATCCAATTTTCATTTTTAGTGCTGTTGCATGCTGCTAAGATGCACAAAAGGTTAACAACACTGTCTTTAGGCAAAATTTCTCTATCAGGGTGCAACTGAAGTTTATTTCCCATAATAATTTTTAAAAGTCTAAATGGCATCAGGATTGCTTAGCTTGTGCTAAGATTTTTCCAGACAAAATATATTCTCATTTATCTAGCAATTTTGTTATGGGTAGAATTCTCCTTTGCAACCTCAGGTATTTTTATATAATGTGAAATACTGACTGCATGTTGAAGTGCTGCCTTGTAGGATTTAATACTTAAAGGATCTTACCTACACAGGCTTCATCTTTTTTTTTTTTTTTTTTTTTTCTTTTTGCGGTATGCGGGCCTCTCACTGTTGTGGCCTCTCCCGTTGCGGAGCACAGGCTCCGGACGCGCAGGCCCAGCGGCCATGGCTCACGGGCCCAGCCGCTCCGCGGCATATGGGATCCTCCCAGACCGGGGCACGAACCCGTATCCCCTGCATCGGCAGGCAGACTCTCAACCACTGCGCCACCAGGGAGGCCCTTCCACAGGCTTCATCTTTTATCATGGGTTTTATAACCTTGATATAAAAGTGTTTTGAAACACTGATGTTACCTTACATATTTAAGGAACTTACAACATAAAGGGGGAAGGACACAGACAAATAAATTTTGATGGTTATGTCTCAGAAGTGGAAATGGCAAGGAAAAAGGGAAAATTTTTTTTATTATTTATATATATTTATATATAGTGCAGTTAGATAAATATATATGTAATTCTGTGACATAAGTATATATTAGATAGATAGATAGATAAATAGATAATTAAGATCAAATATGCTTTTCTATGCTTCCAAAACTTTCTCTAATAAATTGCTTTTTTGTTCCAGAAAAAAAAATAATACATGTCAAATACTACAGTTTGAAACTGGTATACTTGTGGTCTAAGCTGCTCTGGAGATAAATCCACCAATATTGAAAGAGAGAGTACAAGGAATATTTCTCAAAGAAAGTAATATCTTAGCTAAAAGCTGACTTACTATTACTCAGTGCTTTGTATCCTTCTAACTTGCATGCCTTTTGCTAATTCCTATCTCCATGCATTTCTTTCTTCCATCTTGCCATTAGAAAATATTCACTTTGTATTATTGCAGTGTTCATCATCTTTCAAGTTTCAGTTCACAAGACACATGTCCATCACTGTTTCATGAGTCAACTGGAAATGGCTTTTATTTTTGGAAGACTATCCTGAGTATTCACATCCTATTATTAAATTCTGCACTTAGTTTTAAAAAGAATCAACTGCAAAATTTTCAGGTCAGAGAAAACCCAGATTCCTATCAGTATTTGCGTGTCAAAATTGTAATGCACCTGTCAAAAAGTAATGCATCTGCGGGTTACTTCTTAGGTCAACTTCATAGAATTGTAGGGCCTAGACCAAGGAAGATAATGGTGTCATTGGGCCCAAGATTTTATGATTACTTTTGAAGTATTATAACTAAGTGTCACAATGATGTATTTAAACATTCATATAAGAAGGACCAAAATAATAATAATATAGAACTCTGAAGAAAATGAGAATATTTAACCTGAAGAAAAGAAAATTGAGATATATGATCACTTTTTTCATGTATTTAAAAATTTTCATGTGAAAGAGGAAATAGAAATGTTATTTATGTCTCCAAAAGGAAAGTGTTAGGACCAGTGGGAGGAATTGATAAAAGATACGTTCTCAGCTCAACATGAAGGAGAACTTTCTAATAATTAGAGATAATGTTAAAGGAAAATTATTCTGACACTTGTTAAAATGGTAGGGAAGACTTTATTCAAGACTGTTACAACAGGGGAGAGAGACTGGGCTCAAATCCAAATATATCAAAGACAGCTGAGGATTTATAGCCAATGAGTAGAGTGAGGGGCATCATTAGATAGAAAATTGCTAAGAGGGGACATCAGGAATAAGGAGATTCTTACTAAACTTACTTAGGATTTTTACTGAAGATAGGCCAGAGAGATTGTATATCATGAATGGGGATGAGGAATTTGATCAGCTATCAAGGGTGATCAGATATCAAGGGTGGGAGATTCTCACTAAACTGACCTAGCAGAATTCTTGCTAAGACTGGGATTGGCAAGGATGGACACGGAAACCTAGTGGAGAAGAGGGCTTAAAGGAGCCTAACTAAAATTCAGTCAAGGAGACAGTCTCTCAATAATAATAATACTAATAGTAGTCATAATATTTTTGTAACAAATGATGAAATGAAGTAACCTTCCCAAAGTCACTCAGCTAGTGAGCAGGAATTCAAACACAGATGGGTAGAACTCTAGAGTTCCAACTGTAATCCATGGCACTCTTCCATCTCTTTATTAGAAGAACCTGCTTTATAAGATGGAAAGCTCCTTCTCAGGGTTAATCTTCAGCTACAGGTTATTTAATCAGTGATATTAAAGAAGAATTCCTAAAATGGATAGAAGGTGAAGTGATTGCTGAGGTCTCTTCTAACTTTAAGTGTCTGTGGTTTTATGATTCCACTCTGATGATTGTTTTAATTTTTAATCTGAGCTACAAAGAACCTTAAAGCAATCTAACTTTTCTCCCCACTTGCCAACACTTATTTCTTGTCTTTTTTATAATAGCCATTCTAACAAGTGTGAGGCAATACCGCATTGTGGGCAGCAGGATGAAAATAGTTAATAATACTGTATTGCATATTGGAAAGTTGCTAAGAGAGTAGATCTTAAAAGTTCTCATTACAAGGAAAAAATTGTTATTGTGTGTAATGATGAATGTTAACTAGACTTATTGTGATGATCATTTTGTAATATATACATTTTTGGAATCATTATGTTGTACACCTAAAACTAATATAATGCTATATGTCAGTTCTATTTCACTTTTAAAAATCAGTGCATATATACAAACTTAAAGAAATCTAACTTAACACCCTCACTTTAGAATGATAAAACCAAAACTAAGAAACATAAGTTGAATTGTTCATGAAAATATAGTAGGTTTGTGACAGAGCAGAGAATAGGGAAAGTCCACTGACTCATGGGTCTGAAATCATGCTTGTTTATTATTTTGTAATGGTCTAATCCATACCCCAAACATCTTATTGACTAGTTTTCCTTAAACAGTATTTTTTACACTTGCACAAAGAAGTATAGTTGTTGCCTAATACATCCAGTACAAAGACTGCTTGACTTTCACGATCCTAGGAAGTCTGGTCTTTAACTGTCCTCATAGTGGATTAATTTTGTTCAATGTTAGGAAAAAAAAGTAATCTGATTGAAAGATTTTTCCAACTAAGGCATTAACCCCTTAATTGGTCCAGGATATTTGCATTTTAAAAGAGACATGCAAATCCAAATGAAAATGGAAGAGGAGTTTCTGTTGGTAAGACTTTGCTATCTAAATGAAAGGAGCTATTTGGGGTTAGAAGCAAAATGAAATGACTCATCTTCCTGCATACTCCCAAGTTATAGATCCAGAAACCTAAGAACCACATGCACCACTTTTTCTCTTCACAGCTGGCTCTAGATAGACTGAGATAATTCCAGATTTTATAAGCTTTTCTCAATGTCAGCTCTACCTAGATTATTTTATTCTCCCGGGGGTTATGTTATGCAGGTAGGGACTGTTTGGGGTCCCAATCAACTGTTTCAATAGGATGCTGCTAGAGTTTCATATGCCATCTCCTGGGAAGTGAGCTAAAGTCTGGAGAACTGGACTATGGTCAGAGCAGACCTCTGTACAAGATGCTAAGCCTCATCTGCTTATGGATGTTTGCTTTTATATATTGCTAATCATGAAACCCAAACATCTAGGTTCAATTAAACAAACTAAGACTGCTTTTTCAATGTGAATTGTGGTAGTTTATGAAGCTAAATTATTTAGCTAGTCTTAGGGAAAAAAAAACAACTAATAACAATGGTAATGAATTTCATTTTTTTGTATTTTTTACCTAATAAATAATTTATCTTGTTTTGACCAAAATCCAAACATTTGGTGGTAGTTTCACAGTGCTGGACTGAAGTAAACAAAAATAATTTGTAAAGTGCCTACTTGAAGAATGGGACCTAAAATGTTATTTTTAAGTATAGCTTAATTTATTCCTAATAACTTAAGCAAGAACAAGAACAATACTGAAGAAGATTTTACAACATTGTGACAAAAGTTTACAAGTTGGGCTTTGTTAAAATATGTGACTCATAGGAACATGGGATAAATTATGCCCTTCCAGCCCCAGCGATGCTCAATTTCAAAGCTAAAATAATACTTTGTATTTTGGATGGAATGATGAAAGGGCTACACAGGCACTTCTTTACTGCCTCAGGGAAATGTTTCTCAAAAGTAATAGAGAAAGAAGCCGGAAGCATCCCTTATGAACAAACTATCAATACTCCTGTGTTCAAGGCAATAAGTGGACTTTGGGTAAGAATGAGGAAGTCAGGAAACCAGTCCAGGTTGGAGAGTTAGATTTCTCTGATTCCTATATTATGCTCTCTTCAGGAATAATCAGAGAAACTTAAAGGACTTTATCAAATGCTATGCATGTATATATGCTGTTATTTACAAAAGAGTGTATGTGCTTGGTAAAAGATCAGTTAAGAAAGTGGCAAGAACACTGAGTTTGGAGTAAAAGTATAGACCTGGCTTTGAACTTCAGGTCTGTCATATTCTAACAGGGCACCTTTGATAAATTTAACAACTTCTTCCTCTACTCCTTAGTTTTTGTCATCTTTAAGAAAGAAAGAGAGAGAGAGAAAGAAGGAAGGAAGGAAGAGAAAGAAAGAAAGAAAGAAAGAAAGAAAGAAAGAAAGAAAGAAAGAAAGAAAGAAAGAAAGAATGAAAGGAAGGAAGGAAGGAAGGAAGAGAGAGAGAGGAAGGAAGGAAGGAAGGAAGGAAGGAAGGAAGGAAGGAAGGAAGGATGGGGAAAGGAAAGAAAGAAAACCAATATTACTTATTATGTAATTTCCTGTAAGAATCAAATGAGATACTATAGGTGAATCATAATTTATGAAGAGTTATGCTAAATCAGTTACTGGATTTTTTAAGTATTTATTTTATTCTGAAATGTCCTAGTATTTGAAATAGTAGGTAATAGAACAGATATATGTATTTAGTGACGTTTTAAAAAGCCTGTTATTCTCCTCAATTTGCTTGTTATAATGGCCATACCTAGTTTTCCTTGTTTCAAGTTCAACTCTTATCACTTTCATCCCAAATATAGTGGTTTATGGTACTGATTTTGAATCTAAACGTATGAGTTTGACTCTCAATTCTGCTACTTACTAATGACCTATGTTAATTCATTTTACTTTTCACTGCCTTTGGGTTTTTTTCCCTATAAATGGGAATAATAATAACATTTCTTAACCAATAAGGTTATTTGGAGGATTAAATGACATAGTATATGTCAAGTTCTCAGTTCAGTGCTTCACACATAACCAGGACTCAATCTATGTGGCTATTTTTATTATTTTCACCCCAGCCCAAAGAGTCAAATAAAGTAGAAACACTTATCTCACCTAGAGATCCCTTTACCTGTATCTAATTCCATCTACTTCTGGTTTGTGAATGACCTTGTTTCTTTTTACACTTATTCCCCCCACTTTTATTTTCTTGAAAATCTTTGATTTCCATTGTTTACTGTGTGCCATCTATAAACCTCACAAATCTTCTCAATTCTCTTTATCACTAAATGACTCTTTAGACAGACCCTAAGAATGGATACATCAAATGAACTTTTTCCATCCTCCCTATTCTTACTCTCTCTCATGCCTCAGATAATTCTAAAGAAGCTATCTTTGGGAAAAATTATCAATTTAGTTATAATACATATGTCTAATATATATGCATATCTAACTTCATGATTCTATATCTACCTGCATCCTTCTGACCCCTTAACCATGGCTTCTTTCTTAAATTTCTTTCATTTTCACTGCATGTTTTGTCTCAGAGGATGCATTCATTTTCTTGTCTTTAGTGATAACCCCAGTGCAGATGACTCACAAATTTCTATCATGCGATCTGATCTCTGATCCAGGCAGGGAACCTCTAACTTTTCACTGAATGGCTCATGTCAAGTATAAAAAACTAACATAACTACTCCAAACATAAACTTTTCACTCAAAATTAGCCCTCCCTTCTAGTTTACCTACCTCTGTCCATGGTATTTCCATTGCCCCAGCTCTTCAGATTTGGAACTGCACAGTCTTCTTTAATTCATTCCTCTCCTTTATTCTCTATATCCTGTAAATGATCTAGACCTCCATATTTTTACTTGTAAAGAATTATTTTGTTCTTAACCTTCTTCTGATCTCCATCATTATGGATCACATTTCCCTCACAATTAAATGACTATTACAGCACTTTCTTTAGCTTTTCCAGAATTGCTATTCCTTCCTCACTCAATTAATTTTTCTGGCTTATAACAGGCAAATTAATTATCATTACATGGATTTTTCATCTTGTGATCCCCTACCTAAAAGCCTAAATGTTCACCAATGTTACTACATAAAGTCTAAACTCCTGTGACTAGTGTTCAGACTTCCCATCACCAAAGAAAAGAATGACATACAAATGTTCATACCTCACTTCTTTGTAACACGTATGTTCTATTCAGGGCTGCCTTTGACTGGTACTCAAAAACATCTTGCATCTTTTCTTTACTTTCTTTACTCACATCTGCTATTGTTATATGAGGATGTGTCTCTCCTTCCACCAATACAGATCCTACCAGTCTGTATCAGTCTACAGATTCTTGTTGTAGAGGGCAAAAAAATCAACATGGTAGGGGCTATTAAAGATTTTTCTCAGAATTGTAACATTTCACATCTGTTCACATTTCACTAGACAAAGTAGGTCACTTGGTGAAGCTTGATGTCAGTCGGGTGGGGATGAATCTTTTCCTCAGATAGAGAGGCACAGAAAATCCCATGGCTAAGCCTGATGTCAACAGAACCGGGATGTATAATACGTCCATAAAGAGGAGCAGCTAATATTTTGAAAATTTATGAAGTCTACTACAGTCCACTCTCTGTCACAAATATTTACTTTCCTCCCTTCTGCCTGCAAAATATACTCATTCCCTCTCCAAGGGAAACAACTCAGCACACGACATATGAGACCAAAAACTGACCTGATGATATTCTATATCTATATCAGGTCAGGATATATTTCCTCTTGAGTTGTATATTTATGAAACAAAAAGACAAATTAAAAGCCCACAACATACACAACCAACAAACCTAGCAAATATTCACATTCAGAAAGGACAAGGATAGCTGGCACATGGCAGTGATGGGTTGACAGTCATGCTCTAAAGTTGCTAGAGGGACTTCTGAAGCATGTTACCCAGGAGAGGAAGTGTGTTCTTAATCAGACCCTGAGTCTATTCCTTCAAAGCAACTTCCTAGTCCACTGTTCTCCTATCTTTTCCAAAGCATACTGACTTTCCTCTTTTATGAAATAATTATTTCAAACTACCATTTTATGAATTCGTGGAGTACTAATACTTTTTATATATTTATTTTAGACATTCTGATATTATTTTATGTATTTAACATTATCTCTCCAAAGAATTTGTAAACTTCTTGATTTAGGGAGACTGAATATTATCAGTGTTTCCAAAAATGCATTATTATGCATGTAACAGCAATTGGGACAAATTATTAAAAATACATTAATAAGGACTGTTTGATTCAGGTTAACACTTTACAAGGAAAAGCAGGTCCACCAAAGGTGTTGCAGTAACAAAATTATAAGCATTTTGTATTTAAACAAGAGTATGAGGGTCCATCCAATAGGTTGACATTCACAGTTACTTAAGTGCAGCCATGGCCATATGGATCGTTTCTTGACTTCATGCATCTTTTATAGGCTTAGACTTTGTGTATTTATTATGGAAACATTATTGTCCCAGGGAAGTCCTTGGAGCATACAGTAAAACACCAACAGACAGTTGTCCTGGTACTTGTCTGACCTTCACCCTATTATGTGACTTTGAAACCTGTAATAACTTTATCTAGGGCTCTATTTGTAGATCAGAAAAAATATGCTCTGCCCTTCACTGTTCCAAGATGTCATGATAATACCTGAGGTGACATGATCAACTGTTTTGAGTTTGTAGTAAAGAAAACTTCATTGCAATTATTAAAGTCATGCATAGATAAAGCCATGAAGTAAGCAAGTGTGCCTTGAAGTTCTTTTGTCTCTCTGCACTTGCATGAAGTTAGAAAAGAGAGAAGACTGTAGAAGTAATTATCTTTGGTTTTGTTGGTGACAGAGATGCTGTTGGACAAGGGGGATTGACAACTTCCTCAAGAAGTCACTTATTGCCATGTAGATAGCAAAGAAAAATATCTCCCCACACAATCCTGTGTGATATAGATGTTAAGAATTATTAATAGTGCGAAGACCTAATATTGACAATTGGTGCCATACGATTCAATAGAATTTAGAGTGAAATGCACTGAAAGGCAGTTGGATTGTGACTCTAAATTTTATCCCTCTTCTTCATTCCAACTTGGAATCTTCATAAAGGTCATGTTTCCTACAGTTTTGTTATCTCTTAATGACATTCCTTAGTTTTATTCTGCTCTCTACTATATATATATATATATATATATATATATATATATATATATATATATATATGTACATACATATATATAATGCCTTCTACTATGTTCTGGGTATTGCCACATTTTAAGAGATGGTCAGGGGACTTTCTAGTTTAGCATCTGATGTGGACAAGGCATATGAGAAGTGAAAAAGTTATCACGTTGGTCTATAACTGAAGAGTTTTTGTGTGTGCATATTACACATTGGGAAAATACATATGGACTTTAAATATTATGAGATTCCAAGCAGTCTGGGAAGATTGCGGGCTGTAAATTAATTGCTAGTACTTTAGATTCTGAAATGCTAATAAAAAAATAACACTCTCCAAGGGTTCAACATTAAAAGTCAGCCTTTTGGTTAAGGACTCTTGCTGTTTCTTATAAAAGTTGTACTAATAATAGCTAACATTTGTTGAAGGTTTACCATGTGTCAGGACCAATTCGCAGCACATTGCATGCATTAACCCATTTAATCCTTATAATAGTACTATGAGGGATGTATTGTTATTATTCTTTTGAGATGAGAGACTGAAGCACAGAAAGATTAAGTAATCCAGTCAGGGTTATTCAGCCAGGATCCAATCCAAGCAGTTTGGTTTTATAGTCTGTGCATTGACCGCTATGCAAAATGGCTTTCTAAGGGATAAGAATTATTTTAAAAATAGGAGCAGAGTAACTGCTGGGAGCCTGGATACATATTGTAGTGGTGCCCTGAAGCTCATTGTTATCTTAATGAAAATCTCACTCTTCATGTCAGACCTAAATCCGCAGCCAGCTTGTTTGCAGGGGGCTCCAGGATTCATGGGACATGTAAAATTTCCCAGAGGTCTGTAAGCCAGACTGTCTTCTCTGTGTATCACTGGAAGCCAGAGAATAATAAGGAGGCTGAATTTATGTGGGGAAAGTAGCTTATTATGAGATGAATTAACATTTCATTTGTTGAGACTTCGTCATCTGAAATGTGTAACACTAAAAAATCTGTAGTTTTTTATTGTATACATAGATGGTGAAAACTCTGCCAGGCAAATTAATAGAGTAAATAAGGTTTTAATGTGAATATTTAACACTTAGAACAGTAATACACACATAGAAATTAGGGATGCTGATGTTAGTTATAGGCTGGCTAAAATCTTATTCTTGCCTCTCCAAATATTATCACTATTACCTTAGCCAATGTTCGTCCCAGACTACTCATTTCATCATTCTAGACTCATCTAGCCAACCTCTCACTGTGCTCTGCTCACTCAGTTTATATATGTTGCTATCTGTTAACCTGACATCCATCTTCTTTGTATCTCTGAAATATACACCTGCTCTCATTATGTTATGTCTATAAGCCATCTCTTCTCTTGTTATCTATTAGTTTATACTTTGCAGCCAGATTTTGCTTCTCCAGCTCCTTCCCTTAAAAAATTCATTGGGAATGCCGAATGATGTGATGCCTCTCAGCCATTTTCATATCAAGGTACACATAGAAAAAGATAATCTTTGTATATTCTAGGATCATTTAATGAGACTGCTTGTGTCAGAGTCAATAAGCCAGGGATTCCAGTTGCCCCAGGCCATGTTGGCTGACTACAGGACTGAGAGAATCAGTATAACATTTCACATTTAATGTATTCTTGCACTTATTAGGAAGCACTGATGTAGGGGAAAGAGTATGTTGCTGTGACCAGATAAGCCAGGGTCTGCATTTTGACTTTGCTATTCCATAGCTCTATGCTTTTAATAAAAGAACAATATCCTATATTCTGCCTTCTAAGTTATAAAATAGAAGTAGTAATAATGAAAGGGGAAAGGACACTTCTGAACCTTTTCCCATTAGTCCTAGTCTGCCTGCTCCTTTTCCAATTCTTTTCCAGAAGAGAAGTTGGCAGTTCAACTGCTGAGACTTTTAAGATACTCATTGGATCATATTAATAGTAGTTGAAGGGAAAGGAGGGAAGAGAGGGGTAAATTAGGAGTTTGTGATTAACAGATACACACTATTATATATAAAATAGACAAACAAGAAGGGTCTACTGTATAGCACAGGGAACTATATTCAATATCTTGTAAAAACCTATAATGGAAAAGAATCTGAAAAAAATATATATATGTATAACTGAATCACTTTGTTGTACACCTGAAACTAACACAACATTGTAAATCAACCATACTTCAATTAAAAAAATTTTTTTTAATAGTAGTTGAGGTCAAAGGGCAGGAACACATCCTCTGCTTCTTGCCTTCCAATCTGTCTCCACTATGAAGTCAGGCTAGAACCTCGAAAGCTGTTCATGGGAGGAGAAAGAAACCAACTCAGAGGTCTCTTCCCCTTAAAAGCTTGCCTGAAAATTACATTGGATTTGTTAAGAGATTACTCCTTTAAATGCCTTCTATGTTGTAGACATGATTTAAATCATGGTGGATTAAAAATAATGAAATTCAGCTCTGTTCGCAATGAGCTTAGTGTACAGCAAACAAGAACAATCACTGAAATAAAACTTTAAGTGCTGTGATCTAAGTGTGGGCAGGAAACCAGATTGGCAATGTTAGAAAAGGCATTCTAGGAAAGGAAGGCTACAACACCATTAAGATGGCCTAGCATGAGCTTTTAATCTCTACCCCCATTGATGTCTGTACCATATTTCAGGGTTGGAGATATTTCTGCTGCTCCCTCCAAAAATCTGAAGTGAATAGAATTCTGTGAGGCTTAAGGCCACCACTGATGCTCTCCTGGTATGGTGTCCTATTTCGCCAAGGACTTTACTCCAAGTTTACCTTTATCCTCAGCTAAACCTTGGAAAGTGAGGAACATATTTCCTTCAGTCCCAGATTCTTCAACCTTATTTAGAGTTTTCTTGTGCTCCCAGAGCGGGGAGGAAGGGTACAGGACCCCTTCTGAGAGTCATACACCAGCAGCTCCCCATCTCGCTAATGTTTCCACTTCCCATTTCAGGCAGCTTGGCCAGTGTTATCTTGTCCCTCTGCTATCACTGTTCATGGCATGCACCTTGTACTCTGATTCCTAAAAACTTAATGATTGACAAAACAAAAGGAAAATTTTAGAATTTGAGGCACTTTCAATTCTAAAGGCCTAATTCTTGCCAATCAAAAAGCCGTGTTTTTCGGGCTTCCCTGGTGGCACAGCCGTTGAGAGTCCGCCTGCCGATGCAGGAGACACGGGTTCGTGCCCTGGTCCGGGAAGATCCCACATGCTGCGGAGTGGCTGGGCCCGTGAGCCATGGCCGCTGAGCCTGTGTATCCGGAGCCTGTGCTCCGCAACGAGAGAGGCCACAACAGTGAGAGGCCCACGTACCACAAAAAAAAAAAAAAAAAAAAAAAAAGCTGTGCTTTTCAAATGTCATTTTTGAAACGCAAAAGCATTCCTGTTATAAAAATATGAATTCTTCTTGAGATGTTGGAATTGGGGAAGGTATCATGTTCCAGGGAAATGTGGAATGTGAGTTTGGGAGAAAACTTTGGTTGATATTCAAGCATCTTCTCTCATACCCAAAATACACAAAATAACAGAATTTACTGCTGACCCCCAGGAAGGCCAAGCCATGCTGAGCTTGACAAGTAAGTTTTTAAGAACTGGGAGGAAAAATCAATACAAGTGATTTTTATGGAAACCAAGGCAGAAGTAAGTTTCAAGGAGATAGTGTTCAGCAGAAAGAAAAAAAAAGGACAAAGGACATAAACAGTCTATTAACAAAAGAAGAAATGCAAAAGGCTAATAATCATATGAAAAAATATTCATCTTCAGTAATAATGAAAGATATCAATAAAAATAATAATCAGGAATAACTTTTCCTCATCACTTTAACATTGTTTTTGAAACATGGTATTATTCAGAGCTGTGAAATAGGTATTCCTATTCATTGTTGATGAAATAATATAGAAATACAGCTGCTTGGGAAAGTAACCTGGGTAAAATATGTTCAGCCTTAAAATGTCTTTAACCTTTAATCTAATATCTCTATTTTTAAATATTTGTAAGAATAAAATGACATGTTAAAAAAGAATTTCTGCATGAACACATTTATTTTTGTGACTTTTTATAACACTTGAAAAAAGCTATCATGTTAAAGTAAAAAAAATCAATCATTTAGACTTATATCAATTTCTATAATTTGCTTTATACACAACAGTTTAATGTATATTATATATTGCATAATGCATATCATATGAGTATAATATATACCATATAAAGCATTACGTGCTTATTATATTAATCACATATACCTTGTACATATGTATAACGCACACTACGTGTGTATACAAAAGTTAATTAATTACTCCTATATGGTGTTTTCTAAATCAATTCCTTTATTTTCATCTTTAAGAAAAAATTGTGTATTCCCCACATTTTCTAAAATGACCAAATCTTATTTCTACAATTAAAAGTCATTACAAAGAAAGAGAAAATGATGAGCAAGATTTTTATATGTTGGAGTAAATGGAAATAAGGGTTAAAGGAGTTGATTATATTTGACATTTAGAACATAACTGATGACTTTTTCCAAAGCAATTTCAAGATTCTGGCTAAATTTCATTGCTATTTTAGTGGAGGTGAGACGAGTTCATGTAAATCTCATTTTCAGTTTATTCATCTTTTAGGGTGCAATTTTAATATGTACTTGAGCCCAATATCATGAAGTGGTGATTCTTACTTTTTTTCAATATCGATGGCTAATATCCACAGATTTTACCCCCCAAATCATGGTTTATTTTATTTAGCAATGTAAAATGCAATGTAAATAGATGAGGCACAACACAGCAATGGTTTATGTACAGACTGTCTATAGAAGTAGGCATGGCATGCTACAGTGCCAAGTAGTAGATTAACAAATTCTTTTGGAAGAACAAAACTCAGAGGAAGAAGATCAATGCCACTTTTCCAGGCAAACTGTTTACAGGGAAGGAGAGAAAACCATGGTGTGAGGAAAAGAAAAACATAGTTAATTTTTAATTTTTTTGGCTAGGTAATTTATGTATTATGTAACTTAAAGTAAAAATGAAGAAAAAAGCATCTAAGATTTTGCCCCCTTTTCTCTTAGATTTTTTCTGATGGAATTCATGTGTTTCAGAAGTATCAAGAATACAGGCCAGAAATTTCAGATATCAATACCTAAAAGATAGGAATTCAAGTGATCCACTTATGTCTCTGTTGGATTAGAAGTAAAGAAAACTTAAGAAGGGCATAAGAAGGAAACTGGCACATCTTCACCTGTGATGAGCAAAATGAAGAAAATTTAAAATGCTGGAAATTATTTGTATAGAAAAGGGACTCATTAGATTCATATGTCAGCTGATGGTTTAATGCTCTTATACATTTTAAAAATAAGCTTCTTAATGCTATGCATTTGGCTAAGAATTGTACCCAATTTCATTCATTCAGAAAATACTTTTTAAGCATCTGCTTAAAAAAATCTGCCTGTCTACCAGGTACTCTTCCAGCAAAAGAGTACATCATGTGCACAAGAAAATCCCATCCCTCTTTTAGTTTAATCCTTTAAGTGAGACATAATTGTTCTTCAAAAGTACCCACCCTTTCATTAACGTCAGTTGGTCCACTGTACATGTTAAGTCTGCCACCCAAACTGGGGCTATGAAACAGGTAGCAAATACCACAAATTTCCTCAGTATCATGAAGTCGCTACTTTTGCCCAATTCATTTCTGACTTTGATGCTGCTGCTCACAACTCTTTAGCCTTAGTGTGTGTCTGATCAAGTTCCTGAAGCCAACACAGCATCATCCCATGGCTGGTCAAGAATAAGTGGCTGTCATCTATGCTGGTAGAGGTATCTTGACAAACTGGAATCTGGCAAGACCCCAGTGTTTGAGAATGCTTTATTGACTCATGCTGTCTGCCAACACCCAGTGCAGTTGAACTTGAACTGGAGGAAAGATTTCAGAAGGATCAGATGCAAAGCTGAAAGAGATTGTAACAAACCTGAGTTGAAATTTTAGCTCCCATGGATTCACATTAAATACCAGTTTGTTTTGCCATTGTTTCTTGTAATCAGTTCCATTTGTAAAAAGGATTACTCTCTTACTTCTGGTGTACAGAGATCATGTTAAAAATAAACATATTTCACATTGCTTGGTGAAAAAATATATATATACATATATATATACAAACATAAAATGTCATGTTGTAATATGCCCTGAGGAAGACCAAAAAACAATGTAGCAGAACAGATGTGATGTTAGGGAAGGTGGCTATTATTTTAGATTGGATAAGTCAAGAATAGCCTCCTGAAAAGGTGAACATTTAAATAAATCCTTGGATGGAGTAGAGGACAGGAATTAAGAAATAATTCAATAAATAATAGCATAACAATAAAGAAAGTAATCGAAGGTGATAATCTGAGATTTATGCACCTATATTCTGGCATGTAATTTAAAAAGGCGTGCTGTTTAATGATAAAAATGCTTCTATTGTAAGGAGATAGAGGTTGGTGGTGAAAATTGTCCAAAAATGTCAAGTGAGAAGAATGTGGACAAGTCAATCCATGGAAGTCCATTATTTTTAAATTTCAACATTTTTATATTGAAATAAAAATGTATATAGAGAAACAGATCCTCCTTCCACTCTCTGAATGTCTTTTGTAGGCTGCCTACTATGGGAGGAGAAGCAAGAACACCAAGAGAAACCTATCCCTGAGGTCACAGAGAGACTACCTAAGACTTGACGGTGAACTAGCCCAACATTAGTTGGACAAGAACAAAGTACCAGCCATAAGAGTCTAACATTAGAGGAGGGACAGGTGTGGTATAAGGAATTTCAGGCTTCCAGTGAGGGCTGAAACTGGGAGTGGAACACAGACTTTGAGAAAAATCCTCCACCAGTGACCCGTTGTTGTTCTAACCACAGAATAATAGCACTGCCATAGAAATATTTTTTATTAAGGTAAAATTCACATAGCATAAAATTCACCATTTTAAACATTTTAAAGTATTCAATTCAGTGGCTTTTTATTATATTCATAATATTGTGCAGCTATAACCACTAGCTCATTCTAGAACATTCTCATCACACCAAAATGATACTCTATACCCAATAAACAGTCACCCCACTTCTCCCAGCCCCTGGCAACAATTCATCTGTTTTTTGCCTTTACAGATTGTATATTCTAGATATTTTATATAATGGAATCATACAATATGTGGCCTTTATGTTTTTCTTTCACCTACATATAGAGACCCAAAGGTCAACCAGAGATGAGAGCTTTGGTCCTTCCCAGGTCTTGCCTCAACGTACATCCAGCCATGAGTATGTGCGTGGCCCTCTAGATTTCCAGGAATACGTCAGAGTTTTTCAAGGCCCTAGGGCCCAAAGCATCTCAATCACCTTCCTTTCCTTCCAAATTTTGGTTAGTCCATTGTTTGCTCCAACCGTCATCCATTTCCCAAGGCAACAACAATTAATATAATTTCCTGTAAATGTTTTTCACAAATGTCCCCTGGGTATCTGCCTCAGCACTGTAGGAATTCTAAGTTAGGTGAGTTAATGAGTTTAATTCTAAGTTAAAAGTAGACCCTTTGAACTGCTCCTTCAGAAACCACCAGACAAGTCAACACAACAGCAACAACAAGAGAAATAAAAACTAAACACATTTCTTTGCAAATGAGGTCTATTCTACTTCCTCCAGCACCATAACTTATGGTTGTTTTCTTTAGGGCCACTTCTGAGTTAGGGAGCAGGGGATGGGGCCAGAGTATGTTGAAACACCACAAAGCTCACTGTTCTTAACTGAGATTCAGTTGGGTTTTCTTGATAAAACCTTTCACTGGGGACTACTGGCTTTTGATTAGTTTCCAAAGGTCTGAAAATATTTTTAGTATTTTATTGAAAATAAAACCATACTATATCCAAATTTATTTAATATGGCTAATAAATTTAAAAATTATACTATTAAAAGCTGGTATTATAAGTTTCAAAACAATATTAACTTCCATCTTAAACTGGAATGAGAAGAGCATACAAAACTCAAACCAAACAAAAGGAAGATAATATTAAGACAAAAGTAGAAACAATGAAGTTGAAAACAGAAAAGCAGCATATAAAATTAATGAAACAAAATGCTGATTATTTTTTAAAAGTTCAATATAATTAATAAACATTAGACACATTGCTTAAGGAAAAAAGAATGCAAAAATATACAGTATTAGCAAGAAAGAGAGTGATATTCCTACAGGTCACCCCAATATTAATAAATTAATAAGGGAATATTATGAATGATTTTATGACAATAAATTCTGAATTTTAGATAAAATAGACAAATTTATTAAATGATACAATCTACCAAAGATTACTTAAGAACACATGTGTTACCAGAAGACATACATTACCAGAATAATCCAGCATTTATTAAAGAAATTGAATTGTTAGTTAATAATTTTCTACCACAACTGCCAACAACAACAACAAAACAAGCAGAAATGATTTTAGACCCAGTGGATTACACCAAACATTTAAAAAATATAACATCTACAGTATAAACTACTCCAGAAAGTAGAGGGTTAGAGAAAAAGTCTCAATGCATTTTACAAGTACATGATTATACTGATACATAAGCCAGACAAAGATATTGCAAGAAAAGAAAACTACAGACCAATATCCCTCATGAATATAGACATAAAAAGCTTTTGAAAATATTATAAATCAAATCCAGAAATATATTAACACCATAAGTGAGCATTATCTCAGGAATTCAGGGCTCTTCCACATTCAAAAGTATGTAAATCAATTAAATTTGTCTTTTAATATAGTGAAGAAGAAAAACATATAACCATCTCAATAATATAAGATAATATCTTTGATATACTTCAAGAATTCATTTCTGATAGAAATATCTTCACAAACTAAGAAAAGAAAACAACGCTCTCAACCTGATAAAAAGCAACTATAAAAACTAAAACAAACAACAACAACAAAAAAAAACAACAAACTACAGCTAAATCATACTTCATGGTAAATGTGTAAGGGCTTCCCCTCTTACATCAGGACCAAAGCAAGTGTGTCTTCTCTTACCACTCCTAATCATCATGTTAGTGGTCCTAGCCAGGGCAATAATGCAAAAAATATAAAGAAGAAAGAGAAAGAAAGAAGGAAGGAAGGAAACAAGGAAGGAAGAAAGGAAGGAAGGAGAGGAAGGAAGAAGAGAGGGAAGGAAAGAAAAAGAAAAGTTACTACATTTACATACAACATGGCAGTCTACACAGAAATATCTAATAAAGACTAACTACAAAAAAGCTGCAACTAGTGCCAATAAGTGAATTCAGGTATAACAAGTTATAGTGGCAATATGCAAAAATCGATTTTATTTCACATATAAATAATGGGAATTAAAAATTGAAATAGCAATTATCATTTACAATGGCACCAAAATCACTTAGATGTACATTTCACATCTAAATATATTTATGCAATATATTCAAGACTTGAGTACTAAAACCCTGAAAACGTTGAAGAGAAATCAAAGTCATAGAAAAATGGAGAAATGTACTGTGTTCATAAATTGAAAGATTCATTGCTGTTAATGTTTCAGTTCTCCCCAAATTTATTTACACAATTCAATACAATTCTAAATGAAACACAAGCAAAAGTTTTGTTTGGTTGGTTGGTTTGGAGAAATCAATTAAGCTGACATTAAAATGTATATGGAGAGAAGCAAAGGAACTAGAATAGCCAGAAGAAGGAGGAGGAGAAAAAGGACGAGGGGGAGAAGAAGAAGGAAGATGGGGAGGAGAAGAAAAACAAAGTTGAAGGAAGAATCACACTACCTAACTTTAAGACTAACCATAAGTAAGGGAGTGTAGTACTGGCAAAAGCATAGTCTCATATATCAAAAGAACGGAAGAGTCCAAAAAATAGATACTCACATATATGGTCAATTAACTTTTGATAAAAATGCCAAGGCAAGTAAATGGAGAAAAGATGGTATTTTCAACAAATGGTGCTGGACCAATTGGACATCAGTAGCAAAACAACCCACTTCAACTCATACCTTTTACCACATACAAAAATTAACATAAATTGGAAAATAGACATAAAAGTAAAAGGTAAAAATCTAAGGTTTCCTGCGAAATAATGCGAAAAAAATTTTCAACCTTGTGTTAAGCAAAGATTTCCTAGATAGGACACCACAAGCATGAATCATAAAGAAAAAAATGATAAATTAGACTTCATTAAAACTAAGGTTCCTGCCCTTCAAAAGGCACTATTAAGAAAATAAAAAGACGAACTATAGACTGGAAGAAAATATTTGCAAAACACATCTCTTATAGAGGATTGGTGTCCAAAATATATACAGAATCTCTTAATTCAACAATAAGAAAACAAGGTCACAACTGAAAAATAGGCAAAAGATTCAGACAGATGTGTCACAAAAGAAGATATATGGATGGTAAAAGAACACATGCAAAGATGCTCAACATTACTACCAACAGGGAAAACAAGTTAAAACCATGATAAGGTACCACTACACATCTATAAGAATGGATAAAAAAAAATTTTTAATGGCAGTATCAGTTGCTGTGAGGGTACAGAAAAACTGCAGTTTTCATACATTGCTGATGGGAATGAAGCACAGTACAGTCACACTGGAAAACAAATTGGTAATTCTTGTAAAATTAAGTATACATTTACCATCCAACCCAATGATCCTGCTCCTAAGTATTTATCTGAGACAATGAAAACAGTGTGCACTCAATGATTTGTATGGAAGAGCTATAGTAGTTGTAATCATAATTACCCAAAATACAAATTCCCTTTAGTTGGTGAATGGTGAACTGTGGTACCACTATACAGTGGAATACTGCTTAGCAAAAAGGTCAATAAAAAGCAACAAACTACTGATCCATGCAATACAGACAAATCTTAAATGCATTACACAAAGAGAAAGAAGCCAGACTCAAAAAGTTGCATACTGTAAAATTTCATTTCTATGAAATTTAGCTAAGTAGTTGTCAGCTTCTGACTTTAGGCAGAGGAAAGTGACTACAAAAGGGCATAAAGAAATTTTGTGGGTGATGGATATATTCTATATCTTGATGATGTTGGTGGGCAAATTTATACAACTGTATACCTAAAAAGGATATATTTTCCTGTAAGTAAATTATACCTCCATAATCCTGATTTAAAACAAACAAACAGAACAAAGAAACTTATTGGAAAAGAGCATGGAGAAACCCGTGAGAGTCAAGCAAAAGTATGGTATGTTCCTTGAAAACTTCAGAATACAATTTTTATTGGTCAAAAGTGTGGAGTAGTAAAACTGCAGCTTCACATAGGTAATCTATACAGAGTTATGGTAATCATAAAAGTCAGGTTTCACTTACAAAAATGCAAGTTCAGTCATTTATTTGTCCTACTTTCTCCCAATTTCTAGTGTCATTTTAAGTCTTGCCTTTCTTGAGGCATCCTTATTTATACCTGGTTTAATAGCATCCTGTTTTCCTCTCCAAAGTCTTCATGTTTTGGCAATAAATCACATGGCCACACTACTTAAATATGTAGCCTGTTAGGCAACTGAAAGATAGGTAGAAAAATGGCTTTCTCTGCATGGAGTTTCTGGGAAGAGGTGAGGTTCACACTGAGTGCTCTTGAAAGAAAATGCTCTGTCAGACTAAAGTTTAATATTATCATTGCTAAAAAGGAAATGTACAGGGTTATGTACTCAGCATCTTTCATATGCTATCATACATCAATTAAAAGTTTGCTGAATATACTACAAATCTTGGTAAGCACTTTTTTTAATCAATTTGATTACTTTTTTAAATAGGGAAATTAAGCCATTAGTGAAAATGAAGTCTAAAAACATACTTAATGCTGGCACCTCTCTACTCTTATCCACAGAGCATCAGCAGAGAGCCAAAAAAACAAAAACAAAAAAAGAAGAAGAAGAAAGATGAAGTCAATGATGAGCTCTTCTCCAGGATTTAATGAGATCAAGTTACAGATTCTTCCCTCTTCTTAGGTCATTCCTCCAAGGGTAGAAAGAAAATTCATATTAGTGTGGTATTTAAACTATCTGTTAAAAATTCCATTGAGAGAGAGGCATGGCCCCATTTTATATTTTACTCTATGTCTTAAAGAAATAAAATGAACTTGGAACCATTACTGAATTCAAATGAAGCTGTTCTGAGATTCACAGGGATGACAGAGCTGGTGTTTTCTCCCCACCACTAAACAGGTCCCAAAGACAAACTCCAATGAATTAGACATTACTCTTCTGGTAAGTGGAAGCAAGATAAAGCAAATTGAACTATTGAGAAAGTTACATTTTTTGGATTGATCCAAAAATGGATCAAAGCACATTTTTAATAACTATTATAAGAAGTTTCTGTGTAAATATAAAGATAATCATTCCCTTTCCCTTCTTTGAGTTTTACTAAACCACACATGATAATTCACTTATTTCCTTTTCTAGGACATAGCAAATCATATTAGCATGAAAAATTAATTCTCCAGATTCCTGTGAAACATCTGAATCTTTCCATCTGTGGATCTAAAATAGCCAGAACTCAAACTGCAATTTAAAGAATTAAACAACCATTAGTAGAACAGTTAATACTCAGGAAGAGCTGGCATAATTCCAAAGCAATGTTCAAGTTGAAAGCTCCATTTGGGATATTTTGCTCATTGTTCAGTTATTCTCAGCTGTGAAGTAAGAAAGGCAATATAATTTACCCCAAGAAAGAGGTGAGTCATTTTAAGTAGAGCAGATATAGTAGTAGAGTGTTCCAGAAAAAGTTTTGAGGAAGCAGGATCTTGGAAGAAAAATATAATAGAAGCTAGATTGCTAAAATATGTGCTACTTCTATGAGAAAGCAGACTTTTTCATCACTGAGACTCTGATACCTACTTGCAATCTAACCTTGTGGGAAAAAAATTGGATTCTCTATTCTATAGGAAAATGCAGGGAATAAACCAGTAATTTTTTGCCATGTCAGTTAAGGAATATAACAGCACTGAAAAGAGAATCAACATTCTTTCAGTAAATAAACCTTGGCCTTAAATAAGTTCTCCAAATACCAAATATTCCATTTTAACATAAAGTTCTTCCTAAAATGCCACCACAGGATTCAGTTAAAATATCATTTCATTCTTTAAATAACAACACAATATCAACATGTTGGCTAGACTCTTTCACATACCGTACATTTGTATCATTTGAATTTGTATATATGACGTATTATTTCATTTTGGATTTTATTATTCTGTTTTATATGCATCTTAAATTTTGTACTCTATTGATATATACTCTATTAAGCCCATCTTTGTAAGATATAGATTTTTTTGTATTCAGTCAAAAAGAAAAAACAATAAAACGTTGAAAAATATTTGAATAAAATAAAACATGAGCAATATTTGTGCTAATTTTATAATCCCATTTATTAACTAACTAGGTCACCAAGTGAGTCTTTTTTTCCCCTCAGCTGATTAAATTACTACCGTAGTATTCATTTGATCAATATACAGCCATAATAATGAGGTGTCAGACTGTGTGTCAGTATATTCAAAGTGTATCAAAGCATCAGGTGATTCAAAAATCTTCTTAAAATACAAGATTTTGACAATTCGATTTCAGTTCAATGCTAGTTCTTTAACAAGTGACTGTGAGTATATGTGTGTATTTGTGTTGTGTGACTTGTGATTGAATGTTTTTCTAGACCTTACAATTTTCTTTATCAGATAAGTATTATCTTCTTAATCTGATCAAAATAAACAAACATAAAATAACATGGGCTCTGCATGTTGGAACCTGGGCTCAGTGATGAAAGGAACAAAATTAACTTCCCCAGGTCCGGAAAATGTTTCAAACAAGCTTCCAGCAGTAAATAAAGGCAGAGAAATCAGGCAGTATGATAGAATATAAAAGCAGCCTACCAAGAGCTTAGTGGCCAAAGAGTGCAGGAGGAATCACGGACACAACACCAAGAATGGGTCTCCGAGATGACTCCATTTCTCAGAGGGAGGGAGGACTAGGTAAGCAGGTCCCTTGTCTTAAGAACTACCTCAGAACACCATACCCCAATCAAGATGGAAAAAATAAAATCAGACAGTAATAGGAGCTGGGCATGGAGAAGGAGAAGAACATTTATAAATTCCAAGTTGTTAGAGATAGACAAATCCCAAATCACCAAACGGCAGAATCATGTTCTAACTGAGCATATTCGAATCTCTACAGAAAAGACAAGTAATGTCAGTTCCATATACCTATGTAGAAAAACCCTGGAAGTGATGAGAAAACTGTCACTTATATGGAAGGATATTATTTGCTCCACATAAACAATTTTCACTAGACCTATTCACTAATCTTGGTCTTAGAACTCACTTCTCTGGAATAAGAAGAGGTTATTCTTAAGTTTAGATCAGTGGACCTTGACAAGCATTAAATGCCCCCATCCTAGTACTACGGAGATTTTCAAGGTCTTTATTTCACACTGTAAAGACTGTGTGAAGTTATGAGAGAGAACTTCATGAATCAATCCAGAAGGGGTCCCAAGGGATATATAATATCAAGAAAAGGAGGACCTAAGGTGATAATATCTGTTAAGCATTCAAAGAAATAAATTGTTCCCAGATCTTAGAGTAGGAGTTCATTTCTAGGTAGGGAGTAAATTGTTTCAACAGGGATAATTGGAACTCATTCATTTTTTCAATTATTAAGTCATTAATTGAACAGATATGTAAATGAAGCTAGGCTAGTTGGAAGGCTATTGCAGTAGTTCAGAAGATATATGAGTAAGGTGGAAATGGGAAGACATGATGACTTCCAGTGAGTGATAAGAGAAGTAAAAGAGATGAGACATAATAATGTTGTTTGGGGAATTAGTATCAAGAGAGACTTCCATAATTCTGACTTGAGGACCTGTTTGGAGGTAACAGGAGAATGTGGAAAGCAAGAAGCATTAAGTTCAGTTTTGGCCATGTGAAACTTTAAACGTTTCTGGAAAATCCAAGCATAAATGCCAAGTAAGCAAATAATTGTATGGATCTATAACTCAGAAAAAAACTCTTGGCTGGATATATAAATATAAAAATGTTCAGCATGTGGATATTGACTAAAGTCCTGGAAATCGATGTGATCATATGAGGCTGCTAGGCTGAGAAGAGAAGAGGAAAATACTTAGGTCTTGAAGGAAAAAAGAGCCAGGAGACAAGGCTGAGTAGAAAAGAAATGTAAGAAGAAAACCAAGAGGAGTGTATTATAAAGCAAAGGCTCGTATACTGTTGAAAAATTAACTTAGTGAATTGAGATCCCATAGGTTTCCTTGGGCAGCATAGTTTTACAGAATTGGCTCTGGCACTTTCAATTCATTAAATTGGACTGGAGTGGGTTAAAGAATCAGGAAATATGAAGAAAACGGAAGCTCTAGGCAGCTCTAGAGAAAAAAAATTTTCCTCTATTTTAAACATGGGAAAAAGGAGCATGGCTGAGCATTCAGGGAGGTATTTATGTTTAGTGGTGGGAGGTTGAAGCAGTTCCAAAATACTGACTTTTATTTTCTATAGGAAGTAAGAGACTTCTGAAACTCTGCTGATTGTGGTGAAGCAGAAGAGGCTGGAAGTCTGGGTGGAATAGAAAGATCTGACATTGTTATTGTGGAAAGTAAGACAATTTGCTGAATAAGAAAATGTCCTTTGATGTTTAAGCAGTGTTTATATTGTTGAAAAAAAATTGACAATAGTATCATTCCAATCTGAGTGTGTAGATTCCCTTGGCAATGCTCACTTGCCCAGGTGGAGATGCAGAGAATGGTCGGGATCATTATGATGTAGGCAAAGAGTTTCAGGTTTGGAAAAGATTGACTGAGATAGAGGAAGATGCAATCTAAAACAGAAGGCAGTGAAGAAAGGAGGTAATGATGGGCAATAAGAAAGATGCGAAATCAGAGTTTAAACTTCCAATAGGGTCAAAGAAAGAAAAGTTGTTATGGAAATGGTTAAACAAATAGTCTGGAAGTGCAAGCAGTAGGGGCTGGAGAATGGGAAGTTTCAATGAATAATTTTGGAAATGGGTGAGTTGGAGTGACTGCAAGGCCCACAGTGTGACTGTATGAGGGTATGATTAGATGGATGCGTGATACTGGAGAAGATGCAGTAGGAATGGAAGATCCTGGGGACCAGGCACCAAAGTCTGCACTGAATGTGGATTTCACAAGATGAGTTAATACTATCCAAAAGGAGGCCTCTCAGGCCATAGAGCTAGGAAAATAGAAAAAGACTTCACAAGCTCACAGGTGAGAATTAGTCTGAAGTGGAGTCTGTGTTTTGTAAATAATTTGCTTAATGGGACTGCAGAGGAAGCAGTGTCCACAGGAGAGCAAAGGGGAGGAAATAGAGAAACATAATGACTACTAAAATTGAGGCTGACCTCAAAGAGTTAGATGATTGTGTTGTAGTCACAGGAAGTAGAATGTTCAACCTAAAGCATCTGAGTTTAATTTGCTATATTTACCATTTGTTTATTTATACATTCAGAATATAGAATAACAGGGCCAAAATCTGTATAACTGTCAGAGACAAAGTAATCATGCAAATTTATGGAATCCCCTAATGAATGAATAAAAAGGATTTAAGTTTCAGGCAAAAATAATAATGAAAAAAAAACCAAAAAACAAACAAAAAAAAAACAAAAAGGCCCATGGAATTTAGAAGAAAAAGGATAAAAAGAAAGAGAATGAAACCCAGTTACCATGATTTCCTGTAACATTTCCTTCAAAACTAATAAGAATTCATTTCAAAAATTATACACAAGCATTGACTTGACTTCTTTACCAGAATATACCTTTTTGATGTTTTACACATGTGTTTTTATTTCCAAGAGTATAAGTCCTCACTTTATTTCACTAACACATTAAATGTACTAGTTGTAAAGGCAGGGTCTAATTGTTCTATTAACTCTGTTTCTTCAAGTGCAAATCCTACTTGTTGAATTTGTTATTCTTTCATAAATTTGGATTTTCTTAAATATATAGTGATTAAGTTTATTGCAACATATTTTTGCAGCATCTTCTACAGTTTTTGAACTGCAGCTTTCTGAAGCAGCACCAGGTGACATCAGCTACCTGTATTGGTTGTCTTTTTCTAATGGTAGTCAAGAAGTACAGATGCTACTTCTCTTCTACTTTATCTTTTTGCCAGAGATTCATTTCAGTTTCTTGTTTATTGATACTTCCCTTGTCTTACTTTCAGTGTAATACATAATTATTTTTATAATAGTTCTATTGTTTCTGAGTTTGAAAGATATGGGGGGTGGGGAGGAATGCAACAGGAATGCCGTCTACTACTTTGGAATTAGAAATTTTAAGAAAACTATACATACACCTGGAAATGATTCATTAAATATGATGAGAACCAGAGCTTCATAAATGCTACCTTTATTCATAATAAGAGATAAAGAAAATTATTACTGCCCAATTAAAATTAAAATTAATTTTTATATTATATTATTTCCAATTTTCTATAATGGAAATTATGGTATGTACTTATTGGTTCTAAACTTCTGTTACTTATTTGTAAAATTCTAAGATCTTATTAGATTATCTTTAAAGATTTGTTTTCCCATTGAATTATACATTTGGTTTCTCTCCAAATCCATTTAATTGAATAGACTGTCTGGAATCACACTCTATTATAAAATAAAATAAAAGCAGCCTAAACTCTAGAGGAAAAACAACTTAATTAATTCATGAATATTAAAAAAGGACATTGCCTCTGAACTTACTGGGTTGTGTGCAAACCAAATAACCAAGCAAGTTAGTTTGTGTATACTAACACAAACAATATAAATCTAGGCCATAAAGTGATAATCTATGTTTGAAATTCTGAAGTGAAGATAACATTTCAGTTATATTGATCTATTCAGGATTTGTCTTTTTCTTGTCATCATGATATTATATTTGTTTCATTAAAAATACCATTATAGGAAGAATCACACACCATATCCTTCTTGAAAGATGCAAGACCGTATAACATTAAAATGTTAGGATCATCTGGATTCTTTTATATTTCATGTTTGAAATTCTGTTGTCGTGACAGAAGGGAAACATAAATGCTGAGTGTAGATCATCGCCCAAAGTTTATTAAAACTAAAATTCATAACATGTACTGAATTCTTCCCATATGACAGGCATTTTGCTCACAGCATACATTGTTTTAGGAATATGTGCTAAATGGTCAAGTTCAGAGGTCAGGCCCTAATCTAACAGAATAAAATCTCACTGGATGTCCCCTGCACCTCAGTCCCAGGTAGGCTGATGCAGTGACATAGCTAATGGTTGTAAGTCACATGTTCCAGGACAGCAGGTGTGAGGTGACTGCACCCAAGAAATTGGAAAGTATCTGCTTGAGCAAACTTATCCCATGCATTGTCGAAGTTCTCAGTTATTGTCAAGAGAGTGTTTTGCTTATTTATTTTGTTTTGTTGCACATATTATGGCATTCCCCTAGGTCCTGAGACATGTTAAAGAAGTTTAAGATCACATTCAACTCCTTGAAGAGCTTAGATAAATGGTCTGGTGGGGGAACAAAACGCATTAAAAAGTTACCAGCTATAGAGACAACCAAAATACACTAGAAGTTTATATAGAACCAGGTAGAGACACAATGCTGAGAGGATTAATTTAAAGAAAGATGTTTTGGTCATGTTAAGTTGAAATAAGATTTGAGATGGACCTTGAAAAATTTGAAAATTTAGCTTGGCAGGTATGAGGGTATCTACTTCCCTGGTGATTGGAAAGACATAAATGATGTCTCCAGAATAAAAATAAACAGGAAATGTTCATAGAATGTTAGCATACTTCAGTGTAGAGATGACATTAGACAGTATTTACAAATTTGTGTAAAGAGTAAAATGTGAGTTAGCCATTTGAAGAACTGGATTATCAAACTGATGTATTTAAAATGTGATAGATTGTACTGAGTAGTTTTCTTATATGATGAAAAGGGGGGGATAAAAAAAGGAAAATGCTGTTTTTATTTACTTTTCTGTATCAGACACTGTGCTAGGCTTATCTGCTGCATTCATCTCAACAAATCTGAAAAGGTAGGCAATAATGTGAACTGACAGACAACTACTGGGACTTAGAAATGGATAAATTGCCCAAGGTTAAAGAGTGGGTAACGGTAGAGCCAGGATTCAAAGCCAGGTGTGCTTGCATATAAAATCTGTTCTTCCCCTATAGCACAGAGCACACAGTGGCCAAGTGTTTAGAATATTTCTGACTTAGGTTCTATATTTTAATAATAGGTACACATAGAGACATATATTTATGCCTGTGTATATATCTATATATGTCTCTCTGTATATCAATATATATGTATATACCATCCTGAGAGTATATGTATGATTATAACTCTTCCTGTGAAAATATATACGTACATAGATATATGTATATATGTGTATAAATTGGGTTGGCCAAAAAGTTCGTTCGGGTTTTTGGTATGCCCCTACGAACCCAAACGAACTTTTTGGCCAATCCAATACATTTGTTCATTTAACAAATACATATTGAATAACTAATATGTGTATGCAACTCGAGAGACTTGCAAATGTGAATCTAACCCTATCCTTTCTCTTAGCTCAAAATTTTTATCAAAAACTTGGACCAACAAATCTCAATGCTAATCTTATGTGTAAGGGAAATCTCTGTTTATGCAAAGGAATTAAACATTAATAAAGACCTAAATGTTTTAAGTTTTTGTTTTATATGTGTATCTTATTATAATTATTATTTTATCTTTCTTCCAGGTATTTTTGTTTAGAATTAAAAGAAACACAACATTTTTTTTACCATAAAATGTTTTATTGCTATCTCTCAATTAGAACTTATAAAAGGGAATAAAAAGAAAAACAATGTCAGGGATCCTTCGGAAGTCCATTCATGTACTATACCCAATTCTCCCCAATTATTACCATTTTCCTTCTTGCACAGAGCATCCTGCAATATTTTCCAAGTACCTTTTAGAATCACAATCAAAGAATAAAAGTGAGCCTCTGTGATTTTTGGCTCTTGTAGATACTGTGTTCAGTAGCAGCTTGTGGCATTGATTTGCCCCAATGGAATGTTGTTTCCGGAAAGAGGGTGAATGAATCACTTTTATGGGCAAAGAATCTTTCTCTGCACATAATCTTGCATTATTAATGGCTGATTCAATTTTGCTGGCTAGAATTAGAGTTCTTTCTAGGGTAAGGTTAAATTTAAGTAGCTGTCATGTGATTTCCTGTATGACCAACCATTAGTATTATTTAGACCCAGAGTGTTTCATTTTTCTTATGTTCTTAATTTCTATGTTAACTTCTCAAAATACTTTTAACATTTGTAATGCAATACTTTAAGACATGGACTTTGGAGTCAGACACACCTGGATTTGATCCCTGGATCTATCATTTAAGCTTCATAATCTTGACAGTGTTACTATTGCTAAGGCACATTTTCTTTGTTTCAGAAATAAGGGATGAAGTGACCTATCTAGTTAGAGTTATTGTAAGGATGAGAGAAGATAATAAAAGTTCCTAGTAGGCTTCTTGGCATTTAGTAAGCCCATAATAATTTACCAGACACTGTTATGTTAAGCAATCAACAATAAACATGACAACTATTCAAGTTCAAAAATACCAACACAGGTCTAAATTATCATTGCATAAGGATTTGTTTTTATTTTCTTGCTCTTTCAGGTTCACAGTTACATTTTATTTTTATATTTAGTGAACAGTTATTAATTGGACAACTGCTATATGTGTGGCAATATGCTAAATATTTGAGTGCATTGCAATTCCAGTCATTAAGGGATTTGCATCTATCTGAAAGGGAAAGATCAGAAAACATGAAGGTGTGAATAATGCAAATCATAGATATACACATGTTGCATTGTGTGGTAGAGAGATTGAATGTACCAGAATTAAAGAAGAAGAAAATGGATAAAGATGAAAATTTAATATAGTCAGGAAAGGCTTGATAAAGGACTTAGGAACTCAATTATCTTGAAAGGTAGTTACAATTTCTATAAACAGCTGGGAAAATGTACATTTGTATAATTTATGAAGGAATAAAGACATTTGTGTCTCACTCACAGAAACTTGGAGTTAAAGATATATACATACAAAATTCCCCGCCCCACCCCAGTACAGAGACCCAGAAAGTTTATGTTTCTTGTTCAGGTACTTAACAATTAGTCAGTGGTAAATCTCAAATTGTTGTCTAGGTCTCCTGCTCCTGTTTCAGTACTTTTTTACTGCAATGTGTTGGGTGAGTAAGCCTTCAAAAGCTTCTTGAATTATTCATATAAAATATGGACAATCCTGTCTTATTGCATAAGGCCATTTCCATTTATAGATATTAAGACTTTTCTTGTATTCAGCCTCTCAATGACTAATTCCTGCACCATCAATTTCAGTACTGTGCTGGAGCTGGACCCCGCAAGTTCATGAAAGTCAATTATGTGCATCGCTTCCCAAGTCCATGTTCAGTGATGTCACACTGGTAGTTTGAAAACAGTCATGGTGGGAGTATTTGCACCATGGAAACGAACAAATGTTACAAATTATGGAGGTTTTTTTCCTTCTGGGGAGTCGGTTGATAAACATTTACCAGCACATCACTACATAGTAAATTCTATACAATTCCACTATTAATGTAGTTAAAAATATAAAATTATGTTTTTAATTTTAAACAAATGGACTTTAGAGTGAGATGTTGAAAGGTCAAAGAAATAATAGTATTTGAATGAAAGTAGCAAAAATAGACGAATTATTAGGTTCTACCAGAAGATTCACTCCTAATTAAAGAGGAACAGTGTTCTGGCATATAATGCATATGGAATTTGCAATTATAAATTTTAAGTATCTATGTAAATTTACATAAACTAAATAGAAATAACCTACCAAGAATAGATAAATTCTGTCCCAGAAACTCAAAGCCATTTCTGTTTCAGAAATTCTATAAATCTACTCTGGTATTAATCAGTTGGTAGAATATAAAAATAATGATTATTTCAATAAATGAAGATAAAGCATTTAATTATAAAATCTTAGTGTTTAGGTATAATAGGATAATGTCATATGCAAGCTACATATAGAAAAATACATGCTTTCTTTTATAAAGTAAATAATAATTGCAAAATATATTCATTACATATGCTCAACAAAAATATGCTATTTTGTATATGTAGACATAGACCTGGAAAATTATACTGAAAACATCAACCAGATATCATATTGTGTGTGATTTTTCCTTCTTTAGAATTGTCCCTATTTTAAAAATTTCTCCACAGTGAAACATTTAGACTACG